>NC_090246.1:79127192-79262424 GCF_037325665.1 Littorina saxatilis
TTCAACACGTGCTCTCAGCGCGCAGCGCTGAACCGATTTTGGTTTTTCTGTAGATCCACTATATCCATTCCCAGTAACTCTTCCTTATCTTCTCCAGTGTTTTGTTTTGCGCGTTTATCTCCCTTCCTTTGTGTGACGTCAATCCATATTCCCGTTACTACGTTACTATTTTTAGAAGGTCACTGCACGTTACTATTTTTAGATCTCCCTTCCTTCGTGTGGCGTCAATCCATATTCCCGTTACTACGTTACTATTTTAAGAAGGTCACTGCACGTTACTATTTTTAGATCTCTCTTCCTTCGTGCGCCGGCGAAACCGGCGTACACCCGGCAAAGCCGGCGTACACCCGGCAAAGCCGGGTCCCAGGCGCAGCCTGGTATTCGGCTCTACTTCTTCCCGGCGAAGCCGGTACCCGGCGAAGCGGGTAATCATCTAGTATATATATATTAGTAAACGAAGTACATGTACACAAGGGAAATAAACTAGTGTTCATTTGAACATGTGTGCTACCCGAGTTTCTCGTAATTGAGACAATAAAGTGTTCTATGTCTATGTCTACTGTTGCTAGTAGAAGTGCTCATATCACACTGTGTTCTGAACTGGTTACAACAACTGTGTTCAAAAATGGAACACTTCAGTTTAGACTAGAGTGCGGCAATCACTTTTCTGTCAGCAAAGCAAAACGATAATTGTTGTAGTTGTTGATACAAATCTGCCTGAATAGCCGAATAACTTCTCAACAAACGCTTAACATGTTCAGATATGAATGTTACTTAAAGTATCTCTGGTAGGTATAATATGGAGTCAAACGGTATGACCGTTTGGCATCAAAGTTTGAGACCCCAAAAAACAAGGTATATGTTAGTCAAAATGCACGCCATTTGCCATTAATTTTAGTACTGTCAATTGTGATAGAGCCTGCTAAGTAAATCAAATGTTCATGTAAAAACTAAGGTAACCTTATCATGTGTGTACCTGGCAGACACTGAACCTAACACACCTGTAATTAAGCACGTCAGGTATTTACAATGTCAAGATTAATATATTGTATTGTATTGAACGATGTCTGTATTAATACTGTAGTGTGTTGAACCAAGTCAAGAATAATACTGTATTGTATTTTACGATGTCACGAATGATATTGTATTGTATTTTACGATGTCAAGAATAATACTGTATTGTATTTTACGATGTCAAGAATAATATTATATTGCATTTTACGATGTAAAGAATAATATTGTATTGTAGTGCATGATGTCAAGGTTAATACTTTATTGTATTGTATTGTCATGTATTGTATTGTACGATGTCAATATTAATTGTGTATTTGTGACCCTCCACCACAAAATGAGTCGCATGTCACCTCGCGCGGAGTGTCTGGTAACAGTGTGAGGGTCACCTTAGTCACAGGGTTATAACTCAAACAGTGTTTGCTCTTTTCTTAAACGGTTTTCACCACTGGATAGAGCATAAAAAACTCCTTAAGAAAATGTAAAAATATGAAAATCATGCAAAAGTGACATGCGACTCATTCCGTCGTGGAGGGTCAAATTTTATTGTAACATGTCGAAATTAATATTGTGTTGTAACCACATGTATTGCATGATGTCAAGATAATTATTGTTCTGTACTGATTGTAACATGTCAAGATTAATTTTGAATTGCATTCTAGCAAGTCGAGATCAGATTATTATAATATTGTATTGTATTTTACGACGTCAAGATTAATATTGTATTGTATTGTACAATGTCAAGATTAATGTTGTACTGTCCTGCATTGTACAATGTCAAGATTAATATTGTTTTGTATTGTATTGTACGATGTCAAGATTAATATTGTACTGTAACATGTCAATATTAATATATATGCATTGTACCATGTCAAGATAAATATTGTATTGTATTGTACGATGTCAAAATTAATTATTGTATTGTATTCTACCAAGTCAAGTAATGTATTGCAACATGTCGAGATTTGTATTGTATTGTATATTGCACGATATACAGATAAATATTGTATTACATTGCATGGATTTAAGATTAAGGTTATATCGTATTGCACGATGTCAAGACTATTGCATTGTATTTTACCATATCAAGATTATTACATACTGGAACAAAGTTCACAACGTGGGGAATACAGAATGGGTGATGTGCAAACTGTGGGAGTGAGTGCAATAATGTCAATATCAGCTACTGGGCAACGAGAGAATTATTACACCAATCTTAAAATCTTTCCACCGAGTGTGGGAGAATGCACTTTTGACCGATGTGGGAACAAAACGTGAACAATCTTGAACTCGTAATTTACTAGCAAGGCGATTTGCTTGGCGTTGTTGTGTAGAATACATGCATACAATGGTTACATGTTGGTGACTGCGTCAGTATAGAATGCATACAATCATTCAGTGAACGGATACATATTGCCGACTGCTCTACTGAACCCACTGCACGACATTGCGAGTGCCATGATGACATTATTCTGGAGAAAAACCGAAATGCTGGAGAAAAACTGTCTTTTCTGCAGCATTTCTGCATAATGTCATCTTTCGCCGAAGCAACGTTTTTTACTGCAGTAAAACAGTTTTTCTGAAGCATAATGTTTACTTGGTTTTCTGCAGCATTATTGCGATAAACTTTTTCTTCAGAATAGTCTGTGACAGTTTTTCTGGAGAAAAACAAACGACCTTGTAAAGTAGCGTTTGTATTCGTCGCCCCCTGGGATAGTATAATAGTTTGTAACTATTGGTAATTCTGGATGAGTCCATCTCTCGACAGAGGGGGGCTCGCGTGCTACAACATTATAATGAGCCAGTACAAAATGCTGCAGAAAAAGTGTAAACAGGTTTTCTGCAGTAAAACAACAGCACCGTTTTACTGCAGCATTCTTGATTTCAATTTTACTGCAGTAAAATGTTTTGCTCCAGGAAAACCCGTTGCTTCGGCGAAAGATGACATTATGCAGAAATGCTGCAGAAAAGACAGTTTTTTCTCCAGCATTTCTGTTTTTCTGCAGAATAACTGAATAATGCCAAAATGCTGAAGAAAAAGGGTAAACAGTTTTTCTCCAGTAAAACAACATCACCGTTTTACTGCAGCATTCTTGATTTCAATTTTACTGCAGTAAAACTGTTTTACTGCAGAAAAAAAGTTGCTCTCGCGAAAGATGACATTATGCAGAAATGCTGCAGAAACAAACAGTTTTTCTCCAGCATTTCTGTTTTTCTGCAGAATAACTGAATAAAGTCATAATCCGCTAAGGATAGATAGGACCATGATCATGAGAAACGATGCGTGCGTGTCTTCGTGTTTTTCAAACTCCCTAGAATTTCGCTGTAAACTTAGGATCTTTATCGTGCGCATGTGTGCACACGGGCCGGGGTGTTCGGACACCGAAGAGAGTCTGCACAAAGCTGACTCCGAGAAACAAATCACTGTATCGTGACCAGTGCACAACATTGCGAGCCAGTGTATTGTGACCACTGTACAACATTGCGAGCCAGTGTATTCTGACCACTGCTCAACATTGCGAGCCAGTGTATATTTGACCAGTCGGCGGCTCCCAATGACACCCGCTGCTTGGTCACTAAGTGACTCCAAGCCATCATCCTCACTTTGCCGCCGCTCACTCGTGTACTCTAAACGCACTTCCTTTGAGGTATACCGAGGTGTCATGGTTATATCATATAATCAATGAATGATGACAGAGACACGAGTTGAGACTTACCTGTACAAAGCCACCACTGCTGGTCACTACAGACAGGTGTCCGAGCAGACAACAGGAAACACACGACAGGTAGCCCACTCCGCGGCACTCACAATCACACATCCACAATTTCAAATCTCGGAATGATTCCCTTTGGGTTCGCCTGTCCTGAGAAACAAGCCAAGACGGCCTGTACACATTGGGGTCTAGTCCACTGTCTGTACACACAGGTCTAGTCCTTACACACAGGTCTAGTTCCTGTACACACAATGGTCTAGTCCCTACACTAACTTGTAAGCGGGGCGCAGGACGAAGAAGGCACTACCTGCTCTCAACCATGTTGACAGCCAAACATTGGAGAAACGTGTTGCGCCGAGCGCTGGCCGAGGGCGCATACCTCCGTGATCACACGTCCACACACTAACTGCTCGCTCCGTCCAGTCTGATGCTGCGACCTGTCAGTAGCACCACTGTCACTCTGCTTGGCACCACTGGCAGGGAAGCACCACTGTCAGACCCACTGCCTGGTGCTCACCCGTTCTATTGACGTAGTTCACAAAACAGAAGAGAGTCACAACAGAGAGTGAAGAGGCCGAGGCCGACAGCAGTGAAAACAGCGCACCACAACACACAGCTTATAGTAGCGTGGAGTAGAGAAAAGGCAAGCGAGTGGAGAGGAGGAAAGTTTCAAGTGGGACAGCCCTCTCTCTCTCGACGCGACTAGCCACATCGTCTGCCTTGTGTCGCCAGTCTGCCGGGCTGGTTCCCCCGCCGCTATACCACTGAGCTACCGCCACTCCACCTTATCGGGGGGCCCGGGAGGGGAAATGGCTACACGCACGACAAATGATGAAGTCGCTCCTGTCTGTTTCACATCATCCAGGTCGTACGGCGCGCGCAGCTCGCACTCAGCACAGAGTGGAGTGAACGCAAAATGATGAAGAGAAGGAAACTGAAGAGAGAGAGGCGGGCAGGGCAGGTGAATCAAAGTACTTCCACTAGAAGATCGCTGGGTGAATTGTGTGCTTCGAGAACCGTGTAAAGAGAGAGAGGGTGGAGGGAGGCGGGAAGTGTCTGTATATAGTGAATGGAGAGAACAAGTGATACGGTAGAGAGAGAGCGGGGGGGGGGGGGGGGGGGGGGGTAATAACGCTCTGACCTCATCCGGCCGCCGATCTTTTAATTGCCACGAAAGACAACTCACTACAAGCTTACTTCTGTGGGAATGAGGGGTTTGCTGCCCCTGTTCGCCATCTGTTTTCACCAAATGAAATGAGTTGCTAGGCAATAATTATGTGAACGGGGAGGTTGGTGAGGGATTGCTGAGGAGACGTCATGTCTGTGATCGCGCTCACCCTATTAACGGCGATCACTGAATGGGGGAAGAGGGGCCGGGGCACCGGTTTCATCAACATTCTTCTCATCGCTAGTTGCTGAACCAGCTCGGAAACAGTTTTTGTCAGTTTTTACCGCTATTGAGACCCAGAACTATCCTCTAGCGGTGCTGCGCCGGATTGGTCACAATCTAGCTGAACTGAAAGGAGAGTATGTCTATCTGTCTGTCTCAGTGTCTCAGTATCTTTATGTATATGGTCTGTCCGGCTATCTGTGTGTGTCAGTGTGTGTGTCAGTGTGTGTGTGTGTATGCCTTCCTGCCTGCCTAAAGGTCTGTCTGCCTGCCACATGCGTTGAAAATGTTTTTCAGTGCTTCTGGCGGCTTCAGACGCCATGCTCAGTCGTGTGTGTGTGTGTGGTTGTGTGTGGTTATGTGTGTGTGTGTATGTGTGTGTGTGTGTGTGTGCGTGTGTGTGTGTATGTGTGTGTGTGTGTATGTGTGTGTGTGGCAGGGCGACCAGTCACCAATTATAGAGTAAAGTTTTTGTAATTGTCCAGTCTAGTGTTTGTAGTCATGTTGCCAATCGCTTTACGTTTTGTGTAATGCCATTATCTGTTCTAAGTTAAATTTTGAGATGCACATTTAAGCCGCTCTACTAGGAAAAGACTGACGGGTAGCCGCTGGCCTGCAGGTGCTCAGTTGCGTAACTTTTATGGCCTAACCGGGAGTAGCTTCCCAGAGGATGCTCTAGCCGTGTCTTTTGACGCGCCCCGATTAAAGCCTCGTTAAGAGGGTGTTAATTCCTTTGTCGGATCGAGTCAGTGGATCGAATACCAGCTCAGCTTGGATGTTGAAGGGCTCCTAATATGGAACACTTTTTGTTTCATGCTGATAACTAGCTTGTTTTCTTGCGAAGAAGTTTCATTTTGTGTTTGGTAGTCCTTCTCTCTTAGGTCAACCGTTAGGCCTAATTAGAGTGAAATAGCTTTGATAGACATTCAGCAAAAATTAAATACAGAAAAAATCACAAACGGTCCATATTAGGAGCCTGGGCCAGTGAAGAGGCCTTCACGAATCACTGTAAAAAGCCCCCTACTTCAAAATAACATGATACAACTTAGTGTTCAAGTCAGACTAATTAAAATATGCTTTAGATTTATCTGTTTCGGGTTGATGAGAGCATTATTTAAAGCACACCAGGAAACTAAAGAAGCTGATCAAAAACAGAGTGAAAATAAGTTAAATTATCAATTTCCACGAAAAGAAGACTTTTTGTTATATTTTTTTTTAAATCTCGAGGGCGTTATAGGTTATTTCCAGCAAGCTTCTTAATGAATTAATGAAAAATAATAGCCTTTAGCTTTTATTTTCTTCGATTTGTTGAAGGTGGTCCATATTAGGGGACTCGCACATACTTTGAGATTTTGCTATTATTTTTTGTTTGCAGTAGAAACTCGGGGTCAACACTGCTAAAATGTAACAAATACGGTCTTCTATCTTCTTATATATATGTATATATATATACGACTTGTGTCTGTCTGTCTGTGTGTGTGTGTGTGTGTGTGTGTGTGTGTGTGTGTCCGCGATGCACGGCCAAAGTTCTCGGTGGATCTTTTTCAAATTTGGAGTCCGTATTCAGCTACACCCCGGACACAACCTCATCGATGAGATATTTCAACGCGTGCTCTCAGCGCGCAGCGCTGAACCGATTTTGGTTTTTCTCTGGATCCATTCCCAGCAACTCTTCCTTATCTTCTCCAGTGTTTTCAGCGTTTATCTCCCTTCCTTCGTGTGGCGTCAATCCATATTCCCGTTACTACGTTACTATTTTTAGAATGTCACGATTGCACCCGTAAGTTGTCCTTTCTGTAAAAGTGAAAAGGTCGAATCAATTTATAGCCACGCGAAAAATGCAGTTTTTCTCAATCCCGTTTGAGTGGACTTCGCCTTCAAAGGTGATTGTGGTGTTTTGGCACTCGGTTACATTTGGCGTCGTCGACAGCGATGGGACTCGACATGAAATGTTCAGGCCACTGAATCATTTTCGTGCTGTTCCCATTCCACCTGGGAGGGACCTAAGTTCATTCAAAGGGGGTCGAGTGTGACAGGGAGACTACCGTCGCCCTTCACAGCAGACTCTGCAGAGTTGTTCGCCTTAGAAGTTGTGGGCTTTCCTTGCATGTACCCGTAAGTTGTCCTCACTGTAAAAGTGCAAAGGTCGAATCTATTTATCGAAAAATCCACTGTCATCTATCTCTCTATATATATATAGATAGATAGATATATACGGCTTCTGTGTCTGTGTCTATGTGTGTGTGTGTGTGTGTGTGTGTGTGTGTGTGTGTGTGTGTGTGTGTGTGTGTGTGTGTGTGTGTGTGTGTGTGTGTGTGTGGAGGCAACACCTGTGGATTGTAGAGTTCTGTTTGTGATGGGGTCTGGCGGCTTTTGTCTGTCAGTATGATCTGGCATTTGAGAAGCCATAACAGATAATATAGGGCTAAGAAATAAGCTCTAAAATTCTCAATCCCGTTTGACAGGACTTCGCCTTCAAAGGTGATTGTGGTGAACCGCCACGCTGTCTGTCTCTGTTTCGCGATTCACCCCGGCGAAGCCGGGTATTCCTCTAGTAACTGTCATATATAGCAATTTGTGTGTGATAAAAGCGTTGGCTGTGGACAGAAACGAGTCCGTTTTAGGCGGCAAATTTAGAGTGAACGCTGCCAAAAGTGAAAAAAAGATTAAAAAAAACTAACGGTTTTGAGATTTGTGTTTCTGCAACTGTTTTCACATGTGCAAGTTATCCAGAGAGGGTGAATACAGCGAATAACACTTTTTTGAGCGCTCTAGCGCCGTTACTAGTTTGTCAGAACAGGAGGTGGTACATATTAGGAGCCGGTCCATATTAGGAGCCCTTCCCCTATGTATTTGGTTGTATCCCAGTGAGTGCCCATTCTGATAATCATCGGTCCACGGCTATTGCCAGTTTCTCTCTGACAGCAGGCTGAATTATTGCGCGAATCTATCAAAACAAGAATACAGAGTTATCTCCCATATGTTTTTCGCGAGCACTGATCTAAATTTGAGATCAGTGTTCGCGAGACGAAAATGATTGCAGATTGGCCGACTTCAACAGTGATCTCCGTTCTGTTCTTCACAGTTATGATAAAGACATCGTTCTAAGGTCAAAACAAGTCGAAACGGTTTGAGACTGCTGTCGGAAGGAGACCGTGATATATGGTTGCATCACTTTCAACTGGTTACAGAAAAAATCGTCTGCTCCGGCGCGCGTCGAAGCCAAAGTTGATTATCACGTGACACTTAAGAGTTGTTTGCACAGTAAATACATCCGCGAAAGATAGCTCGCTTGAAACTGTCTACATATCAATTCCTTTGTAATTTAAAAATTACACAACACCATGAAAAATCATTATCGACGATTTGCGAATCTGCTTATATCCATAACACATTACGAAAAGATCTAAATATGTAAAAAATCGATTTCTTACCCACAGAAAGAAAACCAAGGCATCCTGTCAGGTATAGAATGAGACCCGAAGGGAAGTAACTCATTTTTGACCTGAGTTCAGGATGAGTGAGTGCCGGGCGGGGCACTGATGCTACTTATTTAGATTATCCACATACAAGAAATCCACGTGAAGACGGCCATTCTTGGCTGACTGTGGTTCGACTAGACATGCGCAATGGACTAACCAGACTGGACCAGAGCCTACCGCTTGGTTACAAGATGGCGGTTACTGCTTTTCTATTTAAATCTCCCAAATAAAAAAATACATATATAAAATACATATATAAAAACTCATTTGAAAATAACCGAGTTTGTCATAAATTTACGTTAGTTTATAATATTTGTTTAGACAATTCCTGATTTGTCTTATTTTCACCTTTATCTTCGTGTTTGTGTCAGGATTTACGAAGCTGCGGGTCGCCGTTTTGTCCAGTGATATTTTTACTTGCAAGACCAATTTTAGACAGTGCCACTGATTAACTCACAAGCACGATGGAAACTAGTTTTAGGCTATTCGCGTCATGTTTGTAGGTATCACCACGTTGATGTGATTATTTAGATTATTCACACACAAAAGTCCATGTGGCGACGGCCATTTTGGTTGACAATGGTTCGACCAGACCACGTTTCAACGAAGTTCGACCACAGGGACATGCGCAGTAGACAAGACTAGACCATTGAAACACGTTCGTGAAATCTTGTGAGGTGACAAGCTTGTGAATGTATCAGCTGTGCTAAAACAACACACACGCGCGTGTTCATCTATTCATTCTTTCGTTCGTTCGTTCGTTCTTTCGTTCGTTCGTTCATACCAACATTAGCTGATATACCTTTTATAGATTTGCCATTTACTAAACCACTGTTCACTATAAGTCTGGAACGAGCAAGGCTAGAGGATGTGGCGCAGCTGATTTGGCACGTGACCTGCACAGTGAAGGTGAATGGCGGTGACGTCACCAGAATCAAAAATTGGCCGACAGTCGTCATTGCCACACCTCGGGTCAATCGCCTCCACCTCCATCCAAGTTCTAGTTCACCGTCACGTCTGTTGAAACCCGACGAAACAGAGAAAGTTCTAAATAGAGATGTATGGAAAAAAAATCAACAACAAAATCAGTGTACTGATCTAACAAAAAAAATCAGTTTACTGTCGACATGTCGCGTCTAGCACGGAGAGCTTTGGACTTGAGTCGGGAGTCATGGTGACGTCACCGACGAGGAATCCGAGCTGAGACGCGATGAAGATGACGACACAGAACTGAGGCGTGACAAACATATTGATGACGTCGCCATGCGCCGAGAAGTGCCGAAAGAAGGCTCCGTGTCGTGACAAAAACTGGCAGACGCATGGGGACGAGGAGAGGGCGAGACATGACATGTGACTGGCGATACGACAGAAGGCGCCGAGTGGAGGCGGAAACACCCGGAAGATGCCGAGGATGCAGCAGAGTGATGACCAAGTCTTGATCCAGCGGAAGTGGCAGTCGTGCAGCCGTCTAGACATGCGCGGTGCTGCTGTAGCCACGTGCGTGCCACGTGACACGCGTGACGTAACGCCTTGGCCTGTGACTCCAGTAGCTGGTTGTCCTTCTCCAGTCGCTGCAGTCTCTGAAATGCAAGCACATTCCATGCTGTAGCACATTCCATGCTCTTCTTAGCTAAAACACCGTCAATAAACACACTGTCTACTTGGAGTATATATACCGTCTCGAAAGACCACCAAACACAACATTTAGATTTGAATAATGAAAAGTTCAAACACTAAGTCATTACCTGTGTGTGTCGTTATTATTCTGCCATCAAGCCCAACGCTCTAACTCTTTGTGCAATTTTAAGTCTCACAGTAGTCATCGCAACAGGAAGTGTGACACACGTGCTTCTCAGTCAGGGGCGAAAAGGAGGACGGAAATCAAACCAAAGCAACAGAAGAAGATGACGCGTGGAAATCACAGTTCCGAAACAAAAACCTTACACAGCCTTTTCAACTTCGATTAAGTGAGCGCTCAAACGCTTCGTTAAAATGAAACCTGGTGTTTGGTGACAGAATTACTGACTACCGCCAAAGTGAAATGTATAGCTCTTGCTCTTGGGGCGATTGGAATCTGACGTCCATCATATCCATTTAACCAGTGCTGGACAAGGCAAGTGCCAGAGCTAATTGTCAGAAGTGGCCATGGGCAACTTTACACGTGACATGAACTGTGGCTCCAATTGACTCTTCGCTATCAAACAAATGGGTCTCTAATTTGTTCTTAATTATCGTTTCCCCCTCTAGGCAAAAATAACAAATGCCTCGTGCCATGACAAAAGCTTTCGCAGAACCGCAAAGTTTATACGTGAAACATTTTCGGCAGACAGTTTTATTGCACCATAACAAACATGTGAAAATATTCTGCTGAAGAGGGGTAAGGGGGGGGGGGTGATGCTTTTCAAAGTACCATGAAATCAAAGCAAATCATGCCAGAGCAAAAACGGTCGATGCACGTGCTATATGTACAACAGGGTCCTGCCCACCAACAATGCTTACCAGTTTGTGTTGAAACGCACACACAAACTTTCGTTTTAAAAGAAAAGCTTTCAATCCCTTGCCATTTCATTTAAAATTTCTATGCCATTTAAGGCACTCAACTTATATATCTGGCGCACTTTTGAGATCGACGATTTTTTGTCAAAGGTCACGTGACCGCGGCTCAGGTAAGGGTACCCCCCAAAATAGACCTGACTAAAACATAAGGTAAGGGTACCACCCCCCCCCCAAAAAAAATAGACCTGACTAAAACATAAGGTAAGGGTACCCCCTCCCCCCCAAAAAAAATAGACCTGACTAAAACATAAAGTAAGGGTATCCCCCCCCCCAAAAAAAAAAAACCACCAAAAAAACACAAAAAACAGACCTGACTAAAACATAAGGTAAGGGTACCCCCGAAAACAGACCTGACTAAAACATAAGGTAAGGGTACCCCCGAAAACAGACCAGACTAAAACATAAGGTAAGGGTACCCCCTCCCCCCCCCCAAAAAAAAATAGACCTGACTAAAACGTAAGGTAAGGGTACCCCCCCCCCCCACCAAAAAAAAAAAAAAAAAAAAAAAACATACCTGACTAAAACATAAGGTAAGGGTACCCCCGAAAACAGACCTGACTAAAAACATAAGGTAAGGGTACCCCCGAAAACAGACCTGACTAAAACATAAGGTAAGGGTACCCCCGAGAACAGACCTGACTAAAACATAAGGTAAGGGTACCCCGAAAACAGACCTGACTAAAACATAAGGTAAGGGTACCCCGAAAACAGACCTGACTAAAACATAAGGTAAGGGTACCCCGAAAACAGACCTGACTAAAACATAAGGTAAGGGTACCCCCGAAAATAGACCTGACTAAAACATAAGGTAAGGGTACATGCAGAACTGCTTAATTAGCTATCTTGTGTGTGTGTGTGGAGGGGGGGGGGTTAGGGTTTTGCGTCAATTTTGAGGGGAACCATGAAAACTATTTCTGTATTTCAGCAATTGGGGTGTATTAGAATTTTCAGCATCATATATAATGCCTACATACAGTCATACTTGACGTACTTCGGGTAAAAGGCCGGATCAGTACAAATATTTATTCCGATGTTATGCAATGTTCTTAAAAGAGTTTTAAAGCCCGTCGTAGGACAGTTAACTTCCGTCTAAAAGTCGTATGATTTGGCATGCACAAAGACGAATGATTGATACAAGTGTTGCCAAAGGTTCATTGGAGCATGACAGCTTGACTCACTAATGTGACTGTCTGCTCCACTGACTTCTGTCTGTCACGTGACCTCTGTGCTGACATCCGGTTCTGCTGCATCTTCCGGTTCTTCTTGACAACCTCCTCCACCGACATCTGTTGAAATACATCGGTCATAAAATTTGACAAAACCCTGAAGAACATGTTGCCATCAGTCATATCAACCCTAATGACAAAACCCAGATTAACATGGTGCAATCAGTCACATGAACCCTAATTACAAAACCCAGATTAACATGGTGCAATCAGTCACAAGAACCCTAATAACAAAACCCAGATTAACATGGTGCAATCAGACACATCAACCCTAATTACAAAACCCAGATTAACATGGTGCAACCAGTCACATCAACCCTAATTACAAAACCCAGATTAACATGGTGCAACCAGTCACATCAACCCTAATTACAAAACCCAGATTAACATGGTGCAATCAGTCACATGAAAACTAATTACATCACACTGATTACTTCAATCCGCCGGGCTTTATCAATCAACAGAACACTGAGCACAGTAACAAACCAAAGCACAGATTCTCTTCATTGTGTTATACACACTGAGCACAGTAACAAACCAAAGCACAGATTCTCTTCATTGTGTTATACACACTGAGCACAGTAACAAACCAACGCACAGATTCTCTTCAGTCATTGTGTTATACACACTGAGCACAGTAACAAACCAAAGCACAGATTCTCTTCAATACAACGGCCTCAAAGGCAGGCCAACAGGCAAACTCCGATTACATTTTCCCATGTGACATTATTGGCCAGTTATTTGCGAGGGTGTGTGTCTGAAACACGTGGACAGGAGTACGTGTGGATAGCGTCCCTTACTAAAAGCAAGGATACTCCACAACCCATAGGGCCTACCTACCCAACAAAGTTATGTCTGAACAACGTCCATTTAAAATGTGAAGATGCTGATGACGATCATGACGATGTCGACACAACCAAGAGAAGCTTACCGCGGCTGGTTTGACGGAAAAATCTGACGTCATCTCGTCCTGCCCGTGCTGCAGTCTCTTGAGTTGTATCTTGCAGCGTAGCTCTTCCTTCAGCAATGGCGTCAGCGTCCCGCTCCGCACTGCCGCTCGCAGCGCTCTCTCCATCTCCAGGGGGTAGCACTCGGACCCACTGCACACACAGAATAAAGCACACTGTCAGCGCCCTCTCCATCTCCAGGGAGAAGCACTCGGACCCAATGCACACACAGAATGAAGCACACTGTCAGCGCCCTCTCCATCTCCAGGGGGAAGCACTCGGACCCACTGCACACACAGAATGAAGCACACTGTCAGCGCCCTCTCCATCTCCAGGGAGAAGCTCTCGGACCTACTGCACACACAGAATGAAGCACACTGTCAGCGCCCGCTCCATCTCCACTGGGGGGAAGCACTCGGACCCACTGCAGAATGAAGCACACTGTCAGCGCCCTCTCCATCTCCAGGGGGAAGCACTCGGACCCACTGCACACACAGAATGAAGCACACTGTCAGCGCCCTCTCCATCTCCAGGGGGAAGCACTCGGACCCACTGCACACACAGAATGAAGCACACTGTCAGCGCCCTCTCCATCACCAGGGGGAAGCACTCGGACCCACTGCACACACAGAATGAAGCACACCGTGACTGAGGAAAGGGGAGAGGTTTTAGGCAGTTGTGTTTTTCTCTTTTGAAATCGACGTGTGTTTTGTAACCTACTTGTTCTACGGATAGGTAGACACAGACTTGTTTCGTAACTGAATATAGATCTTAAATTAATTAGCAACACGAGCGGGAGCATGAAGCAAGATTTGGCATCACATGGATGGGTGACAATGAAACATGGACGTAAGAAATAACATTAGACATGATTATACACGTTTTCACAAGCTGTCAACAATACTGGCTGTCCAACCTGTCTTCCCGCCCACTGTCGACGTCACGCTGCTTGCCAGTTGCATGACGGGACTGGGACGGACACGAGGTCAGGTGAAGGTCATCATCAAAGAGAAGGTCATCGTCGTCCGGTGGCAGGTCGCTGTAACTGTTGACGTCATCACGGGGTCGCGACATCACACCCCAGTTCCCCTCCGCCATTGTCAGTCGTTTTAGATGTCTGTGACAAAGAAGTCACACATCGTTTATCGGTGAAGTTTGATGGTCATTGGACATTTCAAGAACTGTGACGCCAACAGCATAACACGATCTGCCTCGCGCTCCCTAACGCTGTACTGTGACGCCAACAGCATAACACGATCTGCCTCGCGCTCCCTAACGCTGTACTGTGACGCCAACAGCATAACACGATCTGCCTCGCGCTCCCTCAGGCTGTACTGTGACGCCAACACCATAACACGATCTGCCTCGCGCTCCCTAAGGCTGTACTGTGACGCCAACACCATAACACGATCTGCCTCGCGCTCCCTAAGGCTGTACTGTGACGCCAACAGCATAACACGATCTGCCTCGCGCTCCCTAACGCTGTACTGTGACGCCAACAGCATAACACGATCTGCCTCGCGCTCCCTAAGGCTGTACTGTGACGCCAACACCATAATACGATCTGCTTTGCGCTCCCTAAGGGGTCTTACAGAATTTTAAAAAATTCCAAAACTCCAAAAAAATGTGGTATCAACAGAACACACCCACCCACCCCCCATTCCAAAAAAAAAAGGCTGAACTGAGACACAAAAAGCTTGGTCGAGACACAGATATGTAATGTCAGATAAGTCTTTTTTAATCAAGCAACCTGCACAGTTTCAAAACACCCACGTCGTACAAAAGCAATTACTAATGTACCAAAATCAACTGCAAACAGAAATTTAGTATTGTTTAAGTTTCTAGCACCAGGGTAGTACCGACAAGAAATGGGGTGGAAGACTGGCCGACAACAGCCCACAATGGTAATACAAGGGTGGAAGACTGGCCGACAACAGCCCACAATGGTAATACAAGGGTGGAAGACTGGCCAACAACAGCCCACAATGGTAATACAAGGGTGGAAGACTGGCCAACAACAGCCCACAATGGTAATACAAGGGTGGAAGACTGGCCAACAACAGCCCACAATGGTAATACAAGGGTGGAAGACTGGCCAACAACAGCCCACAATGGTAATACAAGGGTGGAAGACTGGCCAACAACAGCCCACAATGGTAATACAAGGGTGGAAGACAGGCCAACAACAGCCCACAATGGTAATACAAGTCTAGTCGCATCGTCATTGTGTTCCACTGCAGCTCAATACTTGGATAGGTGACATTGACGAGGGATGGTAAAACATGTTAGAATATCTAAGAATGTGGACAAACTCAATGTAAGATTATCTCATAATATGATCAAAACAAATGTAAGAATATCTCAGAATGTCGACACACCCAATGTAAGAATATCTTAGATTGTAGACAAACCCAATGTAAGAATATCTCATAATATAATGAAAACCAATGTAACAATATCTTAAAATGTGAACAAACCAAATGTAAATGTATCTCAGAGTAGGGACAAACCCAATGTAAGAATATCTCAGAATGTGAACAAACCCAATATGAGAATATCTCAGAATGTGGACAAACCCAATATAAGAATATCTCAGAATGTGGACAAACCTAATGTAAGAATATCTCAGAATGAGGACAAACCCAATGTAAGAATATATCTGAGAATGCGGACAAACCCAATGTAAGAATATGTCAGAATGTGGACAAACCAAATGTAAGAATATCTCAGAATGTGGACAAACCAAATGTAAGAATATTATAGAATCTGGACACACTTAATATAAGAATATTTCAGAATGTGGACAAACCCAATATGAGAATATCTCAGAATGTGGACAAACCTAATGAAAGAATATCTCAGAATGAGGACAAACCCAATGTAAGAATATCTCAGAATGCGGACAAACCCAATGTAAGAATATGTCAGAATGTGGACAAACCCAATGTAAGAATATCTCAGAATGTGGACAAACCCAATGTAAGAATATTTTAGAATGAGGACAAACCCAAAGAAGCCCAGGACGAGCAGAAGTCTTTCCGCTGTCTGTGATGACGTCACGCATCTCATTACAGCACAAGAACTCTGGACCCGTTGGCTCCGTCACACCCGCTGCAACATGGAAAACAGGTATGTGGATACAGGTTTTTGTTTTTAATCCAAACATAGGATATCAAAATGTATTTGGAATAAGGAACTGACAAGGATTAAGATGAAATTGTTTTCAGATCAATCTCGGAAATTTTAATTTTAATCATAATTTTTACATCTTTAATTTTCAGAGCTTGTTTTTAATCCGAATATTACATATTTATATGTTTTTTGAATCAGGAAATGATGAAGAATAAGACAACATTGTTTTTGGATCGTTTTATAACAAAATAATGTTAATTACAATTGTCAGATTTTTAATGACCAAACACATTGATTAATTTTTAAGCCTCCAAGTTTATATGCAATACCAAAGTCCGGACTTTGTCGAAGATTGTTTGACGAAAAGTTCAATCAATTTGGTCAAAAAATGAGGGCGTGACAGTGCGGCCTCAACTTTCACTAAAAGCCAGATACGACGTAATCGAAGACATTTTTTGAAAAAGCAAAAGAAGAGCTTTGGGGATATCATACCCAGGAACTCTAATGTGAAGTTTCATGAAAATCGGTCAAGTAGTTTTCTCGGAATAGCTCTACACACACGCACACACACACACACACACACACACACACACACACACACACACACGCACGCCCACACACACATGCACCACATGCATAGTCTCGATTCCTAGTCTATGTTGAATCATTTAGTCAAAACTTGACTAAATGTAAAAAGAACTGTTACTAAAATATGATGGGTTTGTTCATAGATGAGAACAAACATAGATAATAATATGCAGACATCCATCCATATGACAACATCCCAGTCTCTACAATTTATGCAGAAAACATTTCTAAAATTGACGCAATATAAAAATGTGATCTACAATCACAAATGTATCACACATAATGACGCCGCCAGAAGGTCATTACACCAACGCCATTACTTGCCATTGTCTAATATGGGAAATTACACGAACACGCCAACTTCCCTGTTCAAAAGTTTTGAAAGCGCAGGATAAAAAAAAAACCAAACATGCTGAAGATCTTTCCAGCCTCCCTGTGACCTTGACCATGACTATAGACAAATAAATGATTGTCGCACGATACGTCATAGAAATAAAGCCGTCACGATGCCAGAAACACTGTCCAGTGTGTGGTCAGTATTAGGTCATTGCAGGAAAGGACCAGGTGGACAGACGGGGAGCGACGGACGACACACGAGGGACAGTAGTCAATGTATCATTAGTCAACACCGTTTGTTCTTTATTAAAATGTCGGACAACACGCTAGGTGTGGATCACAGCAGTCAATGTATCATTAGTCAATACCATTTGTTCTTTATTAAAGTGTAGGACAACACCCCAGGTGAGCTCACAAAGCTTGTTTCACTGATCATTTAACGAAGGGAAACCCCCGACAGTATTCCCGCCCTCTGAGCTACCTCGGCTTTGATGGTACACAGTTGAATTCATTGCAAAGGGTATATGTTATCAACATGCATTAGTGTAGCAAGTTGGAGTATACGGTTAGTAGTCAGGAGAGCGGTTATCTTCACTAATGACTAGACTCAAGACTCAAAGATTTTAATGTCCTTATAACAACAAGGAAAATTGTCTCGCAATGTCAGGCAGTTTAAAACACAAAAGACATCTCATTAACTGACAATTCAAAAGTTCATTAAAAAGATCCACGACATTCTTAGCAATCACTCATGGATACAGACATCCACATTAACACACGCACAAGCACACAGGCTCGCCCGGACACACACACACACACGCACACACGCGCGCACACACACACACACACACACACACACGCACACACGCACACACACACACACACACACACACACACACACGCACACACGCGCGCACACACACACACACACACGCACGAACAAACTAACTATCTTCCTCTGTATGCTCTCTCTCGTCTCCCTTTTCCGTAGTCAAACTTAAAATGGATTAAAATTGCTCAGCGTAGACTGAATTGTCCGCCTTAAATTAGAATAGCTGAAAAGTATATTTGAATAAAAGACATAATTGCACTTTTCAACAGTTACTAATGACTACCAACACTTTCAATCCATCAGACGAATACCAGAGTGTCACACAGACATGACGGGGCGGACGGAGGGCGGACACAACTAAACATCACTCAAGAACAAGAACAGCAGTAACAAAACACCACACCCTTGCTTTAGCGGATTAACAACTACTACTACAACAACAACAACAACAACAACACCAAGTATGATGATGAGGAGGAGGAACAACAACAACAACAACAACAACAACAACAACAACATCATCATTGTTTTTATTGATGCATTGTTTTATTTATGTATTGATTGATTTACTTACCTATTGCTTTCTTTATCTATTTATTAATTCATCTATTTATTTATGTATTTATTTTATGAATTTATGTATACATTCACGTATTTATCACTTATTTGTTTATTCACTTCTTCATTATTTTTGTCCATTATTCATCTATCCACAGTTTATGACCGTGCACGTCCCCCGCCTCTAGATATATATATATGTGTGTGTGTGTGTGTGGTCGTCACTGTGCACAGCTGACCTTGCTCTTGACCTTGCTCTTTCTCGCACTGGACAGCTGAGCGCTATTCATTGGAAGCTCAACAGAGTTTTGAGCAAGTGAACAATAATAGAATCAAAAGTACACACATGCATATACTTTTGATTATTATTATTTTGTTTATAACCGTAAACAACCGTTATTTACGTAACAGCGGAAGGTCGCCTAATATATGGGCCACTTGTTGTTTTATGCTGATAACTAGTTTCTGTTCTTGCGGAGAAGTGTTATTGTGTGCTAATTAGTTGTTTTCTCTTTGGTACATCGTCAGGCCTAATTAGAGCGAATAAGCTTTGATTCACATTCAGCAAAAATTAGATACAGAGAAATTCACAACTGGTCCTTATTAGAAACCTGGGCGCCAAACATGGACCTGGAAAGAGGTATTGGCGAATCATTGTAAAAAGCCCACTGCACTCCAAAATAACATAATACAACTCAGTGTACGTGTCAGACTGACTCAAATATGCATCAGATTTATTTGTTTTGGTTCGACGAGAAGGTTATTCAAAGCACAACATAAAACTAATGAAACGTATCAAATACAGAGAGAAAATAAATGACATTATCAACTTTCACATGAAGAAGATTGTTTGATGTAGGACCAATTGTTTTGAAAGCTTGATGGCTAGTCATAATTTATTTTCAGCAAGCTTCTTAATGCATGACTGAAACCAGTCTTTATCTTTTCTTTTCCTCTATTTGTTAAAGGTGGTCCATATTAGGGGACACACACATACTTTGAGATTTTTCTATTATTATAACAAAAATATAATAATGGCAATCTGACCTGTCATATAAAGCAACTTTAGTGAGTGAACAGCTGTGATATAAAGCAACTTTAGTGAGTGAACAGCTGTCATATAAAGCAACTTTAGTGAGTGAACAGCCGTGTCTGTGGACAGAAACTAGGCCGGGTTAAGCGTTACATTTAGAGTGAACGCTGCCAGAAGTGTACAAAAGGGAAAAAGCCCAACGGTTTTGTGGTTTGTGCGCCCGCAACTGTTTTGACACAGTATGCAAGCAAGCTATCCAAAGAGGGTAACTTATTTTGAGCGCTCTAGCACCGTTAGTTTGTCACAACCGGAGGTGGTCCATATTAGGAGCCGGTCCATATTAGGCGACCTTCCGGCCTATGTAAAACGTATTAAACATGAACGTCGATGCAGTGCTCAGTATTGATTGTTACCTTTGTACTTCTTTCTATTTTCTACATTTAGTCAAGTGTTGGCTTGTTTTCTTTTTGTTTTTGCATTTGTGTCGCTGGACGCGTGGTGTGTTCGTGTAGCTTCTGTAGCCACATTTTGCATGGAAGTCCTGGAACGCCGAAGAAGAAGAAGCATGGAAGTCGACTGCCAAGACTGACAGAGAACCCTGTGACTTCACATGGAAGTCGACTGCCAAGACTGACAGAAAGAACCCTGTGACTATACATGGAAGTCGACTGTCAAGACTGACAGAGAGCACCCTGTGACTACACATGGAAGTCGACTGCCAAGACTGACAGAAAGAACCCTGTGACTACACATGGAAGTCGACTGTCAAGACTGACAGAGAGCACCCTGTGACCTCACATGGAAGTCGACTGCTAAGACTGACAGAAAGAACCCTGTGACTACACATGGAAATCGACTGCCAAGACTGACAGAGAGCACTCTATGACTACACATGGAAGTCGACTGCCAAGACTGACAGAGAGCACCCTGTGACTACACATGGAAGTCGACTGCCAAGACTGACAGAGAGCACCCTGTGACTACACATGGATCGAAGTCGACTGTCAAGACTGACAGAGAACCACCCTGTGACTTCACATGGAAGTCGACTGTCAAGACTGACAGAGAGCACCCTGTGACTACACATGGAAGTCGGCTGCCAAGACTGACAGAGAGCACCCTGTGACTACACATGGAAGTCGACTGTCAAGACTGACAGAGAGCACCCTGTGGCTACACATGAAAGTCGACTGCCAAGACTGACAGAGAGCACCCTGTGGCTACACATGGAAGTCGACTGCCAAGACTGACAGAGAGCACCCTGTGGCTACACATGGAAGTCAACTGCCAAGACTGACAGAGAGCACCCTGTGACTACACATGGAAGTCGACTGTCAAGACTGACAGAGAGCACCCTGTGACTACACATGGAAGTCGACTGTCAAGACTGACAGAGAGCACCCTGTGACTACACATGGAAGTCGACTGCCAAGACTGACAGTGAGCACCCTGTGACTACACATGGAAGTCGACTGTCAAGACTGACAGAAAGCACCCTGTGACTACACATGGAAGTCGACTGCAAAGACTGACAGAGAACACCCTGTGACTACACACGGAAGTCGACTGTCAAGACTGACAGAGAGCACCCTGTGGCTAAACATGGAAGTCGACTGTCAAGACTGACAGAGAGCACCCTGTGACTACACATGGAAGTCGACTGCCAAGACTGACAGAGAGCACCCTGTGGCTACACATGGAAGTCGACTGCCAAGACTGACAGAGAGCACCCTGTGACCTCACATGGAAGTCGACTGTCAAGACTGACAGAGAGCACCCTGTGACTACACATGGAAGTCGACAGTCAAGACTGACAGAGAGCACCCTGTGACTACACATGGAAGTCGACTGCCAAGACTGACAGAGAGCACCCTGTGCGGACTTCACATGGAAGTCGACTGTCAAGACTGACAGAGAGCACCCTGTGACTACACATGGAAGTCGACTGCCAAGACTGACAGAGAACCCTGTGACTACACATGGAAGTCGACTGCCAAGACTGACAGAGAGAACCATCCCGCTGTG
This sequence comes from Littorina saxatilis, assembly GCF_037325665.1. Classification (NCBI taxonomy): domain Eukaryota; kingdom Metazoa; phylum Mollusca; class Gastropoda; order Littorinimorpha; family Littorinidae; genus Littorina; species Littorina saxatilis. Next base: position 79,149,023 of record NC_090246.1, read on the forward strand.
ACTACACATGGAAGTCGATGACCAAGACTGACAGAGAGAACCACCCTGTGACTACACATGGAAGTTGACTGCCAAGACTGACAGAGAGCACTCTATAGTGACTACACATGGAAGTCGACTGCCAAGACTGACAGAGAACCCTGTGACTACACATGGAAGTCTACTGCCAAGACTGACAGAGAGCACCCTGTGACTACACATGGAAGTCGACTGTCAAGACTGACAGAGAGAACCACCCTGTGACTACACATGGAAGTCGACTGCCAAGAATGACAGAGAACACCCTGTGACTACACATGGAAGTCGACTGTCATGACTGACAGAGAGCACTCTATGACTACACATGGAAGTCGACTGCCAAGAATGACAGAGAGCACCCTGTGACTACACATGTAAGTCGACTGCCAAGACTGACAGAGAGAACCCTGTGACTCCACATGGAAGTCGACTGCCAAGACTGACAGAGAACACCCTGTGACTACATATGGAAGTCGACTGTCAAGACTGACAGAGAGCACCCTGTAACTACACATGGAAGTCGACTGTCAAGACTGACAGAGAGCACTCTATGCCAGACTACACATGGAAGTCGACTGCCAAGACTGACAGAGAGAACCACCCTGTGACTACACATGGAAGTCGACTGCCAAGACTGACAGAGAGCACCCTGTGACTACACATGGAAGTCGACTGTCAAGACTGAAAGAGAGCACTCTATGACTACACATGGAAGTCGACTGCCAAGACTGACAGAGAGCACCCTGTGACTACACATGTAAGTCGACTGCCAAGACTTACAGAGAGAACCCTGTGACTCCACATGGAAGTCGACTGCCAAGACTGACAGAGAACACCCTGTGACTACATATGGAAGTCGACTGTCAAGACTGACAGAGAGCACCTTGTAACTACACATGGAAGTCGACTGTCAAGACTGACAGAGAGCACTCTATGCCGGACTACACATGGAAGTCGACTGCCAAGACTGACAGAGAGAACCATGCACCCTGTGACTACACATGGAAGTCGACTGCCAAGACTGACAGAGAGCACCCTGTGACTACACATGGAAGTCGACTGCCAAGACTGACAGAGAGCACCCTGTGACTACACATGGAAGTCGACTGTCAAGACTGACAGAGAGAACCACCCTGTGACTACACATGGAAGTCGACTGCCAAGACTGACGGAGAGCACCCTGTGACTACACATGGAAGTCGACTGCCAAGACTGACAGACAACACCCTGTGTCTTCACATGGAAGTCGACTGCCAAGACTGACAGAGAGCACCCTGTGACTACACATGGAAGTCGACTGCCAAGACTGACAGCTCGGAGAGCACCCTGTGACTACACATGGAAGTCGACTGTCAAGACTGACAGAGAGCACCCTGTGACTACACATGGAAGTCGACTGCCAAGACTGACAGAGAACCCTGTGACTAGCCTACACCTCCTCCTGGGAAGTAAGCCATCTTTGCCCGCTCTCTGCTCACGCTCACATCACACCAAAACACCGGTCAACAACAACAACAAAGACAAAAGCAGCGAGAAAAGCGCCATAAAATGACCACAGCCTACCGTTCTATGTCCGGCGAGGAGAGAGAGTGTCCATAGTACAGCAGCCACTGTCACAAGCGACTCACCCCGCCAAGCAACGTGTCCAATATAGTACGGTGGGAATTCCGCACGTTGGAAATAGTAGCGTGACCTACTCCCTCGAGCCAGGTCCGCGTTTTTCTGCATAACTGTCGCTTTTCTGCAGGTATTAGGCATGCATAAAATCATCAAATTTCGTTCTTCTTTTTCTTAATGTACACTAGAGCTACTGGGCGTCTGGTTAAATCAGAGAGTACTGCACTCGCACGCAAAACACATTTTCCTTAGACAGACTGGAAATGTACTGCTTTCGTGTGCTCTGAGGTTCGCCGCTAGATGTGTGGAGATTTTTTTTTCTCCTAATATCTTGCTATTTTCTTTCGGCTGTGCGAGAAAATCATTGCTATTTGTGGAGAGCTGAGATGAAGATTTGGGTGGTTGTGCAGTGATGTTGTTGTTGTGATGTGAGCAAGGTGATGGTTTCAATGCATTATGCTCAGGGTTGCACTTTGACGAGAGCGACTAGCAGGCAGACACCTGTGCGGGCAGACGGCAACATTACTCATTCACTATCGCGTGCTTTCCAAGGGGATTCCCCTACCTCCCTCAGCATGCTCAGGCCGCGCACTGTGTGTTCAGCTCGCTGGTCGCATGGCAATGCGTGACGTCACTTGGCACGCTTGTTTCTTGTTCCGGGTTCTTCGTCACGACTGCATATCTGGGGATTCCCCTTTTCGTTTGAGTCGTGCGTCTGTCTGTCTGTGTGTCTGTCTGTCTGTGTCGTGTGTCTGTGAGTCTGTCTGACTGTCTTTGTCTTTGCAGGGCGTGTGTATTTGTGTCTGTCTGTGTCGAATGTGTCGTGCTTGTGTTCGTGTCTCTGTCTGTCAGTGTGTGTTTCTATCTCAGTGTCTGTATGTCTGTTCGTCTGTCTGTATGTCTGTCTAAGTCGATGTTTGGGGTCAATCGGCCTTTTTAAATACCCGGTTTCAATCAGCTCTTTATTAATGCTGTCTTTCTTTTTACACTCCCGTGTTTCGGGGCCGGTAAACGACAGCTTTCACTCGGCTGTGAGTGTGTTTGTTTGTTTGTTGGTTTGTTTTCTGGTTTGTATTGTATTGTATTGTATTGTTTGTTTTTGCGCACTGAGATCTCGTGTGTTTGTGGGTCAATTAATCTCAAGGTTGGTGTGTAGCTGGGAAGCGGAGCACACAGTCGTAGCAAGACATGACGATCCTTCCTTTCACGGAAGAGGAGACTATATATATATACGTACGCCATGTTCATGCCATGTGCTTAAATCGTCATTGATAGAAGTGTGAGTTGTGTCCCCTGAACTACATGTACTGTGCCCGGTGTGTCCGCCAGTAGAACTGACGCGCTTCAGGATGTGCGAGCGAATTGAACGCGCTCCAAGTAAACCATCTTGGACACCCGGCCAGTACTGAAACTGGCCTTGGCAGGGAACGATTCAAGGGGGGGCAATCTCAGTCATCTCAAAGAGGGAAATCCAAACGTAATCCGCCTTGTTCGATTGAATGGGCTTGGACGATAGAGAAAAATAAGAAAAGCAAAAGCTGGAGTCAGTGTGGACGAAATTGCTATCAAGAAGAGGGCCCCAAAGGGTTTAAAATCGTGATCGTGATTGGCGTTTTTTGACCTTTCTGTGACCGTGATTGCCGAAATTTCCATTTCTGTGATCGTGATGGGACTTTGCCCGTGATCCGTGATGACAAAAAAATCAAATCTCGTGATCGTGATCGTCATTTGTTTTCGTGATCGTGATGGGCATTATTGCAAAGCATTTTATTTTCAACGTACATTTTTCACAGCTGTAGGCCTATCACTCTATGATCCTCTATTCGTCAAGGTGTTAATTGTGATCGTGAAAACAAAAATCAAGGTAACTGTGATCGTGAAAGCTAAAATTTCCCTTCCCGTGATCGTGATGATACCCCCCCTTTGGGGCCCTCCATGAACGCAGAATAGATTTTTTCTGAGTTTTTTTTTTTTTGCCGTATGCGCCATGTTTATCGGAGCAGGAAACTCTTCCAGAGTGAGGCCCCTTGTTGGTTTCACTGCGGCCGCATTGTGAACAGCAGTTATGAGAAATTCAGTGCTTCAGTACATGGCGCTTACGGCACAAAAAAACCTCAGAAAAAATCAATTCTGCGTTCTTGATAGCAATTTCGTCCAGACTGACTCCAGCTTTTGCTTTTCTTATTTTTCTCTATCGTCCAAGCCCATACAATCGAACAAGGCGGATTACGTTTGGATTTCCCTCTTTGAGATGACTGAGATTGCCCCCCCCCCCCCCCCCCCCCCCTTGAATCGTTCCCCGCCAAGGCCAGTTTCAGCACTGGCCGGGTGTCCAAGATGCAAGTAAACTAACATTAATTTCTTTTTCTCTTGCAGCATAATGTCAACATTCACTTCATCGCTTCAGGATGTGCGAGCGAATTGAACGCGCTCCAAGTAAACTAACATTAATTTCTTTTTCTCTTGCAGCATAATGTCAACATTCACTTCATCGCTTCAGGATGTGCGAGCGAATTGAACGCGCTCCAAGAAAACTATCATCAATTTATTTTTCTCTTGCAGCATAATGTCAACATTCACTTCATCGCTTCAGGATGTGCGAGTGAATTGAACGCGCTCCAAGTGAACTATCATAAATTTCTTTTTCTCTTGCAGCATAATGTCAACATTCACTTCATCGCTTCAGGATGTGCGAGTGAATTGAATTCGCTCCAAGTAAACTATCATCAATTGATTTTTCTTTAACATCATAATATCGACATGCACTGCATAGCCCGTCGCACAGCACAGTCATCCTGAGGCTTCAGTGACGTGTGCATTAGGCTGCTGGGTCATAGACTATCACGCCTCACGCCTCAGGTATCACGTATATATCATGTCTTTTTTTGGTAGGACATCACGCCTCACGCCCCCTGTATTGATGGTTTGTTTTTGATTTTTGGCGCTCGAAAATGGATTCTACAAATTTCTGGACAATTATCAGTGTGTGCTCTCGGCCATAACCTTAGTGTTTTGGCTGCCACGTCTGTGTCTGTTAGATTTTCATTCAAAAAATCAATCAAAACTAACACACATGACGTCATTCTCCCCGGCCGTCATCCCGCTGGCCGTCACGCTGCCGCAGGTTTTGTGCTGCTGCGCGTCGGTGAAGCCGCGTACGCGTGACGTCATTGCGATGTCCCCTGTTCCATGTGACGGTGGTGTCCCACTTCCTGTCAGTCCACGTGGGCCACCAACACCAGCCTGGACTTGACCTTCGCGTCCTCCGCCATGGCGGTCAAGATGCTGGAGCCCGTGACGTCAGCCTTGCTGCACTGAGCGCCTGGTGCTCAAGACGAAGGTGGGGGCGGAGGGCGTCACTGGCGGGCATGGTGGTGGTGGTGGTGGGGGCCGTGATGTGGGTGGGCAACCCGCTGTCCAGCACTCACACCACGCGGGCCGTGCTGCTGGCGCTGCTGTCCAACGTGGCCTTTGGGGTCAGGAACGTGACCTTCAAGGTCAGCACTGGCCCCGGAGGTCAGCTCCGCTCCCCGCCAACACTCGCCGCCCTCCTCGCTGCCGCCATGCTGCTCGTGCAGCTGACCGGGCACCACGTGACCACTGACCGGGACTCTGACACAGACATCATCTGCCGACCAGGCCTCTGTCTTCTCCCCGCACCCACCAGCCTACTTCCTCCTGCTCTCCTTGGTGTCGGGTGTGTGTCACGTGACCTACTCCTACGTGTCGACCCACGTGGTGCCGGGTCACATGACCGTGGTGAGCCACGCCCTCGTCAACATCACCAAGCGCGTGCTGGTCGTGCTGCTGCTGCACGTCACTGGACAACGTGAACCCTCGCTATGGAACTGGGCGGGGCTAGCGCTGTGCACTGTGGGATTGTTTCTGTATAGTAGGAAGAAGATTTGGACGTCATCGTCTTTGACCAGTTCCTTGACGTCACTGCCTGAGTGTCGTGGAGAGATTGGCGGAGAGGAAGGTTGGTTGGGTGTGTTGCTGTCGTCATTCAGCTAACGTCATCTGTTTGTCACAAGTTACCATGTCCGCCCTGATATGGCCCTTCGTGGTCGGCTGGGCGTTAAGCAAACAAACAAACAAAAAGTTACCATGTCAATTCCACATTAAATTATGCTTACCTGATATAAAAATCATTTCGGAAGAAGGAATGTGCAAATGAATGATACGATTGTCTTGTTTTATACCTCCTCTGATCATTCATTGTTTTATTTATTAGTTGGTTGATGCATGGGTTTATTGGCTGATTTATTGTTATCCCTTTCGCAAGGGGCATTGTTCGTTTTCTTCGTTTTTCTGTTTTCTGTCTTTTCCCGTACGATACACATTCCCATAGAGCGCTACTGTCACCAAACTCTTCTGTTTTCAGACGATGGCCTCTCGAAAATGATACATGTATTAACATTTTCCGGCCGGCTCATGTTGATATCCATATTTTCAACATGTCTGTTATTATTTGCTTACAGTCAGCATATCAAAAATAACTAATACTGTCATCGCCAGTGTCAGACATAACTAATACTGTCATCACCAGTGTCAGACATAACTAATACTGTCATCGCCAATGTCAAACATAACTAATACTGTCATCGCCAGTGTCATACATAACTGATTCTGTCATCGCCAGTGTCAGACATAACTAATACTGTCATCGCCAGTGTCAGATATAACTAATACTGTCATCGCCAGTGTCAGACATAACTAATACTGTCATCGCCAGTGTCAGATATAACTAATACTGTCATCGCCAGTGTCAGACATAACTAATACTGTCATCGCCAGTGTCAGACATAACTAATACTGTCATCGCCAGTGTCAGACATAACTAATACTGTCATCGCCAGTGTCAGACATTACTAATACTGTCATCGCCAGTGTCAGACATAACTAATACTGTCATCGCCAGTGTCAGACATAACTAATACTGTCATCACCAGTGTCAGACATAACTAATACTGTCATCACCAGTGTCAGACATAACTAATACTGTCATCGCCAGTGTCAGACATAACTAATACTGTCATCGCCAGTGTCAGACATAACTAATACTGTCATCGCCAGTGTCAGACAAAACTAATACTGTCATCGCCAGTGTCAGATATAACTGATTCTGTCATCGCCAGTGTCAGACATAACTAATACTGTCATCGCCAGTGTCGTCTCCTTCTTTCAGACGGACGCAGCAGCTCGGGAAGTCCAGCGGTCAGCAGAGCGCGAGGAACCCTTCTCAACCGTCTCCTTCTTCTCCTTGTCATTATCTTCGTCATTTGTGTGACGTCAGACCAACCGCTGACGTCACAGCTTTCTAGACTCCAACCACGTCAGACACAAGGCGAATACGAGATGCCGCAAGACCCGCTGCCATCAAAACTAAACCTGCAAGAGATGGCTATTCCAAAAGATCCGCTGCCATCAAAACTAAACCCGCAAGAAATAGCTATTTCGAAAGATCCGCTACCGTCAAAACTAAACGCCCTGGAGATCGCTATTATGAAAGACCCGTTGCCACCAGGACTAAAGGCGGAAGGACCAGGGTTCGTGTCTGAAGTGTTCAAGTCTGATCCCATATTACCGGGCAAGTCGGAGTCGGACTACGCGCTCAATCTTCGTTTCCGACACGAGCTGTGGCGAGACAGGAAGCCCCTGATGACACGCCCCGTGCTGTACCAGCCCCGCGCCAAGTCGGCGGACCAGGTGGCGGAGTTCCTGTCCAGGGAGAGTTTACTGGCGACACCGTTCGACACGGACGGCGTGTCGCCCTACCTGACGACCAGCCAGGCGGTGATCGCGGAAACCAAGCGTATCCAGACCCTGCTGTTCAGCGAGGTGTTGCGGGGCAAGAAGTACGCCGTGCTCTTTGACCTGGCGTCGCACGAGAACAAGGGGAACACTCCGCCATCACCGTAGGCGAGCTCATCCTGCTGGAGAACCCGGAGTAAATTTTTCGTGGAGTAAAAATTTCGTGTTACACCGGCAGCACAGCAAGGCGGAGGTTGCGGTGCTGATGAACGGGGGAGGCAACATCTTCGGCTACGCCATCATCGACGCGTGTCGCGACAAGGTGTTGAAGCTGTTCTGTGGCTACCAGACCGTCATCTTACCGCAGAGCATCTACATGCACGCCAACCGCTCCCACTTCAACTTGGCCTGGAACAACTACAGCTGCAACCCCGACCTCACCATCGTGCTGCGAGACCGTCTGTCTCTCCAGATCGCCAGGCGACTCTTCGCTCACGACACGCGTCTCCTGCTCGCACCGCGGACTCCGCCTTTCAGATCGGTCACGTGGGCCGCTTCGCCCCGCCCTACTATGACGTCATCTGGCAGCGCCGAGCCGATAAGGAGATCCCGCTTTTTGGAGAGGTTGTATTTCTACTGGAAGTTTTGTTTCTTTCCTTTTTACATTTAGTCAAGTTTTGACTAAATGTTTTAACATAGAGGGGGAATCGAGACGAGGGTCGTGGTGTATGTGTGTCTGTGTGTGTGTGTGTCTGTGCGTGTGTGTGAGTAGAGCGATTCAGAGTAAACTACTGGACCGATCTTTATGAAATTTTACATGAGAGTTCCTGGGTATGATATCCCCAGACAATTTTTTTATTTTTATAAATGTCTTATGACGTCATATCCGGCTTTTTGTAAAAGTTGAGGCGGCACTGTCACACCTTTATTTTTCAATCAAATTGATTGAAATTTTGGCCAAGTAATCTTCGACGAAGGCCGGATTTCGGTAATGCATTTCAGCATGGAGGCTTAAAAATTAATTAATGACTTTGGTCATTAAAAATCTGAAAATTGTAATTAAAATTATTTTTTTATAAAATGGTCCAAAATTACTTTTATTTTATTCTTCATCATGTTCTCATTTCAAAAACATATAAATATGTTGTATTCGGATTAAAAACAAGCTCTGAAAATTAAAAATATAAAAATTATGATTAAAATTATTTTTCCGAAATCGTTTTAAAAACAACTTCAACTTATTCCTTGTCGGTTCCTGATAAGACGGAAGACAGCAGCCAACTTGGCGTGGGGAGAAAATCGGCTGTCTACGCTTCCACGATAATATGGCCGTACAATTATCTTTAACATCGAACGCAGAAGAAGAAAAAGAAGAAGTCGGTTCCTGATTCCAATAACATATAGATATGATATGTTTGGATTAAAAACACGCTCAGAAAGTTAAAACGAAGAGAGGTACAGTAAAGCGTGCTATGCAGCACAGCGCAACCGCTACCGCGCTAAACAGGCTGGTCACTTTCACTGCCTTTTGCACTAGCGGCGGACTACGGTCATTGTGAAAAAATGCAGTGCGTTCAGTTTCATTCTGTGAGTTCCACAGCTTGACTAAATGTAGTAATTTCGCCTTACGCGACTTGGTTTTTACATTTAGTCAAGTTTTGACTAAATGTTTTAACATAGAGGGGGAATCGAGACGAGGGTCGTGGTATATGTGTGTGTGTGTGTGTGTGTGTGTGTGTGTGTGTGTGTGTGTGTGTGTGTGTGTGTGTGTGTGTGTGTGTGTGTGTGTGTGTGTGTGTGTGTGTGTCTGTCTGTCTGTCTGTGCGTGTGTGTGTGTGTAGAGCGATTCAGACTAAACTACTGGACCGATCTTTATGAAATTTTACATGAGAGTTCCTGGGTATGATATCCCCAGACGTTTTTTCATTTTTTCGATAAATGGCTCTGATGACGTCATATCCGGCTTTTTGTAAAAGTTGAGGCGGCACTGTCACACCCTCATTTTTCAATAAAATTGATTGCAATTTTGGCCAAGCAATCTTCGACGAAGGCCGGACTTTGGTATTGCATTTCAGCTTGGAGTCTCAAAAATTAATTAATGACTTTGGTCATTAAAAATCTGAAAATTGTAATTAAAATTATTTTTTTATAAAACGATCCAAAATTACGTTTATCTTATTCTTCATCATTTTCTGATTCCAAAAACATATAAATATGTTATATTCAGATTAAAAACAAGCTCTGAAAATTAAAAATATAAAAATTATGATTAAAATTAAATTTCCGAAATCGATTTAAAAACAATCAAAAACAGATAGATATGATATGTTTGGATTAAAAACACGTTCAGAAAGTTAAAAAGAATAGAGATATAGAAAAGCGTGCTATATCCTCCTCAGCGCAACCGCTACCGCGCTTTTATGGATTGTTAATGTCACGGCCTTTGCCACGAGCGGTGGACAGACGATGCTACGGTCTTGTGCAAAAAAATGCAATGCGTTCAGTTTCATTCTGTGAGTTCGACTGAGCTTGACTAAATGTTGTATTTTTGCCTTACGCGACTTTTTTTTTTGTTGGGGGGGGGGGGCCGGGGGGGGGGGGGGCGTCTGTCTTTGTGTTGGTTTGGGGTTTTGCGTATTGTTGGTTTGGTGTTTTTTTCGAAACAAGAACAACAAAAATAACACTACTACTACTACTACTACTACTACTACTACTACTACTACTACTACTACTACTACTACTGGGGGAGGGGGGGGGGGTCCGGGACGAGGCTGATCAATGCGTAATACAATCGACGTCGATATATGCTGTTCATTCACAAAATGAGGAATTATTGATTGTAAAACTAAAGCATGATGATGATGATGATGATGATGATGATGATGATGATGATGATGATGATGATGATGATGATGTCACCACACAGGTGCCCGTGTTGCCAGGCAACGTGACGGTGAAGGTGTGGGATTGGCTTAACATGCCCTCCATCCAGAGCAAGGTGTCGCTGCAGAGGGCGATGAACGTGTTGCGCAACGGGCTGGGGATCCTGCAGCAAGGCCGCGTGCTGGTGACGGACAGGCTGCACGGTCACATCCTGTCCCTGCTGCTGGACATCCCGCACGTGCTGGTGGACAACAGTCAGCAGAAGCTCAGTGTCGTCGTTCCCCAACACGTGGACACGGGGCGTCAAGCCGAACTGCCGCCTGGCGGACAACGCGCACGACGCCCATTCGCCTGGCGCTGGAGCTCCTCGAGGAATACAAAGACTCCCTGCCGCGCCGTCTCACTGCTGCCGACATCGACCAACATTTTGTTGATAAGGGTTGGTGGTGGTTTTGACTTGTGTTAGGAACTACGAAAGCTTATACAAATATAGTGTGCATCAGTCTTCACTGTTTGTATCACAGGCACTCCGCGTCACGAGCGGGTCGGGATCAAAGTGGGCGGGGCCTGTGCGCTCTCAAGACTACTACTATTACTATAACCAGGGACCTATAATATAGGTCTATGCTATAACCCATAAGAAAAGACGACCGTCCATCACAAGTGACATCCAAGACAACGTGACGAGTGCCTGTGGTTTGTATAAGCATGGAAGAGTAGTATTTGCGTAATACTGTTCTCTTTTTGTAATAAAGTTCAATTTCAGTCTGACCCTCTCTCTCAGTCTCTCTCTCTCTCTCACTCTCTCTCTCTCTCTCTCTCTCTCTCTCTCTCTCTCTCTCTCTCTCTCTCTCTCTCTCTCTCTCCCTCTCTCTCTCCCTCCCTCCCTCCCTCCCTCCATCTCTCTCTCCCTCTCTTTCTCCCTCTCTCTCTCTCTCCCTCCCTCTCTCTCTCTCTCTCTCTCTCTCTCTCTCTCTCTCTCGGGGACGTAGCTCAGTTGGTAGCGCGCTGACTAAATATAAAAAAGCGCAGCCAGCTATAACAAACAAGGGAGGTGGATGGGGCAGAGGCGGTGGTGATGAGAGAGGTGAAGACAGAGTGGTGAAGGACTGTGATGATGGTGAAGAGGGAGATGAAGTCAGAGTGGTGAAGGATTGTGATGGTGATGGTGGTGATGAGAGAGGTGAAGACAGAGTGGTGAAGGACTGTGATGGTGATGGTGGTGATGAGAGAGGTAAAGACAGTGTGGTGAAGGATTGTGATGATGGTGAAGAGGGAGGTGAAGACAGAGTGGTGAAGGACTGTGATGGTGATGATGGTGATAAGAGAGGTGAAGTCAGAGGTGGTGCTGAGAGAGGTGAAGATAGAGGGAATGAATGTGGTGATGATAGTGGTGATGAGAGAGGTGAAGACAGAGTGAATGACTGTGGTAATGATAGTGGTGACGAGAGAGGTGAAGATAGAGTAAATGACTGTGGTGGTGATGGTGGTGTTGAGAGAGGTGAAGATAGAGGGAATGACTGTGGTGGTGATGGTGGTGATGAGAGGGGTGAAAACAGAGTGAATGACTGTGGTGGTGATGGTGGTGATGAGAGGGGTGAAGACAGAGTGAATGACTGTGGTGGTGATGGTGGTGATGAGAGGGGTGAAGACAGTGTGAATGACTGTGGTGATGAAGATATAGTGAATGTCTGGGGTGATGATGGTGGTGAAGAGGGAGGTGAAGACAGAGTGGTGAAAGACTGTTGTGATACTGATGATGTTGATGTTGTTGATGTGTATGCAAATGTTTCTGCTGTTGATATTCTGCATGACTCTCTGGATGTTGGCAATGCGCATGAAATGGATAATGTTGTTGTAATGTCAGATGTTGATGTTCATTTTGACTCGTTAGATGTTGAGAATGTACGTAACAAATCTACTGTTAAAATAGATGTATATAATGTTGATAGTGAGATTGGAGATTCCTTTGGTTCTGAATATAGTATTGAGGATAATCCTGATATACTCTCCTGCTTAGCGCTTAATGTCTGTGGAATCACTTCAAAGCTAAAATTTCCTGAATTTGTGAAATTTATTGCCAAATATGACATTATTTGTTTTAGCGAGAGCAAACTTGATGATATTGATGAGATTAACATTCCAGGTTATATAGCATTCTATAAGAATAGAGGAACATTTCGCAGAAAATCAGGCGGTGTATTAGTTTTATTACGGGAAGTGTTTGCTAATAATATAACTATTTTTGAAGAAAAAAAGCTGTCACATAAGATAAAAGAAGAGATGAAAATATGGTATACATTTTTGGATGTAGAAATGTGTGAGAATGCGTTATTTTTTAAGTTAGATAAGAAAATACTTGGACGTGACACCCTTTTCTGTGCTTTATATATCCCCCCTGAAGGGTCACCTTACCATAACAAAGATGTTTATGCTGAACTAGAAGAGGTGTACATGCAGTTTGGGTTAGATAATGATTATGTTTGTCTGTTAGGAGACTTAAATTCACGCACTGGTCATCTGAGTGAAATGTTGCATGAAGATGATCAGCATTCAGAAGGTTTTGTTGATAATGACTTGTTTGACTCTGATGAGGTTGGTACTCTAATAGGTGAGCGGGCCTCACAGGATAATAATACTAATAACCTTGGTTTTAAATTGATTGATTTTTGTAAAATAACTGGCTTAGTTATTGCTAATGGTAGAGTTGGCGATGATACAGGGGTTGGTAAATGCACATGTAAGGATAAGAGCGTTGTTGATTATTGCATCCTGTCAAAAGATTTGTTCTCGAAAGTTAATTATTTTTCTGTGATGGACTTTTGTGAAATGTATTCTGATGTACACTGTCCTGTTGTTTTGCATTTATTAAAACATAATGAAGTACGCGCTAATGATTGCCTAGCAGAAGTTGTGAAAAAAACCAAAAATGAAGATCTGCTGTCTAAAGATAGAGAAAAGGATAACAAGTACACAAAACCAAAATGGGACAATAACAATGGGACCAAGTTAGCTTTTGTAGTTAATCTGAATGAGGATGATATTTATACTGTTGAAACTAAATTACAAAATATGCTAGCTACAAGTGAGAGTACGACAACAGATGACGTTGATAGTGTTACTAATAAGATTTGTGATATTTTAAATTGTTCTGCTGAGAAAATCGGTGTAATTAAAAAACAAAAATTTATGAAAAAGCCACGTTCAAAGAAATTTAAACTACAACAACCATGGTTTAGTGCAATTTGCAAAGAGAAAAGAAAAATATTTTTACATGCGAAAAACAAAGCAAGACGGTTTAAAAATGTGTTCAATGAAGATGAAAAAAAGAGTGCTTTTAAAGAATACAAAAAGACAATAAAAAAGGAATGCAAGTCGTATCATAATGAGTTCGTTAAAACTTTGAGAAAGTTAAGAAGTACTGACCCGAAAGCATACTGGAATCTTCTAAATAAAAATAAAAAGAATAATTCCAAAACTAACTATCCAACTTGTTCTGAGTTTTTCGAACATTTCACTAAACTACAAGAGTGTGATGAAAATGAAATGGATGATAGTAATGAATATTTAAATGAAGCAAGTAATGAATTTCTTAATGCGCCTTTTACAAAGGAGGAAGTTATCAAATGTATAGACAAGCTAAAAAACAATAAGGCATGCGGTCAGGATAAAATAATTAATGAGTATTTAAAAGCGTCACATGATCGAATGATTGATATTTATGTATTGTTGTTTAATGTTGTTTTGCAGTCAGGAAAGGTTCCAACACAATGGGCCGTAGGTGAAATTATTCCATTGTACAAAAATAAAGGCTCTCAAGCTGACCCCACAAATTATAGAGGAATTACTATACTCAGCTGCTTCGGAAAACTTTTCAGTGCAATTTTAAATGATAGGTTATCAAACTTTTTGGAGAGTAATAACAAATTAGGTCAAGAACAAACAGGTTTCCGCACAGGTTTTTCAACACTAGACCATGTTTTTACTTTGCATTGTATATTAAATTTTTTTCTCAACAAAAAGAAGCGACTGTTTTGTGCATTTGTAGACTATGAAAAAGCGTTTGATAAAGTTCGCCGTGCTTTTTTATGGGAGAAATTAGTTAGTTCTGATGTTAATGGGAAGTTTTTAAAAACTGTAAGAAATTTGTATGAAAATGCCAAATCTTGTGTTAAAGTTAATAGTGAGTGTTCTGGATATTTTCCCAGTTTGTGTGGAGTTAGACAAGGGGAAAACTTGTCACCGTTGTTTTTTGCTCTATTTTTAAATGATCTAAAGCCTTTTCTGTTGGAAAACAGTAATGGTTTACAATCTATGTCAAGAGAGGCTATTGTGGCTGGAATGGATGATACGGATGTAAATGCTTTGTTTCAAATGTTTTTATTATTGTATGCGGATGATACTGTGATCTGCTCAGAGTCGGAAAAAAACCTGCAAGAATGTTTAAACAAAATGCACGAATACTGTTTAAAATGGCGTCTAAATATTAATGTAAACAAAACAAAAGTTATAGTTTTTTCCAGAGGTAAAATTAGAAATAAACCACAGTTTACGTACAATGGCAATTTAATCGAAGTAGTGTTTGATGTAATGTACTTGGGCCTTAAGATTAATTATAATAATACATTTTCAGTCGCACAGAAGAATCTATATGATCGTGCCTCAAGGGCAATGTTTGTTCTTTTGCGCACTTGTAGACAATTGTCACTACCTGTGGACATACAAGTTGACCTGTTCGATAAAATGATTGCTCCAATTTTATTGTATGGATGTGAAGTATGGGGTTTTGGTTCCTGTGAACTTGCTACTAAACTTCAATTGCGTTTTTATAAAATTGTTTTCAAACTAAAAAAATCAACTCCAAATGCTATGATATTTGGTGAACTTGGAAGATATCCACTAGATGTTAATATGAAATGTAGAATGCTTTGCTATTGGTATAAACTGATTAGTCCTATTCATAAAAATAAATTTTCAAGTATTGTGTATTGCTTTACTTATAGATTGTATATCAACAAGATGATTGAATCCAAGTACTTATGTTTCATTGAAAAAACCTTAAATGAAATTGGTCTCTCTGGCATTTGGACTTCTCAAGAAAATATTCAATACTCAAGTACATGGTTTAAAAAGAAAGTAAAAAGAAGTCTATATGACCAGTATATCCATAAATGGTTTACAGAAATTGGAACAAAAAATATGTTTTGGAATTATCGAATGTTCAAAGATATTTTTGCATGCGAAGACTACGTCACAACCCTGCCATATCAGCAATGTGTTTCAATGATGAAGTTTAGAACATTAAACAACAATTTACCTGTACAGAAAGAACGTTATCTTAACATCCCGAGGTCAGAAAGAACTTGCACCAAATGTGTATCGCATGACATAGGTGATGAATTCCATTATTTATTTGTCTGTGATTTTTTCAAAGAAGAAAGAGCTGAGTTGTTACCACCTTACTATTGGAAAAAACCTAATGCACTTAAATTTAAAAAGTTGTTTGCGACTAAGAAAAAGAAATTGCTAAAGAATATTTTGGACTTTACTAATAGAATTTGTAACAGTTTTTCATAATTTTTTTATTTTTTTCTATTATTTTTTTTTATTTTTTTTTTATTTATTTATTATATTAGCATATATCATGATTGTATTGATTGTATTTATTGTTCAAAATGCCCCCATGGGTTATGGACCAATAAACTTGAACTTGGTAAGAGCAAACGAAGAGCGCTGCTGCGACGCGGGCGCAGGTAAAAAGCCAAGTGAGCGGCCCACTGCTGGTCAGTCAACATATACTGTTCGGCAAAAAAAGAAACGCATAGCTTGTAATATTTGGTTAATTTAGTTATATGGCTACAAGGATATCCACCAAACTGCAGAAAATGTTTATCTGGTCGTCGACCTTTTGTCCATTGCCACAAGAGAGCTCTGCACGTGACGCATGCGTTATCAGTGGCTACAATGTCAAAATTGCTCATTTGGCATGACCACTCGTCATGCTTCAGTGTAATCTCGTGAAACTCGGGGAATATTGAGCTCTCACCATGTCTTCCAAAACCCATAAAAGCGGATTGTTCGCCACAAAGAAATCAGACGACAATTCAGCGACGAAAGATGGCCCGATTGAGCAGAGAAGACCGCCAAATTGCATTGGGTCGTTTACAAGCAGGCCAAAGTCAAAGTGCAATCGCCAGGCACTTCCACGTGTCCCAGAGCACCATCAGTAGACTGTGGGTCAGGTTTCAAGCCACTGGCTCCGTTGCTGACTTGCCACGAGCGGGAAGACCAAGGGCGACAACTGCTGCTCACGACCGCTTCATACGGCTCCGCCACCTCCGGAATCGTTTCCTGTCGGCCTCATCTTCTGTCCAGGCTCTCCCCGGGCCACACCGATTATCGGACCAGACCGTGCGGAACCGCCTGCATGAAGCTGGTTTGAGAGCTCGCAGACCTCACAGAGGAGCTGTCCTCACCCGCCGCCATCGCCAGAACCGAGTGCAGTGGGGCAACCAGCACCTTCGCTGGACCGTCCGGAATCACTGGAGACACGTGTGGTTCAGCGACGAGTCCTACTTCCTGCTCCAGCGACATGATGGTCGGAGGAGGGTCTCCCGGAGAGTAAACGAACGTTACGCGCCCAACTGTGTGGATGAGGCACCCGTTCATGGTGGTGGAGGCGTCATGGTGTGGGGGGCGATCAATACCGCTGGAAGGAGCACCCTGGTGCACGTCCAAGGGCGCATAACTGCCCAGCGATACGTGGAGAAAATTCTGCGCCCACACGCCCTTCCTCTTCTGGCTGACCAGGATGCCATATTCCAGCAGGACAACGCTCGCCCGCACACAGCACGACTCACCACCCAGTTCCTCACCGACCACCATGTCCAGGTGCTTCCCTGGCCATCCATGTCGCCAGACATGAACCCGATAGAACACCTCTGGGATGAATTGGACAGACGTGTGCGCAGGCGAGAAGAAGCGCCGGCAAATCACCGCGATCTATTGCAGGCACTTCAGGAGGAGTGGGACACCATCCCACAGCAAGATATCCGGCATCTGATCCAGTCCATGCCCAGAAGGTGCCGGGCAGTTGTTGCTGCTCAAGGCAGTCACACCCCCTACTGACTTGACAGCCTCGGCACCCAATCGTATTGATTGACTGATTGATTTGAAGATGCAAATGAACTGTGTGTGCATTCAACTGTGTCCATACCAAATTTCAAACAAATAATCTAAATATTGGATTTTCTGTTAATTTTTTCGAAAAATAAAACAAATTTGGCAAGTAGCAACTATGCGTTTCTTTTTTTGAACAGTATACCTGACATCAGCTCACAATTTAAGACAAAAATGCACCATAAAAAGCATGCAGACCGAGGGGTTGTGACTGGTGGTACCCACCAGCCACAGGCACAGTAAAACAAGTGTTTAAATTATATTTATACTAAATAACACGTTAAATATGTACATCATAAATCAGTGAACGTCAGGGTGAGTATTACCGCCTGGCGGTCTGTTTGTTTAAACAAAAAGCTGTGTGTGTGTGACAATTGGTTTTTCTCCAATTGTACGTATTCTTCATGTTTTGTATTTTGATTTTTACTGGACCGAGGAGGTTGACGGATATACAATGTATTTCACTCGTCTTTTTTTTTTATCTTGTTATAGCCTTTGTCCTAGAACCTTTTGTTTACCTTGGGTTGTTTTTTTACAACTCGTCGTGCCAGGGGCGGGCGAGGGGGGGGGGGGGGTGCACAGGGTGCAGGTGCACCCCCCTCCAGCAAAAAAAAAAAATTAAAAAAAATTTGGAAAGCTGATTCTATGACCATTTCTAAGTTCAAATGGCACCAGATGGCACCATTTTGCTTCTTTGGGCCAAACATTTTTCCGGGGGGGCATGCCCCCGTCCCCCCCTAGCAAATTCAGGCGCTTCGCGCCCATCACATTCACTTTCAATTCAAAGTGCACCCCCCCTTACAAAGCAACTGATCCGCCCCTGCGTGCTACGCAGTTTGTTGTTGTTTGTTTGTTTGTTTGTCCGTCTACTTTTGTGGTTGCTTCTAGATGTCCATTGTAAGAATAATGCAGAATATGTTGCTTTACCTTGTCTATAAAGGCAATAAACCATCAAAGCGACTCAGCACTCAGCATCAGTCACGAATTCTCTCCCTTGAGTCTGAACACAACTAAGCCTCAGGAAAAAGAACACACACACTACAAAAATCAGATCATGAAATTAAATGAAAATTGTATTTAACAGACTGATTGCTGTCTGCAACCACACCATGTCTGTTGCCTGCTTCTCCTCCGGTCATCAACATCCAATGAACAGTTTAACATTTCAATAACCTCAAAATTGAAAGCCTCATATATATATAAAATAAAATTAATTAGATAGTGAAACTCTACTCGAATAACATTAAAACATTTCTGAATCAATAGGATTACAAAATATGTTCTAGGGTTTCTCTTGTTTGCTTCATGTAGTTGTTTTGATAATCCGCTGGTGGAAGAGAAACCCATTCAGCCAGTACCAAGAAAGTCATTGTGACAGTACAGAGAAACCCATTCAGTAGAGAGAAAGTCATTCTGACAGTACAGACAAACACATTCAGTACAGAGAAAGTCATTCTGACAGTACAGACAAACACATTCAGTACAGAGAAAGTCATTCTGACAGTACAGACAAACACATTCAGTACAGAGAAAGTCATTCTGACAGTACAGACAAACACATTCAGTACAGAGAAAGTCATTCTGACAGTAAAGAGAAACCCATTCAGTACAGAGAAAGTCATTCTGACAGTACAGACAAACACATTCAGTACAGAGAAAGTCATTCTGACAGTACAGAGAAAGTCATTCTGACAGTACAGACAAACACATTCAGTACAGAGAAAGTCATTGTGACAGTACAGACAAACACATTCAGTACAGAGAAAGTCATTCTGACAGTACAGACAAACACATTCAGTACAGAGAAAGTCATTGTGACAGTACAGACAAACACATTCAGTACAGAGAAAGTCATTGTGACAGTACAGACAAACCCATTCAGTAGAGAGAAAGTCATTCTGACAGTACAGACAAACCCATTCAGTACAGAGAAAGTCATTGTGACAGTACAGACAAACACATTCAGTACAGAGAAAGTCATTGTGACAGTACAGACAAACACATTCAGTACAGAGAAAGTCATTGTGACAGTACAGACAAACACATTCAGTACAGAGAAAGTCATTCTGACAGTACTGACAAACACAGGCGTACAGTGGCGCAGAGAAAAATGCTTGTGCGTGTGTTTCTTTCTTAGTTTCGTTCTATCATTTTTTTTTTTTAATCTTTTATAACATCATATCCGCCCTGCATTATCTGTGTCTACCTGCCTGCATGTCTATTTTTGACTGTCTGCCGACGGGCGCTGTGGCGGGGTAGTAAGACGTCGGCCTCTTAATCAGAAGGTCGAGGGTTCAAATCCCGGCCGCAGCCGCCTGGTGGGTTAAGTGTGGAGATTTTTCTGATCTCCCAGGTCAACCTTATGTGCAGTCCTGCTAGTGGCTTATCCCCCTTCATGTGTACACGCAAGCACAAGACCAAGTGCGCACGGAAAAGATCCTGTAATCCATGTCAGAGTTCGGTGGGTTATAGAAACACGAAAATACACAGCATTCTTCCTCCGAAAGCAGCGTATAGCTGCCTAAATGGCGGGGTAAAAACGGTCATACACGTAAAATTCCACTCGTGCAATAACAAGAGTGTACGTGGGAGTTTCAGCCCATGAACGCAGAAGAAGAAGAAGAAGAAGAAGACTGTTTGCCTCTTTCACTGACAGACTGTTAAATGAGGTATACTTTCAAAGGTTCTTTTTTTCAACAAAAAGTTAAAGCTGTTGTATGGTTGTTGTTGTTGTTGTTGTTTTTGTTGCTGATACTGCAATTGTTTTATTTGCTTTTTGTGAATCACACTCGGTTATTCACACACATACACACACTCTTACGCTAGCACACACAAACAAACACATAAACAAGCAAACACAAAGAAAATTTGTGTTTTTCTCATTCATTTTATTTCAAGCAAGCTCAAGCACTATTGTAATACAGACACAGATGATCTACCGCAAGCAAAGCTAAAGTGTACACAGGTAACCCTGGCACTATGTAGGTTACCTATTATTCAAGCTTTTTTTTTTTTTTAAAGGCCCACTTTGCCTCGTTCGCCTCACCGTCACAGATCTGACAAGACGTTTACGGATAAAACCATCCCTCCACTTGGTCACCTATCAAAAATGAACAGCCTGAGTGCTCTCTGTGCACCGTGCTGTTTTTTTTAAAGAATTATTTTGTAAAAGGCAACAACAAATTCCCAAATGACCACAGCAAGCAGTCAGGATGTTAATGTGGAATGTGACCTAGTGCCCATCGCCTTGCCAGATCTGAGACATGGAGGCAAACTGTTTTCACGGGGGCGTAGTGGGACTTTAAACACAGAGAGAAATCAGAAAACTGTACATAAACAACAAAGTTTCTTTCACTGACAATTCCTGGTGAGAAATTGTCTAAACCAAAGTATGCTAAGAATATTTCATTCACTTCACAGGACAGCCCTTTGCACCGGTCATGAGTTCTCTCCCTTGGGTCTGAACATAAAATCATTTCCAATCACACACACAAAAGAACAAAAATACAACAAAAACTAACACCAAAAAATCGAAGAATACAATTAGTTGAAAAGAGAAAATTTTCTAACAGATGTAAACATTTGCTGCCAACGTCTTGACTGACATTACACTCTCCAGAAATACCATAATGTCTTCTTCTTCTCCTCAACTCCTCAACGTTAAATGAAAAGTTAACACTACTGTACAACAACATCACATGAAAAGCATAGCATTACAATAACATTAAATAAAATGTTAAACACAACAAAAACAATTAAACATTTCAGAATCAATATGATTCAAAAGATTGTCAGTGATTTTCTCCAGTGTTTCCTCTTGTTTGCTAGTTGCTTTGATAAACTGCAGGTTTCCCGTCGGTGACAAAGTAGAGGTGGAAGAGAAACCCAATAACAATAACAATTACAGACTCCATATCACTGATGCCTCGTATAAATAATAATAATAATAATAAATGAGCATTTATATAGCGCAACATCATAACTTTACAATTATGCTCTTTGCGCTTGACACATTTAAAATTAAAACACAGTTATACAAGCATTTACATCTACATTCATAGTCAACAACGCTTAATTAAAAGCATACACCATCAAACATACATTACAAAAGATTCTTCCACTGTACTAACTAAGTAATAAAAACATGAATAAAATAGGTAGTAAAAAACAAGGAAATACCAGCTGAATACCCTTAATCAAACAGAACATGTTATCAACATCGTATGTACATATTTGAATTATATTACATATACTTTTACCATTCACAACAAAGGGGGAGAGGGAGGGGGGGGGGGGTAGGGTTAGAGTTAAAATCACAGGAAACTGTTTGTTCTGCATTTCTTTCTTATTTTGTGTTTTCTTTTCTTTTACCTTTTTTTTTTAGAGTGGGGGGGGGGGGGGTGGTACAAATTTTGAAGTCCTTGCTGCCTATAGTATACATCTCATCCACAATTTCTTGCAGAGTCAGCAAGTTCATCCAGAGAAACCCACCAGTAAGTTGGAGCTGAAAGAATACCAGTAACTTGAGTAAGACACCGTGAATTTGAGACAGTGTGTCAGCTTTGTCTGCCTGCTATGTCAGCCGGGTGTGCATGAGATCTTTCGAAAACAGCCACCACCCCTCCCCCCTTCTGCACACAGGCACACACTGAACACTTATTAAGTTACTTCTATTTTGTTGTAGTTGTTTTTCTGGGTTTTTTTTTTTTAAGAGGGTGTATTGACAATTAAGATTTCTGCACTGCCTGAGCAATGCAACACAAACATGTAGCAAACATGTGACAGACACACTGAGCAAAGACAACATGGCTACAAATATATGAAGACATCTTTAGCTACCAAAAAGTCTGATGGAAATGACAAAATAACTTATGAAAGACATGTCTAGCTACCCAAATAACATGATAACAGACAAGTACTAGAGAAGGTGGCAGAGAAGGTCTGTGTCATCGCTGACGGTTGCTCCTCCCATAGGGGGGGGGCGGGGTGAGGGGGAGGGGGGAGGGGAACAGAGGAACATGTAGAGAGATATGTGTACATCATTTCTGACATCAAATCTCACTCAGAGACAGGGTGAATCAAACAAAAAAATAGTATGATTTCACACATGTTGTCATAACTATTCACACATGTTCTTAAATCAAACAGAAAAGCAAATCATCAGTTTGTTCAAACGTTGTCACTTCTTTCAACAAAGAAGAGAAATGCTAAGCTGTGCAGGAGTGATGGGTGCCTACAGTTTTGCTTGCACAATTGATAAAATAAGATAATCATTTTTTTTAATGCTGATAAATACCCCCCCCCCCCCCCCCCCCCCCCCATTTCTCTTCTCTCTCTGTCCCTACTATGAGAAAAGTGCCAAGGCATGTGACAGTGAGCAGAAAGTGTCGCCACCATTTGCACTGAAACACACTCTGACCCTTCACCACACCGCTCGCTTTTTTCTTTCTTTATTTTCTTATTAAAAAAAACAATGATAAAGACTTCACATTTTTGACTTCTAAATACTGTGCTGTTTCTATGAGAAACAAACATGCTGTCAGCTCCCCACTTGGTTCAGTGTTTCCACCATGCATGAGAGAGCAACAGACATTTCATTATTCTGATCTCAAAACAAGATACATAGATATCAACAATAAAAACAACTAGAAAAATCTTTGCCTGTTTCCACACAATTGTGAAACAGCTTTTAAGTGCGAGTTATATTTATTCATGTTTTTCCATTCGTAGTAGGGATGCACAGAAGCAGGCTACATCAAGTCAATCACTTAAATTTCAAGGAAGATGATATTGTTATTTCATACTTCAAAGTATGAGATAAAAGATACTAGTACTTTGCTTGCCTCTACAAGACACTTTTATTTTTTTAAACTACAAGACAGATGATGTTGTACTAGTATTTCTGCAACATTTACTTTGTGTATCCTACTGCAGACCTGCCCACACCCTCCCTCTCTCTGAGTGTCTCCACTACAGGAACAAGGAAAAGGTGGGAAGTCACACAGTAGGACTCAGTGCATAGATGAATACGATCGAGCACAGAGAATGATAAATCAACTGCAATAGTCCTCATAGTCCCAAAGCACATACTTTATTTTTGAGAAATACATTCATAATATTTATGCTTGATATCATTCTGCAAATTGACACATTGGTAAAGATTGTAGTATGTACCATTGGTTAGAATGGATACACTTGTTTAAACTAACGTTTTATTGTAAGTGTAACCCTACCCTCTATCTCCTGGTAAAGGCAACTTCTGTGCATCCCTACCACAGTTAGACATGAAAACTGCTGCTCTAAGACTCGATTCAGCCAACCAGTTCACATCCATTCCAGCAAAGCATGCCTTGAATGCTACCAATGCTACCCAATGCCATATTTATCAACAGATCTGCCACAAGATTAACATACAGTGTACTTAATGCTGTAAACAGTACTCATATTCTGTGTCATGATAAACACATTTCATCCTTCAGTATGATATTGACTTGTGATAAAGTCGTCTCCGACAATCACGCCTCAGGCTAAAGACTGAAAGATGGATGTGTTAATATGAGGTTGTTCACAACAAGACAAGTCACTGCATGTCTTTCTTTCTTTCTTTATTTGGTGTTTAACGTTGTTTTCAACCGTTCAAGGTTATATCGCGACGGGGGAAGGGGGGGGGGGTGGATGGGATAAAGCCACTTGTTAATTGTTTCTTGTTCACAAAAGCACTAAAAATTGCTCCAGGGGCTTGCAACGTAGTAGTCACTGCATGTCAAGTGGTCAGATTCGTGAAAGTGTTGCCACAGGAACACAGACATGCTTTGCTGGGATAATTGTAAACTGGCTGCAAGGAATCATGTAAAAAAAAAAAGAAGTTTTTTTGTGTGTTTTTTGCCTGTCAGTACGTATGAGAAAGTGAAGCGAGTGGTAAAGAAAGAGATTGCGATGGATGATGAAGGTGTGTGAGGGTGTGAGCAGTCAGCAGAACATGCAGGGTGCCTCCAGTCAAGCCAGCCATCACATGTCTTGGGAGGAAGACAACAGCAAAAAGAACAACGCCTAACAGAAAGGAAACACTGTGGGGAAACCTCTCGGAAACACCACACAATGTTCACAGAATCTTCGGACAATGATATGTATTGGCTGGCTGACCAGTGACAACCTGGTGTCCAGCTGACGGACATTACAACAACTGCTAGCCCCGCCCCAAGTCAGTCACTGGTTGGTGAGAAACAGATAGAGTGTTCCCGCAGAATCAGAGTGCATGTTGGTCAGTGTTCAGGGAGAGTGCACAGACACAGTGCGCACTTCTCATCCCATCTCCTTCAGTTTGTTAACGACGTTAATGGCGCGGCACACTCATCACCGGGCTGAAGGCAGTGGTGGTGGTGATGGCGGCTTTCTTCCTGTTGCTGGTGGTGGTGATGGTGAGGGTGGCAGCAGACTCCGGAGCGTCCACAGGCACGGTGATGACACTGGGCATCTGACAGCTGACCGCCGGGGTCTCCGTCTCCATGGTCTCCATCTCCATGGCGGCCTCCACTCGGGGGCTCTCGATCTTGAAACCAAGCTTGAGCAGTGACTCGATGGCTGTCACCACGGAAGGGTCCTTCACCGTCGTCTTCTCCGCGCCCCCAGCGACCTTGACCTTGACCTGGTCAGTGTTGTCAGCAGCGGTCTTGGCGTACCTCACGTCTCCGAGTGGCTCCGTCACGACGCTGCCGGTCCTGACACTTAGGTCTTCTGCCTCTAGCTGAGGGGTGCTGGCAATGGCGACTGGAGGGGCGACTGAAGTGACAGCTGGTGACATGATGGATGGGGCGACTGAAGAGACGGCTGGCGTTGCGACCTGTGTGACCCCCAGAGGGACAGACTGGACCAGCGGAGCTCCCACAACAAGCTGCGGGGTTGCCATGGCCACGTGTTGCATCACAGGAGTGAGGATCTGTGAGCCGTCTTCGCCCTGCACGATGAAGTAGGCGTCCTTGGGGAGATAGAGCACCTGCTGGTCCTCGCCCACCTGCAGCGCCTGACCTTGACCTTGAACCTGAGCTGTGACCACTTCGTGCCTATCAGGTGACTGCGGGGGGGTCATGCCGGTGAAGATGACGTCATCCTTGTCCTGGTGCTGCCCGCTGGTGTCATCTGGTGTCTCCACCAGCCAGGGGGTCTGCAGTGTGTGGCGCTTGGTGGACGTCTTGATGCCGACTGGTTGGAACTCGCTGGCAGAGTGGGGCGGGGGGCTGGCAGAGTGAGTGGAGGAGGCCGGTGAATCTGGGCGAGTCAAGGTCATGTGAATGTCTGGGGCAGGGGCAGGTAACTCTTGGCGACTCATGTGGCTGTCAGGGGAAGGTAACTCTCGGCGAGTCATGTGACCATTGGAGACGGCGGCAGCGTGCATAGAAGGGTCACCGCGCAGTACGGACTTGTCTGTACGCTTCTCCCTGCCGTCCTTGCCGTGTTTGACAAGTCCCAGCGAGTCAGCTCGCTTGCCGATCCAGCGTTTGAGTGAGTCGGTCTGCTGACGCAGTGTGCGGTTCTCCGTGGAAAACTTATGAAGGTCTCCCTTCAGCTGCTCAATCATGGCCGCCAGCTCGCACTTGTCCTGGGCCAGCTGTTCATTCTCCTGCAAAACAACATCACTGAACATAACCACAGTGATCAGGCTGTACTTGTCTTGGGCTTTTGTGGTCTGGTACTTTTGATTCCTGGCACCTTTTTTGAGTCTTTTTTGGGGTGTTTTTTTTTTGGGGGGGGAGGGGGGGGGGGGGGGGGGGGGGGGGTGTTTAGAATTTAGATATTGTGAGAAAGCCACATCCACCTTTAACGACATGTACTGTAATATATTAAAGATGCAAGATATCAACATCAACCTGCACACGGACACAAGGTGGCAGTGCTGAACCATAAGAGGCAAGCCACAACTTGGGTCCACAAGAAGCAACCATTTCTGACCGCAGTGCCAGTGGACTCAAGAGTAGTGTCTCCCTCATTATTCTTATACCTTTGACCTCAAGAAATAGACAGAAATTATGAGGCATCCCCTCTCCCCCCCCCCCCCCCCCCCCTGCACCACCTCAAGAAATAGACAGAAATCATCAGGCATCCCCTCTTCCCCACCCACTCACCCCCCCCCCCCCCCCCACCACCTCAAGAAATAGACAGAAATCATCAGGCATACTCCCCCACCCCCCATCTTTACCACTTTCATAACTGACCAAACAGGTCACAGAAAACAAGTCTTACCATTTGCAGTTTCTCAAACTCTTCTTTCTTTTTCTTTCGGCTTTTCTCCGCCGCCTCCTTGTTCCGTATTCTGCGCTCACTCAGCTTCTCCTTTTCTTCCGACGACAGCTGTCAACACAAGGAAAAAATGTTCTATATATGTATGTCCCATGGGAAGACAATGTTCTATAGTTATATCACACAGCAAGGCAACCAAAGCAAGACAATGTTCTATAGGTATGTCACACGACAAGACAACTAAAGC
Organism: Littorina saxatilis; assembly: GCF_037325665.1. Taxonomy (NCBI): domain Eukaryota; kingdom Metazoa; phylum Mollusca; class Gastropoda; order Littorinimorpha; family Littorinidae; genus Littorina; species Littorina saxatilis. Next base: position 79,175,955 of record NC_090246.1, read on the forward strand.
AAGACAATGTTCTTCTTCTTCTTTCTTCTTGTCGTTCGCCAATGTTAAACTTGGAGTCCAGCTCTGGTAATGAAGCTGGTGGTGGACAATGTTCTATAGGTATATCACACGACAAGACAACTAAAGCAAGACAATGTTCTATTGGTATGTCACATGACAAGACAACTAAAGCAAGACAATGTTCTATAGGTATGTCACACAGCAAGATAACTAAAGCAAGACAATGTTCAATAGGTATATCACACGACAAGACAACTAAAGCAAGACAATGTTCTGTAGGTATATCACACGGAAAGACAACTCAAGCAAGACAATGTTCTTAATAGGTATGTCACACGACAAGACAACTTTCTTTCTTTCTTTCTTTATTTGCTGTTTAACGTCGTTTTCAACCACGAAGGTTATATCGCGACGGGGAAGGGGGGAGATGTCAATTGTTTCTTGTTCACAAAAGCACTAATCAAAAATTTGCTCCAGGGGCTTGCAACGTAGTACAATGTATGACCTTACTGGGAGAATGCAAGTTTCCAGTACAAAGGACTTAACTAACATTTCTTACATACTGCTTGACTAAAATCTGTACAAACATTGACTATATTCTATACAAGAAACACTTAACAAGGGGAAAAAGAGAAACAGAATCCGTTAGTCGCCTCTTACGACATGCTGGGGAGCATCGGGTAAATTCTTCCCCCTAACCCGCGGGGGGAAACAAGACAACTAAAGCAAGACAATGTTCTATAGGTATATCACACAGCAAGACAACTAAAGCAAGACAATGTTCTGTTGGTATGTCACACGACAAGACAACCAAAGCAAGACAATGTTCTGCCATAAACTGACCAAAATCGTCATGAAAAGCAATGATGTACCATGTTGAAGGGCTGTATGATTGTAACTGTGGGACACTGAACTTAAATTGTTCATCCGTTACTCGTTAAAAATGACCTCATATCTTACCATTACAGAGTGAGAAAGCAACTGACCTCATATCTAACCAATAGAGAATGAGAAAGCAACTGACCTCATATCTAACCAATAGAGAGTGAGAAAGCAACTGACCTCATATCTAACCAATAGAGAGTGAGAAAGCAACTGACCTCATATCTAACCAATAGAGAATGAGAAAGCAACTGACCTCATATCTAACCAATAGAGAGTGAGAAAGCAACTGACCTCATATCTAACCAATAGAGAGTGAGAAAGCAACTGACCTCATATCTAACCAATAGAGAATGAGAAAGCAACTGACCTCATATCTAACCAATAGAGAGTGAGAAAGCAACTGACCTCATATCTAACCAATAGAGAATGAGAAAGCAACTGACCTCATATCTAACCAATAGAAAATGAGAAAGCAACTGACCTCATATCTAACCAATAGAGAGTGAGAAAGCAACTGACCTCATATCTAACCAATAGAGAGTGAGAAAGCAACTGACCTCATATCTAACCAATAGAGAATGAGAAAGCAACTGACCTCATATCTAACCAATAGAGTGTGAGAAAGCAACTGACCTCATATCTAACCAATAGAGAGTGAGAAAGCAACTGACCTCATATCTAACCAATAGAGAGTGAGAAAGCAACTGACCTCATATCTAACCAATAGAGTGTGAGAAAGCAACTGACCTCATATCTAACCAATAGAGAGTGAGAAAGCAACTGACCTCATATCTAACCAATAGAGAATGAGAAAGCAACTGACCTCATAATTATCTAACCAATAGAGTGTGAGAAAGCAACTGACCTCATATCTAACCAATAGAGAATGAGAAAGCAACTGACCTCATATCTAACCAATAGAGTGTGAGAAAGCAACTGACCTCATATCTAACCAATAGAGAGTGAGAAAGCAAGTGACCTCATATCTAACCAATAGAGAATGAGAAAGCAAGTGACCTCATATCTAACCAATAGAGAATGAGAAAGCAAGTGACCTCATATCTAACCAATAGAGAATGAGAAAGCAAGTGACCTCATATCTAACCACTAGAGAGTGAGAAAGCAACTGACCTCATATCTAACCAATAGAGAGTGAGAAAGCAACTGACCTCATATCTAACCAATAGAGAATGAGAAAGCAACTGACCTCATATCTAACCACTAGAGAGTGAGAAAGCAACTGACCTCATATCTAACCAATAGAGAATGAGAAAGCAAGTGACCTCATATCTAACCAATAGAGAATGAGAAAGCAAGTGACCTCATATCTAACCAATAGAGAATGAGAAAGCAAGTGACCTCATATCTAACCAATAGAGAATGAGAAAGCAACTGACCTCATATCTAACCACTAGAGAGAGGGAAAGCCACTGACCTCATATCTAACCACTAGAGAGAGAGAGAGAAGGCAACTGACCTCATATCTGGGTTTCTTTGCGAAGAGCTCTTCTTGTGGGATGTCGTTTAGTCCCTCGCTGGCTCGTTTGTTCCTGATCCGTTCCCGTAACATCTCCTTGCCGACTTCACCCATCGCGGCAGCACAGGGACACGTCAAACTTCTTAAATAGATCTCCCCAAGGGACGCTCGTGTTTTCCGTCTGCAGTCTCTGAAAGCTCCTCCCGAAATGATGGCTTTCCGCAGAATGACTCAGTCAGTTTTTTCGAAAGTTGAGCTGGTTCTAAAAATAGAACGATTGTGTCGTCACGTGGTTTGTATCCTCGTAGATCTATTTGACAACCCCGTAAAAGGGCCAACTATTTTTAGATTCGCCTCACACTTGTGTCGTCGGCTGTAATAACCTGCAACAGATAATTATGATATGGTGCATGAATAGCAGTTCCAGTCAATCGCCGCGATAGGTAAAAATAACATCTAAAGCGCTGATTGCATACGAAGACCGCTTATGTCGGCTGATCAGGGAATTTGTCCTAAACTTAGTAGTGTCTCCGTTGCCCAACCTTCTTTTTCAAATGACACAAATCCAATCCTGCATTAATTTTGTTGAACTTTGTTTTTCTTTCCTTTAACATTTCTTTGTTTCAGGCTTTAACTGCCACCTCTTCCAAAGGTTTCTTCCCGCTTTAAAGATGTTGCAGGAATCCCGCGGGCACAAATATTGCTAGACAAAGCACCCGCCTAATTCCCCCTCCCTTTATTATTTAAATTTAATTCACGCCTCCAGTGCTTCTGGTCCAGTGTCGGAATTCAAACCAGTAAGCGTTTAAAACTCAGTACACAGGCTACATAATCCTGATATAAGGCTTGTATTTTTCCGTCGCTTCCAAAATGTGATGACTGGAAATGCCGTGAAAGGTGATCTCCCCTGTGACAAGTAATCGTTCTACTCATTTGACGTCATTGGTCTGCGGGGATAAAGGGGCTATTTATAGGCACACGTGTTCGTGAGCTTTGGCGTTTTGACTCATTTCAGATTAGTCATAAAAGTATCACTGTATTAATTAGGTTTATATCAAGCGAATAAAGTATTATAAACAAAGAATAACAAGTAAGATAATATACAGCGGCCATCATGACGTCATCATAAAGCGGATCAACAGCAACTTCGCTGCCAGTGGTTGTTACCAGAGAATTCACTGCCTCACAGTAGTTTCAATCAACACTAAATTCACTGATAGCCCACAAAATAACGCAACAAGATAAAAACAAGTTCATTCAGAAATAAAGAAAAGAATTGTTTGTTCGCACGGAAGCGGCCGTCGCTCTCCCGAGTGGCTATCCGTCTGAACTATGCTATGCCATGCAGTGGCTATCAGTCTGAACTATGCTATGCTACGCAGTGGCTATGCTAGGACTGAACTACACGTCTTCTCAGTAAGTAAACCGCGAGGACATTGGTCCTGATTGACAAACGGTAGCCATGGCAATGGTTGTAACTTGTTCACTTCTTTAAACTAAGTGATGTTACAATACTGCACGTCTGCACGTAGCCCCATTCACTCAAGTGGAACGGTAGGAACCTACTGGTGGTGCATGTAAAAAAAATCTGTACAGATTTGCGTTGGTTGGCACGCGCAGATCTCTCTCTCTCTCTCTCTCTCTCTCTCTCTCTCTCTCTCTCTCTCTCTCTCTCTCTCTCTCTCTCTCTCTCTCTCTCTCTCTCTCTCTCTCTCTGAGTCTCTCTCTCTCTCTGTTTTAAAGTTTAACATGAAATGTCATCGTGTGCAAGTTGTTCAAACACTACATGGAAAGTGATAATCTAGCCCCGCAAGTCAGTTCTAGACAGCGATCTGATGCAGGTCTATGGTAAGCCTAGCACGACGACCAGGGACTCTGACGTCACACCTTCCTCTTGCACCGTTCTCCCTGCTCTCCCCACAGTGACAACACTACATCACAACACTCTCCGCAAAATATCCACATCTCACGAAATAAATGGTTTTCGTGTCATCAATATCACACAAAATAATCATGTTGTATTAACAGTAAACTTCGGAATGTACTGATCAGCAGAAGTGAGACATTTAGCACAAAGTCGTGTGGCTGACACGGACAGCGATTTCACAGAAAATGGCCGTCGTTTTGATAAAGGCAGAGCCAGCCATGGAACACAACCAGCTAAGGAAGACTTACCTTGTACATATATGCACAACTTTACGTCAGTTCAACTGCATGAACATCTAACAGAAATATTTCACAACAAATCAATATTTGGTCTAAGTCCTTATCAGAAGTCGGAGGAGGAAAAGAGTGCGACTTACCAGCTCGAAGTCTGTCAGTTGTTTGAGAAGACAGGCAGTACCGTCTCCCACGAGTCCTAGTCAGAGCAGCATTAGTAATTGCGGGAAATCCCATACTGAGTGAGCCGCCGCTGGCTTAGGCCCGATTTCCCAAGATAGCTTTTCTCGGCGAGGGACTTTCCAACATTTGACGTCACGGAAAGGGAATACCCGATTGAGTATGAAATTGGGGAATCTGCGATGTGGCGATTCTATTCTTAGAATAACACAGCCCGATGCTGTTGGCACTGATTTACCTTCAAACTTACGCTGCATAATATTGCTTGATGCTCGTTGCTTTGAAAACAGATAAATAACATTAGTATTTGCTTTCTTCAAATATTTCGGATATCAGTTATTATAGACGTGTCGAACTAAGGCCATTTTCCGTTTTAATGTATTCATTTCAATGGACAATAAAGTGCTGTTATTGTTGTTGTTATTTATTGTAACTTGACAGCTGAAATACCCCAAAATACCCCTTGTTCTTCTGTCAGGTCACACACCCCCCCCCTTCCCAACCCCCATGAAATCTTTTCTGTTTGGGCCATTTATGATTTGTTCTTGATTTGTTTTTCACATTCATGATTTTCGTACAACATACACATTAAAGGGCATGAAGATGCAGAACGGAGTAAACAATTAAAGTACTCATGCTAGTAATTGTTTGTTTGCTTGTTTGTTTTTTTGTTTGAAAAGGTATACGAATAAAAAGGTTGACAAACATCTAACATAGCATAAAAAGTATTGTTGTGACTGTTTTGCCACTGAATAAAGTAGAAGCGCTATCTCACTGTTATGATTATCAGTATTTTGATATAATTATCAGCCATTCCACTCCTTGAGTGTTGAACTGTTTCTGCCATTTCTTGTCACTGAGATCTATCGCCGATGTATGGCAGCTCTAGTCAGTTAAGTGATATTGAAATATTAGTACTGAAGCTTCAACATTCCACGCGGAAACGGTGACCTTTTGCTGTATCCACGGTATCAGCCAAGTTCTTTTAAACTATTCTTTCTTACGTTAAAAGTCCACAACGGATACCGTCACCATTTCTTGCCAACATAGCATAACCCCAAGTGCCGTACGCTTTTCAACTTTTCCCTGGCGGTTTCGTAAAGCATGGAGTTAATATAAGTTTAGTCTTGCAGGTCATTGGCCCGCTCTTAGTCAGCCTCTAAACACGGGGGTCCATGTCAAAGGTCAACACAGTTCAGGTCACAGTTACGTCTGGCCACCGACAATCTCTGTTCAAAGTTAGTCAGTCTTGCTTGTCATTAGCTAGAAGTAGCAGATAGGTTTTTTTGGTATTACACAAACGAATAATTCACATGTAAAATCACTCCAATGACCATAATTTATGTCCACTTTTCTTGGTGCTGGAATGACAATGACAATGACTCGACAATTCTTTATTTAACGAGGGTAATAGATTAACTTGAGCAGTGATATGCTTTTTTACATCCAGCCCTCGCCCTAAAGAGGGAATAACTAAAAAAAAAAAAAAACTAACAAAACGAGGCAAAGAGCAAGAAACAACAGCTGGGTACTAGGTGTCCACATCGTGCAGGCCGCCACACGACTGACACTCATCATGCAACTTTGTCATCGGTCGTGTCAACACTCCGAGTAAACACAATTTGACACACTAGATTCTGAACACATTTCTGTAACACCGGCGTTGTGAACTTACATAGTACATCGTTCTACTAGCGAGAGACCTGAGGCACACATGATAAACTGTGACATTTGAACACGTACTTAGTCTAGGGAACACTATGTGTGCTACTTTTGCCATTAGGACTCAACGATGTAAAATGTGACAAAGTGTTCAAAACTTGTTGCAGAAGTATGTTCAAAATATGTTCATGTCTGTTTAGAGTGAATATCAGTGCATGCCTTCACCGTGACCGTGTGGGTGTATGTTGGATTGTTCAAGTAAAACTGATCACAGGCACCTTCTACGGTTTCTGTATACCTTTCAGACAGCATAATTATGACGCTATTGGCAAGTTTAGAAACAATTCAGTTGTGGTTGAAAGAGACGGGTGAGGGTACTGCGCAATACCCGTTTGCTGAAAGTGGCCAAGTTTTACTTGCATGCAGCCGTGTAGGCTGAAAAGAATGACTAGACTAATGGATCTCATGACATCAGCCCTATATCATCGCACGCTCTACACTGAAACAATTTCCCGAAATAGCAAGTTTAAACACGCCACACTCATACTGTGAATTGGTTAACAAACACTTAGAAATTATACAAATACAAACTTGTTATGTATTATAACTCCAGTCTGAATAATTATGCTTTCATGTGTTGTGTGAACAGTTGACTTTATTGAAAAAAAATCTGTCAAGACACAATACACCAATAGTTCAACTTGCGTTCCTCAGCCAAACCAGTCGCTACCCCTGGCAATCATTGCGAGAAGAAAATGTCGTGGAGGTGTTGGGCTGTAGCCTATTTACTGGTGCATAACTTCCATTCGCTTTAGTCTCAGTCTTTATTCACAGACAGCCCCCAAATCATACCCCCCCCCCCCCTCCCCCCAAAAAAAAGGAAAGAGAGAATGCTTTATGTCCTACAGGCTAAATGTTTCGCCTCTTCAAACTGGAATCTTCGACAAGCGCTTAGAACTGTACTCGCGGAATACGCGCTATATAAGCTTCATATTGATTGATTGATTGATCTTCAGGACAAGATATGGATTATATGATTCGAGTTTTACGCCCTCACGGCTTTTGACAAAATACACAAGTGTATGCGTGTTTAGGTGGTATCAGCCATCTGCATTTATGGCAGAATGACCGAGATCTTTTACGTACCACTGATTGTGGTGACACGGGGGTGGGACATGGCTTCCGTCTCTAGGTCTGTCGAGAAGTCGCTACTGCTAGGGTGTTTGTTCGTAGTATTGGTTACATTTTGCATTTGTTTGTTAGTTTTGTTGGTTTGTTCGTTTTTCTTTGTTTGTTTGTTTGTTTGTTTGCTTTTGTTTGTGTGATTGTTTGTTTGTTGGAATGTTTGATTGTTTTTTCTGTGTGTGTGTGTGTGTGTGTGTGTGTGTGTGTGTGTGTGTGTGTGTGTGTGTGTGTGTGTGTGTGTGTGTTGTTCAGCTTGGTGTACCGGCAGGCACTGCTTTCAATAGACCAATGAAGGACTCCCAATTTCAGCTGCCTGTACTTGTGTTGCGCTGTCTCTATGAATAGTGACTGGACCGTTCTCCCAGAGACAGGGGCCTAAGCCGACCTGCGAACACCGCGTAGACAGTTGAGGAAGTGGGGTGACTCGACACGTTTCGCGGGAAAGGATGGCCAGGCCTTTCAACCTCTTCGGCCCAGGCCCACCAGCATTGTGATATTTCTGTCGCACACCGTGGCCGTATCGTAGAACGCCGCTATAGTTTCTAGTCAGTTTCGCACCGTTTATGTGGCACCATGGCGTGATCAACACTTATAGCTCTTCAGAACTGCTTACGGTATTTCCCGATTTACTGGAAACGACAGTCACACGTCGTCGTCGAGCAGGATCGGAATCGGGGTAGTGGCTGACGTAGCTTCTATAAAAAGTCTTCATGGCTAAGAAAAGTAACGGACATTTCCGATTTTATCTGTCTATTTTTCTGCCTGGACCTGTCGGTGTGGTGCTCATTCAGTGGTTGGCCGTGCGCAGTGACGCCAGTGCCTGTGTTCACTCTCCGCACAACTGGAATTTTGTCATTGATTTGTTCAACTGCGGTTTACAACGGTGAGTCAAATCTGTTGTCAATAAACTCATGAATTCAGTGGTTTGTTCTTTTTAGCTTATCTAACAACCATTCCGAGTTACCAAAATTGTTTCACTCATATGGAGAGATGGCGAACTCAGCGCTATGTGAGAACACGGTGGCGGCCATACTGACCTAACCTCAGACCTATCTGCGTCTTCTTTTCAAAGTAAACTCCACTTCGTTACAAACTAGTGTTGCTCGATAGGAAGACGTAGTCTACATGTGTATGAAAAATAACCAAGTAAAAAATTCCACCCGAAAAGGTTATCCTAAACTTGCTAGACCGTCTTTGGGGTGGTCACAAAAAATGCCCACATAGTGAATTCACTGTTACAGAGACTGATCATACTAAAAAGAAAGTAGCGTCAATAGGAAATTCAGCAACTATTTGTAAAGACAGCTCATTTCTGAATGGAAATTCCAAGTAAAAGAAAATAGAATCTACTTTCATCTTCCGGGTCAGAAAAGACTGTGGATTTGCCGGAACAGCGGCCAGACTATGAACTTACTGAGATCCATTTCATTGTGCAGAATGTGGGAGAGAAGTGCGACGTGATCACTGAGCTGTGGGGTGACTGTAGACTGACACCAACTAAAGACCAAAAGTGGAACACCGTCATTGCTGCTTGCAGTCAACACCAACAGAGAAGATCATTGCTTCACACAGTCAACACCAACAGACTGTGACAACCATTGCTTCACACACCCTACGTAATCGGGACTTTCTGTGAGGGTTCGACCTTGACCAGGGCGATACTGGACTATTCAGCCTTCGACATGGGTCAGTGATTTCAACTTTTACTTTACATTTACTGACAGAACATGTAATATGAGTAGTACTAGGCTTGTATAGTCTAGGAATGTATAATTTGTTTATTTATTTATATGTTTATTTATTTGTTTATTTATTTGTTTATTTATATAAACAGATGAATAAATGATACATATATAATTATGTATTATTTATTCATCTAATAATCATGTATTTATTCATTGACACTTGGCTACATGCCCAAGCCGGAAGAAAGAATCATTATTCTCAGCAGAACTGACAGTAAGACGCGGCTGATACAGCGTTCTTCATTCATCCTTGGCTGACCAAGACAAGTGACAGTGTCCCATTTGATGTGTGGCCATGGTGATAAGAATTAATTTTGTGGGTGTATACTGTGTCCGGACTGATGGTAGTGTAGCCTGCAGTCACACTCTGTACTCAACACACTTAAGTCTGTCGCTCGGCCATAATTGCTTGACACTGTTTGCTTATCATGTAGTTACGCGTAGTTTTTTTTTAGCGTGTGTGTGTGTGTGTGTATGTGTGTGTGTGTGTGTGTGTGTGTGTGTGTGTGTGTGTATATATGTGTGTGTGTGTGTGTTTGTGTGTGTGTGTCAGTGTGTGTGTGTGTGTGTGTGTATGTGTGTGTGTGTGTGTGTGTTCCTCTTAAAAAGAATAGTTTCTTCAGACCTACATTTTCCTTGACACCAGGGATTTGCTGATTCTGCCGACGAGTTAATTGTAGCAATTTCTGAATATTTTGCCCTTACTGTTAACGACCATACGCGCGTAATGCTGCCACTGCTTAGTACGCCCAGGGAACTCAGTGACGTCAAACAGGAATCAGGACCCAAGGGCATTGGCTCCTTTGTTAGATTCGAACGCTCATCATAGGAAGCATTTAATGTGTGTAAGTGGCTGACTTGGGGGGGGGGGGGGGGGGGGGCATTGCGATCAGATGTAAGGCCAGTGACCGTGTAGATTGAATCAAAATCCGGCGAGGCGTTTCAGTGTCAAGACTGACCAACAAGAATACAGTAATGATAGACAAACACTGCGCTGCGTTGATGTTGATATTGTCACTAACAGGGGCGAGGGTGGGGGGGGGGGGGGGAGGGGGAGGGGGGGGTAAGTAATAAGGCATGATTCGTGCCGCTTCTTTGTCGATAGTGGTGCTAACAATCATGTGGATAAATAATTTCAAATACAATCATTCAAACAAACAAACAAACAAACAAAAACAGACAGTAAACAAACAAACAAAAACAGACAGTAAACAAACAAACAAAAACAGACAGTAAACAAGCAATGACTCCCGTGCCTTTTGAGTGCCAGCAGGAAGAAAAAGAAACCGACAGAGGGGGAGAAGGGGGGGGGGGGGAGTTGGTAAACCCCACAAAATCTGGAAAACACGGAACTAAGACAACAGCGAGATAGCGGTGACAGCAAATAGCTAATGACTTTCGGTGGGAGGGTCGCCATAGAAGTCCCTCCCTAGGACAGACACCAAGTGAAAATGGTTAGTTAGTGTCCGTCATGTCAGTTACCAATGCCGAGAGACCCCTTGTGTGGGACAGAAAGACTCGCTCTAGCCGTGCGGCAGGCCATTGACTGACTAGTGCACACTCTAGAATGACTCTACGTAACACTCTATGAAAATCTTCCTTTCTGGAAAACTGAAACACACGTCAAGTAATCGGGAATTCACGATTGACTGCCAGGCCCAGGCCTCGTCTTCCTTCCTGGAATGCTCTTCACTGAGTGACGTCACCATACAGCAACCACAGTGCGTCCTGGTTCTAGTCACACAAGCTTTGTGTACTTCATGTCGCTTCGTGTGGCCTGAAATAGAAGCCTAAGTGACTCTCTGCGTTGTTTTCTGGGAAGTAAAGGTTTTACAAGGCTGTTTACCTCTCTTTTTGAGCGACTGGATATCCCAGTCGGTTTTATTCACAAAACATTGATTAATCAACAACTGACAATGAAACTCTCTCTCTCTCTCTCTCTCTCTCTCTCTCTCTCTCTCTCTCTCTCTCTCTCTCTCTCTCTCTCTCTCTCTCTCTCTCTCGATCTCTCCCCCCCTCGAACAGATTAAGAGAAACATTGATCCCATTTAAATATTATAAAAACCCAAGCACTTTAGACTCGGCTTGCTCCTGGCCTCACCTCAAGAAACTGTTGTCAGAAATGTGTCCCTGTATTTGTATAAAGCCTTTAAATTAAGAGATGTTGTAACCTCTTAGTTAGATACCGTGTAATGTATGTTTTAATCTGTAGTGTTGTGCGATTATTATTTTGTACCTTTTTTGCACCTGATGAGTGAAATTATTTGCAATGTTAACCGTAGTTTGAAAATCGGTGCACAACGATCCCAAGCGAAACATCGATCAGCTCCACAGACAGCCTGCGACAGCAAGCCACGCCCACAATGCTATTTATAGGCAGTGTTTTATCAGCTCGGCGTTGTTTACAGAAAACTTGTCCACTCATCGGATCTTTCCGCTGCTAAAAATATCTCCGCGATCTGTGCCGAGTTCAGTATTCCGTCAATCTTCCCCACGCACAGTCGCCAGTGAACACAGATAGCAGATGCACTTTCACATCATTGGACTGAAATGCCTATATCAGGTACTGAAACGAAGCAGGGGTTGTTGTTTGTTGTATGATCTCTTTCACTTGTGGGGTAAAAATTAATGAAGACTGATGTACTCAGTGATCAAAGTAATTTACCTTGTAGGGTCCAGCTGACTGCAGTAAGTCAATGAAGATGTACTCGGTGATCAAAGTAATTTGCCTTCAGTAATCCCACACACAGTGAGCACGACGTGACTGAAACGACGGCTGACGAAGAATGAAAAGTGCACAGGATTAAGACGAAACTCGAGGAAATCTCTTCTAAACGTTGTCTATCGAGCGATCCTGAAAACCACATGATGTGCACAGATGTGTCCAGGGTTTGACATCTTTAGGACTCCAGCATTCTTCCACTTGGACACATACCACAACTCTACAGTCTGTCTGCTTCATGCGCAGTGTTGTTGTTGTTGTTGTTGTTGTTGTTGTTGTTGCTGCTGTTGTTTGCTGTTGTTGTTGTTGTTGTTGCTGTTGTTATTGTTGTTGTTGACGATTTATATGGGAATGACGCGGGTACTGTGAAACCTTTCATGGTGATATTTTACGCGATCGTTGTGTTTATGACCAGCTGGTTTGGTGTGTTGACAGTTAATGTGACGTCATTGTTGTGTTGACAGTTGTGACGGAGCGGAGTGGAGGTGCCATGGACAGCAGCCCAGGGAATTGGATGCCACAGCAATGGGAAGACGACGACGACAGCAACAGCAGCGACAGCAGGCACCACGGCGATGGCGGCGGCAGGAAGCGCAAGCTGAGCTCGGTGAGTTCCCTCTCTGTGTCTCTTGTTTTCTTGTATTTATCGTCGGCTTGTTTGACCCCTCATGTCTTCACCCCTGAGTGGAAATAATGGTCCCTGATGGCTGTGGCTACCAGTGGAAATAATGGTCCCTGATGACTGTGGCTACCAGTGGAAATAATGGTCCCTGATGACTGTGGCTACCAGTGGAAATAATGGTCCCTGATGACTGTGGCTACCAGTGGAAATAATGGTCCCTGATGACTGTGGCTACCAGTGGAAATAATGGTCCCTGATGGCTGTGGCTACCAGTGGAAATAATGGTCCCTGATGACTGTGGCTACCAGTGGAAATAATGGTCCCTGATGACTGTGGCTACCAGTGGAAATAATGGTCCCTGATGACTGTGGCTACCAGTGGAAATAATGGTCCCTGATGACTGTGGCTACCAGTGGAAATAATGGTCCCTGATGACTGTGGCTACCAGTGGAAATAATGGTCCCTGATGACTGTGGCTACCAGTGGAAATAATGGTCCCTGATGGCTGTGGCTACCAACCAGAAGAAGAACCTCTTCGTACATTTATTCATCACTCAAACACCTTTTTCTTTCTTCAATCCTCTCGCTGTCTCTCTCTCCCTCTCTCTTTCACTCACTCTCTCTTTCTCTCTGTCTGTCTCTCTGTCTCACTCTCTCTCTCTCTCTCTCACACACACTCTCTCTCTCTCTCTCTCTCTCTCTCTCTCTCTCTCACACACACACACCTCTTCCTCTCTCACTCACTTCTCCTGTCGCATCCTTACACTGACTGTTCTTTTCTAGTAATCACATATCATTTCACATTTCACATTCAACATTGGCGGTGCGTGTAGTAAAGGACTGTGTGCGGTGTTACAGGCGGGCAGCGTGCAAGACGACGACGACGTGGAGCAGAAGAGAAGGAAGAACAGGGAGGCCGCCAAGCGATGTCGTGATAAGAAGCAACATCAGACTGAGGAACTCAGAAAGGTCCGTATCTCTCTGTCTATCTATCTGTCTGTCTATCTGTCTGGCAGGCTGGCTGGTTGTATATGGTGCGAAAATACAGTAGGCTATGTACTAATTGCAAATTAACCTGAAGTGACTGATTGGTTTCCACTTTAAGATGTCTAACCATAGTGACTGTTTGCTGTGACCACAATAACAATGACTGCATCACGTGACGGGCTGTTTAACACTGTGATGTTTGTTTGCTGTTTATTTTATTTATTTTATGCAATTTATATCAAACAATAACAATGACTGCATCATGTGACGGGCTGTTTAACACTGTGATGTTTGTTTGCTGTGACTGTTTGCTGTGACGGGCTATTTAACACTGGTGTCATTGTTGGTGTCCACAGAAGAACGGGGAGCTGGAGCAGGAGAACTGCACGCTGGTGCAGCAGCGCAACGACCTGATCCACAAGTGCAAGGAGTACCAGCGGGAGATCGAGCAGCACAAGCAGCAGGGGTGCATGGTGCCGCACTTTGACCCGCCCTATGACCTCAACACCATCCTCCACCCTGGCACCCCTCCCGCCCAGTCCCCCCGGACCGCCCCCAGCCCCGCCCCCAGTGTCAGCCCCGGCCCCCCGCCACGACACGTGCAAAACGCCCCGCCCCCTCACGAGCATAACGCCCCGCCCCCCGTCGTGTTCTATGACAACCAGGGGCTGCCCGGGGGTGCCGCCATACCCCCTGCCGTCACCACTCTGACCCCCGCCCCCTCCCCCTCCCCCACCCCTCCGGCCTCCAAGGTTCACTACCTGCGGGTGAAGAAGAAGGACGGGACGCAGACCACGCTGCAGCTGTCCCACGAGGATTACCTCAAGGTGTCGCACCGTCTCGATGCCCTCAAGGTCAAGAAGCAGCACCAGCAGCAACAACAACAACAACAACAACAACAACAACAACAACAACAACAACAACAACAACAACAGCATCAACAACAACAGCAGCAACAACACCAACACCAACAGCAGCGGTCAAGGCAGCGCGTGCCGGCCACAGTGAGCGGTCAGGTCCAGGAGATGCCCTTCCTGCCCCAGTTGCCGCACGACCCTCCGGTCAATCCCTACGCTGGCATGGGTCACCAGGACCAGGACTCGCAGGACGGCGGCCAGAAGCTAGACACGGTGGACGACCTCATCTCCGTGCTGCAGAACAATGTCAAGGGCAAGGAAAGTCAGTACGAGCTGGTGCCGGTCAACCCTAACGATGTGCTGCCCAACAGCCACGAGGTGCTGGTCAAGGATGAGCCGGCGGACAGCGGGTACGAGCAGCAGGGGTTGTTCCCCCTGGTGCTGGACACTGACGGCATCGAGGTCAAGCAGGAGACGGACGTGAGACTGGCCCCTCGGACATTGGGTCAGTGGTCGTCCACCGCGGAGCAGATCAGAGCCGGCATGGACACGTTAACCCAGCAGGACGACCCGTCACCCTCCAGTGCACATATCCAGAACATCGTGCAGTTCCTGGAGCATGATGACCAGTTCACTGTCACGGTCACTGACCCCAAGACGTCACGCGTGGTGGAGCAGACCACGGCCAGGACCGTCCCCCTGCAGATGTCCGGTGGCAACGTCCGGCAGCTGGTGACCTCTGACCTCGTCCAGCCCCTCACCTACGTCATGTCATCAGCCTCCATGGGGTCGCTGGGGATCTGCAGCACCGGGCAGAGTAAGGTGAACGGTGTTGGCGCTCAGCCCACAGGGGTCAGCACAGGGTCGGCCATGCAGAACGTGAAGCTGAGGGTGAATCCCACCACCCCGCGCAGCATTCCCACACCGGGCGTGATGGGCAGCAAGCCGGGGGTCAATGCCAGGCAGGTGGCCATGACCTCCCAGGTCAGAGGTCACACCACACCGGCCAGCAGAACAATGGCAGCCTCCCTCAATGGCGGCGCAGTGCAGACGTCACCCGCCACACGCTTCCAGTCGGCCGCCACTCAGCCAGGCAACGCGCGACCGGTCGACGCCGCTTCAAGGCTGCAGCTGGCCCGGATGCAACAAGCCGCCTCTGCCAATGTTGCCATGACGACATCCCACAACACCCTCAGCGCTGCCGACATGGCCGCTATACAGCTGTCATCAGACAACCTCATGTCCACCTCCACGCGTCTCATCCACGACTATCTCAACAACCACAGCATTGAGAACATGCAGCAGTAGTCAGCTTTTGGTGATACTGTCAACACAGCAACAACAACATTCACGCGTAGCCAGGCCCTTGTAGATGATGTCAGTACAGCAGTACGTGACAGTCTGCAGATGAACAAACGCCCCTGATTATGCTGCAAACTCAATGAGCTACAAGACTCTGCAGATGTGGTAACGTTCCTGCAGATGTCAAACTGCCAGGCTGTGCCCAAGCCTCTGTTTCCAGCACGGCCCCTAGCACCTCAGGGCTTAGGGTTCGAAACTCAGGGAAATGTCTCCACTCTTGTTTGGATGTGCTCGTGAGACGCTGTTGGTGCTTGAATGCGGTGACCCTTTCCTGTTTCCATGATCAGAGAGACTTGTTAACAATTATCCTGAAGTTGAATAGCTAGGGTTGAGGTCCTCCGTTGCTGCCCTGCATGCCAACCGGCATAACGGGCAGTAAGTTAGTAACACGAATTACTAGGAGTAGGACTGAGGCCTAGGAGCTGTCAGGAGGTTGTTGTCCACTGAAGACAGAAACAATGGTGGTGGAGGAATACTGCTTGCAAAAAACAAAACAAAAAAACCAAAAAAAAGTTTGTCATGTGAGGCTGGTGCTGTTACTGTGTGCTGTCTATGCACAGCTTTTCACAGATGTGTGAAGACTCTGTGCTGTGTGGAGACTATGCGACACGGACCGACAGACAAAGGGCTTCTGGTTCTCAGTCCTTGATACTTCGTTTCTAGCTGTTGCGTTTGCTTTCATCTGTTGTGATTGCGTCTGTGATACCATCAAACATTTCAATCTGGTGGTATGCACAAGAGGTGTTGAGTGTGGCTCTGAAACGCTTGCAATCATAAACAGTACTGCTTGCCGTGATCTCTAGTACTGGCAGCACCCACTGTCAGTGAAAGTCAACATTGCACTGCTAACTATGAATAAGTAAATCTCTGGGATAACATTTTCCTGGGAAATGTTTCCTGTACAGAAAATTGCGTTTATACTGCCCCCATCTACACACAATCTTGCTTAGTTAGATAGTAGTGCCTCCAGAAAGTAAAGAAACCAGGGGGAAAACAAATAACTGGTTGGTGTCTGACTCCATATGTGTGTGTGACAGTGAGTGTGTGTGTGTGTGTGTGTGTGTGTGTGTGTTTGTGAAGAGTGAGAGAGAAACTTATTGCTTCATATGCATGCAAATAATTTATTGATATCACCAGTAGATATGGAATGACATAGCTCATTTATCAAATTATAAATATTTGCATGAAATGTCAGTATTTTATTTGGTTTTTATTTTATTTTATATAAAATTATGTACATGAAAATGAAAACAATGTTGTGCTTGGAAGCCGTTAAAGCTACTCATTATGCAACCGGGTTCTCGTTATCAAGACGTTTGAGAGAGAATCCTTTTCTTCAGAGATTCTTTTTCACCCTCTTTTCCCACTGTCTTCTATCACCGACTTCAGCGTCTTGATGAACATCTTATAATTATCACTGACTTCAGCGTCTTGATGAACATCTTATAATTATCACTGACTTCAGCGTCTTGATGAACATCTTATAATTATCACTGACTTCAGTGTCTTGATGAACATCTTATAGTGTCCTTCTCCTGTCAACCATGGTGTCAATGCTGCAGCCCTCAAGGCTTTAAGTCAAATAAGAGCATCCTTCCATTTGAACTTATACCAAAAATCAGCTGTCTGACTGGGTTTGGTTGAATTCAGTTGTAACTGATATCTGCTAAATGTATTCAGTGCAAACAAATAAATCCATTCTGCACAGGAAGCAACCAGGCTGTTGAATTCTTGTATGTGTCCAAATGGGAAGGTGCTGTATAAGTATTACATGTAACAGCCTGAACAGCTGTGTGATGACCCCCCGCGGGTTAGGGGGAAGAATTTACCCAATGCTCCCCAGCATGTCGTAAGAGGCGACTAACAGATTCTGTTTCTCCTTTTACCCTTGTTAAGTGTTTCTTGTATAGAATATAGTCAATTTTTGTAAAGATTTTAGTCAAGCAGTATGTAAGAAATGTTAAGTCCTTTGTACTGGAAACTTGCATTCTCCCAGTAAGGTAAATATATTGTACTACGTTGCAAGCCCCTGGAGCAAATTTTTGATTAGTGCTTTTGTGAACAAGAAACAATTGACAAGTGGCTCTATCCCATCTCCCCCCTTTCCCCGTCGCGATATAACCTTCGTGGTTGAAAACGACGTTAAACACCAAATAAAGAAAGCTGTGTGATGACATCACAGTGACGTGCTTGATCGTTTACACAGGAGCTAAGACTGATGTTGTTCATTTTGCACTAGCATCTGCAGACAGAGGAATATTAACAGATTGTCACACCAGACAAAATCAGGATGAGAGGTAACCATTGCTGGAAATTGTTTACAGTACCCTTGACTTGACCTGATCTGTACTGCTAGTTGTCCCCCTTGACACAGAGAACTCTTCTGCCCAGTGGCAGTGCCTTGTTACTGGCATTGTCACACACCACAGCCCAGTAAAATGTACAAGGTCAAGTCTCATTCCACAAACTATGTTTAAAAAAATGGCATTCATGGAACTCTGCCCTGAAGAAAAAAAAACAACAACATCAACCTACGATATAGAACCTTAATTTTTAGAGACCCCCCCTCCCCACACACCAATTTGAGACCTTTTTTTCAGATTTTCTGTTTATGGCCTGTCAATTTACCATTTTAAGACTACCTCCTTTAAGAGCTGATATTCTCAAAAAAAATGTAGGTCTTAAAAGGGGGGTTCCACTGTAGTTTACAATGCCCCAAATCTCCCCCAAGCAACAGTAGTGGTAGGGTGGTTCATAATGTGTTAAGGCCAAAAAAAAAAAGGTCTGTTTACGGTAACATAGGCCCAAAAAATAGGGTCGGTAGGTCGGGATTTTTTTATTTTTTAATTTTTTTTCTTCCAAAAAACCATATTTTTACGTTATTTTGCAAAAAAAAACAAAAGATTTTTTTTTCCCCCCCCAAATGCCAAAAAAAAGTCTAGGGTCACGCGAAAAAAATAGGGTCGGTCGGGTTACCGTAAACAGACTATTTTTTTTTTTTGGCCTAATAAGACTGACACAGATGGTGTGGAGTACTGTAATCTTGTTTTCAAGACTTCTTTCTCTTACATGTTATTGTTTTTGTATAAATGAGTGAATTGTTTTTAAAGGTCTAACACTTATGTTCTGACCCAAACAGAAATACCTATTTGTGTATGGATTAAATATCTCCAATGCATATATGTGTACACACAAGCATGCACACACACACTCACACACATTCACAGTACTTACACACTGTAAATAAAAAAATTAAAAATGGAATCTTTTACCTGTGCTTTCTGATGTCATAATTGTAAGTGTGCGAATGGGTGAAGGGAGGTAGAGTGTGTGTGTTCATGCGGGTGTTCATGCGTGTTTATGCGTGTGTTCAAATGTGTGTTCATGTGTGTGTTTCTACGTAAATGTACCTGTCAGTGTATGTCTGTTCGCATTCTGTGTAAACGTGTGCAATTGCGTGTGAACAGAAAGAAAACAGGAGTCCACAGAGAGTTCACAAATCGAATTCAAATCTTCAAAAACTTGAGTTCAAAATTTGTTAAAATTAAAAGTTAAAAGTTACACTTCAGAAATTCATTTTCCATCAAGACCTGGAAGAAAAAAAATAATGGTCAGAAAGTCAAACCCGAAGTATGCGTAATACCTAAAAATATTATTCTTTAGAAGAACATTTTTAAAAAGCTGTTGAGTGAGAAAAAAACCCGTTCACAGCTTGCATTATGAAGTTATCTAACACTAATTCACACATAACTAGTCAGACAAAAATATGTTCAAAACTTTACAAGTCATAAAAGCTCAAACCATTGGACTTCACATATATAAAATAACTTGAACAACTAAATGTACAGCATCCACATGAATAATTATCACAGAAAAAGTTTAAAACGAAGTATGCAAGAGTGAATAATATAAATTAACATTGCGGTATTCAGCAGGAAAAGTTGCAAGTAAGAGGTATTTCTCTGGAACTTCTGACAAATGACAGCGTCATGCAAGTTTTATGTTTAAAGTCAGCAACATAATTCAACATGCATCACAACAGTTGCCAGGCCTGAAGACACAGAGTGACCAACCAACAAACAAATTGAAAAAACAAACAGCAAATACCTGAACATTTTGAAGGCATGCAGTTAAGACAGCAACATGGACATTTTGAACTGTTTGAGTTTCTTTGTGGCTGTGTGCTGAATTTCTGGGCAGCGTAAGTCAACTTGGATTTGAAAAGCAAGCGATGGATGCACATTACTGTTGTTGGGAAGGGTGATAACAGAGACAGCTAGTCCTCCTCCCCAACGCAAAATATCCAGTGCATGGCTGTCTTGGCAAAAGCAATATTGTCAGCACAAGGTCACAAGTGGTTAGAACTATTGGTTTTAGCTTTAACACCGCAATATGCTGTTTCAAATAACAGATTTCCACTCAATTTTGTCGTACAGTTTAACATGGAAATACAGGCTGTAACTAATTTTGCAGTCAATGTTGATGGGGCTATCTATAGCCTAGCAGATCAAACATCAGTCTCTTGTCATCATCTCTCTGCCTGAATAGTGGGGGGAGGGGGCTATCTATAGCCTAGCAGATCAAACATCAGTCTCTTGTCATCATCTCTCTGCCTGAATAGTGGGGGGGGGGGGGGGGGGGGGGGAGGGGAGGGGGGTCTTGGAACGTAAAATCCCACAAGTGCAAAAACACAAGTGTACTTGGGAGTTGCAGCCCATGAAGGCAGATGAAGAAGAAGTAGTTCATTTTGACACTAAAACACAGGCTCAATACGTAGCCATGGTGAGGAGTCAATCTCTCTCATCACATGTTCCACAAAGAAAAACAGACATCATTAAGAAAACCATTCTTCTTTTTTTGTTGTCGTTCGCTGAGAAAACCATTCTAATCCCACACCTTAATGGATGCTTTTCAACCTGACAATTTTTGTCATTAGACATGTTTAGCGAGATTACATTAGCGTGGCCAGCAAAACGGAAACATTTCCGTGGACAGATAATACTGCTTTGTTGTATGGGGGAAAAAAGTGTAATTACAAATATCTTACATGTATGTGTATTGTACTCTTCTCCATTAAAAAAGCGAAACAAAAGTTTGAAGAGTCGTTAAAACTTCACCAGACCGTAACAAAACAAAGTTCTCTTTTTTATTGTTGCTGCAAGTCACAGTGTTTTGCACTTGCACAACACAGCTTTTGGCAACACGAGACACATTTTTTCGACAAAACTCAATGAGAATCTTCTCTACAGTGAGTTCTTCATCAACTGAGCAAAAGATTTTGACCTTGACGTTCCATTTATTTGACCCTCACATCTGACTTACTCTAATTTCACAATTTTAATGGAGAACTTTTATCAACATCCTTAAATCGGTGAATAATAAAAAAAATACCACATACATGGCTTTCTTTGTGATACCAGGTTAACTGGAGTTCTTTTTCAAATATTGAGATGTTTGAAGAAATAATTGAAGAAAAAGAACCTTGTGTAAACCTGGTATCACACAGAAAGCCATGTATTTTTCTGTTTATCCTACATTCTGTACTTCCGGCCTTCTATCTCAAACCTCCCGACGGAGTCAGAGTGTCCAAATTGAAGACACGTTTTCTTTAATCTCTCTTCTAATAATTTCAGTGTAATCTCTGATGTCAAAAGCGAAATACATGTATACTGCAAAAAGATGCCCCAATAGGAATCATAATCTCATATTAGTTCTCAAAATTCTTACAGAGAAAACAACAAAAGTTTCTAGAATGACTTGGTCATCATGAGCAGTGGAACATTATTTCTGAGGTCCCTGCCAGGCTGTAGTTTGACTCGACCTCATTTACATGATATACACTTGTGTGAAGATATGGTGTTGTTATGACATGGGTGGTCTCACTTGGGATAAATTAAGGTCAGATTCACAGTGAATACCTTCACACACTTTTCTTATCACAATAAGCAAATGAAGGAATTCAAAACATTCCAAATCAAAAAATGTCACAATGCAAAATTCAAACTATAATTGTTGAAGAACTTTCAAATGTAAAATGCTTTCAGAACGACATTCAATGACAGAATGCATTTTAAAGAACATTCAAACTCAAATTATATTGTAAAAGAACATTCCAAATCAATTACATTGTAAAAGAAATCATCCCAAGAGAAAAAGACTCTTCTTCAATGATGGTTACATTGGCAGTTGACCGTACACTCAGAAACAGGTCTACCCCAGGCAAATCTAACTGGAAAAGAAAAGCAAAGAAGTAAGTATCTAACTGGACAAGAATAGGAAATAAAGAAGTCCAAAGGTATAACCAGAGCACTTCCATACCTTACAGGCGGTCCTATCCTAAATATCGCTGTTTGCAGTCTGATGTGCCCTACATGTTGAATTCTTTCCTCACTCCATTTCAAAAAGAAAAGTGTTAATTCCCATCTACACACAGTACTTTAAAGCCAAACACTTCCGTGACAGCACAGAAATATGCACTGATGCCCTTAGCAAGCAAGGCTGTTGGGAAGTGTGCATCAAGAAAAAAGCTTTTAGCAGCATATAAACTTTCACCCTGAAGGTCAAAATCGACTTCACAAAGTCATTTTACCCCAAATTCAATTGCACAGTCTTTTTATCCCAAATTCAATGCCAAAGCTTCCTGTAGCCAGAATTCGATTTTGCCCAATTAATTTTAGGCTTGAGCTGCTGCCTAAGACCTTGCATGATAAAGAGGGAACAGCACATTTCGTAAGACCACTTAGGATGATAAATCGGAACATGCACATTATATAAGATCACTTAGCATGATAAAGAGAGAACATGCACATTTCGTAAGATCACTTAGCATGATAAAGATCAATCTGCCTACATTGGAGTACTTGCAATCAGAATGTCATGAAAACATTAACTCTGTGCACAGGGGTGTATATGTACATGGTCCATAAGATGTACAATCACAAGTATGCATTTCACTATAACCTAAAATTATTTAGTAATTAGATAAAAACAATCATTAGTAACCCTTACATTCTGATTCAAACTGATGTAAAAATAAAAGCAATCATATGATTTTTACCTAAACTAATTAATAAGACGAAAGCGATCACAAGTAACCATTTCGTTCTGGTTTAAGGAGACTTAACAACATGACAATAATGAAGGTAAAAGATTCACTAAACAATGCACTACAGTAAAAGTCCAGATCTACAATTAACAATGGAAGATGAATTCTTTACAAATAATACTGTGAAAGGCATTGTTGAAAACTATCACAGACATGGAAATATTGCAAACAAAACAGTAGAACCACTAGTGCCAAAGGGTCAAATCCTTCTGTACACAGAGCAGAGAACAGAGGAACAATTAACGTAAACTCTACATGTATCATACACAGACGGGAGAACAGGGGAACAATTAACGTAAACTCTACATGTATCATACACAGACGGGAGAACAGAGGAACAATTAACGTAAACTCTACATGTATCATACACAGACGGGAGAACAGAGGAACAATTAACGTAAACTCTACATGTATCATACACAGACGGGAGAACAGAGGAACAATTAACGTAAACTCTACATGTATCATACACAGACGGGAGAACAGGGGAACACCCACTATCACATGACAAACGGACGGTATTGCATATTGCCAGGAGAGGCATAACAAAAAGAAATAAGAGCACACAATAGAAAGTTGAAACTAAATAAGCTGAATAAGATGGGGGGGGGGGGGGGGGGGGAAGAATGGTGACAGACTGAACATTGCAGCAGTGACAGCAACTTCTAATTGCCAACATTGGAGCGAATTCAGGTAAACCATAATCAACTGAAAGCACAGGAATGTGAAATATAAGATACCTGTGTGGTGGGGTTGGGGCTTATAGCAAAACAATTAATCCACAAGACATAAAAACAAGGGGAAGAAAAGAACAAAAAGAGAGAGAGGCTACACTTTTATGGACGGACTAGTGTAAAAGTATTCAATGAGCCCCTACAATGAAAAACACGTAGTAAAGTACCTGCGAATACCCAATACATTCGTTAACAGTCATATCACATTTTAAGGCAATGACTGAGTCATCCTCTAACAATTTAAAAATCTTTCTTTCTTTCTTTATTTGGTGTTTAACGTCGTTTTCAACCATTCAAGGTTATATCGCGACGGGGAAAGGGGGGAGATGGGATAGGGGAAAGGGGGGAGATGGGATAGAGCCACTTGTTAATTGTTTCTTGTTCACAAAAGCACTAATCAAAAAATTGCTCCAGGGGCTTGCAATGTAGTACAATATATGACCTTAATTTAAAAATAGAATTGATATAAAAATGACAAAAATCAGCATGTAAATCAAGAAAATACCAGCCATGATAACAACTCAGGAGCACCTAGTGCTTTGTTCCTTGCACGGACAACTCAGCAAGTTTTCATCTACCATTTAATTTCTAATCGAAACTTAAATTTCATTTTTAAGCCTTCACAGGTTTGAACGTCAAACAATGCAGCAGAACAGACAGTGACTTTCAGCTTATCTTCCCGAAGGATTTGTAACAAGAAACATAGACTTCCGTGGGTTATATGTCTTAGTGGAAATGTTCCTTTTTTTAACCCTATTTGGAACTTAACTCCTGAGACCGAATTTCATCATGAAAAGACAACCCGTGTCACGTCAAACTTGTTTACTTGCTTAATGAATTGGACAAGAAACAAAACTTGCTTCGAAGAGAGAAAGTCTTTGAAAGATCGATGAAAAACATGAATGATCTCCCTTCCCTAAAACTGCTTGCCACAAGGATGTTGTTATCAACAGATCCATACAGTTCTTCCCCGCCCCTTGAAAAACCTGCACCATGGAATACAAGCTTAATTCACCTAATCAAACCCAAAACGAACCTAAACCTCAACACTAATACTATATGTGTACATACAATGACATTACAGACAATGCACAGATCAACAGAGAGAAGAGTGTATATAAGGCGTTGTGTATGAAGGCCGTGCGTGTGGGGCGACGTTAGCAGCACAAGATGAAGGCAGCTCTTCACTCGCCTTGGACGGGCGGCATCTCCAGTGGCACATCTACGTTTATCTCCCCTCCCACGTTCTTGTCCATCTGCAGAGTGGTTGCCCCTGATCGCTGTTCAATTAGGTCTGACCTCTGAGAAAATCGGGCCGACTGGGGTCGTGACCCCTGACCTGATGTCTGTCGTATTTCTGGAGTTCTCATCACACCTCTGGCTGAGGCAGGTCTAGGGCTCTGACTCTGAAGAGACACAACACAGATGAGAAATAAAGTTGTAACAAAAACATTTTGTAAAAAAAAATACTTTCCACTTCAATTAAACTGCTTACACACATACACTAGCACGCATGTGTACCTGCACACACACACACACACACGCACACACATACACACATGGGTGAAACCTAAAAAAAAAAAATAGACTGAAAATTCTGAGGCAGGGGTCCAGGGTCCGCCCAGGCCCTGGCGGGGTACAGGGGCAGCGCCCCGTTGGGGGGTCCAGGGGGGCAATGCCCCCCAGCTGAAAAAAAAATTTGACGTTTTATAGGTGATTTTATGGCCTCTCCGGGCTCTAATAAAAAAAAAAATGTGACACTTTAATGCCTGTCAAAAACCAAAGAGACTGATCAGCCTTAAAAAACCATAAAATCTTGGATTTTTATTTTTAGTCCATTCTCACAAGCACTAGAGGTCCATTCCAATTTATTCTGCTTAAAAGAGTGTCAGAAAGGTAAAGATAGTCTGTGCTGAAGCAAACAGAGAAATGAGTAATAAGTAACGGCAGATCCTATCAAGTCGATGAGCCACAAAAACAATGCCCTTGTACAAAACAACAATTTCACCAAACAAGTCACTCGATCATGCGCTTATAACACATAACGATACACGCTCAAAGACAAACAGAAAATGACAAAACTGATAACACATGAAAAACAGCAGCCATATATCACATACAACATGAACACCTGAAGTTAATGTCTTGTTTATTTGATGACTAACCTGAAAACTACACCAAAGATACGCATTGAAGTTGAACCAAAGATCCAAAGATACGGAGCACGGCCCATTGAAAGAAAGCATGAAATGGTCGACGTAAACTTAGACTTTATCACAAAGCCGGTACAGCTTTCTTGTGGTGTTTGCTTCTTGCGCGTGCATATTCTTCCCGATAATTCCATAATCTCTCACTTTGGAGCAGATGGCACACAAATTTCACGGTGTTTCAAGATTCTGAAGCCACTTCCGAAAACACTCCTTACGGCTTACGCGCGTTTGTTCGGTTGGTCAGCACTGATCAACTCTGTTGAAGCGTTTATACTTAAAACGGGTATCTTCTATGCTTTAATCATTTCATCGCCCCGTCAAAACACGGAAAAAAGCGGCTTCCTTTGGAAATAGAGCCTTTTATTCGCAGTCAGAGAAATGAAGTGACCCGAAAGTCAGACTCCTTCGAAGTTTTCAACAAGAAGCAGGCTGTATTCTTACACAAAAAAAGTACTTCCGTTCAAACCGAAAGCTGAAACCGAATTGCGTCAGCAGTTCAAACGAGTTTCGCAAACATCGCTGCAAGTAAACTGATTTCAAAATAATTTTTTTGGGTCAAAATTTCGGACTGACGGAATTTTCGTCACAACATTTTTACAATTTTACGGGCTAGTTTCACCAATGTACACACACACGCACGCACACAAACACACAGAGGGTGAGATTAAGATTAACTAACAGCAATATTAATTAAAGAAAAAACCCATTCTACGCAAGGAAAAGAACACTTTAAGACAGGAAGAAAATAGGCGAGGTGGAGAGGAAGGCAGAGCGACAGTGTGCAGGTCGGGCTGTCAACAGTCGGGTGGCGGTCAACGTACACCGGTCTGAGCGTTGTTCTGCCTGTTGGCACTGGCGCTGCGCATCATCTTGGACGGTATCCTGGCGTCAAGCCGCTGCACTCTCCCCCGGTAGATGTGACCGTCCGCCCCCATGATGTCTAACTCCTCCCTGGACACACACACAGCGGTCAGTGTCACCATGGTTACACACACACACACGTTCATGGCTTTCCAATGTGTAAAGGCTCAAAGCTCTAATTTCAAAAACGACGACGACTAAAACATTCAAGAAATTGATAATTTTTCATTTTAAGACCCAAACTTCAATCAGAGTTAGGTCATGCTGGAAGGTCATCAAACCCAACATGCGTAAAGAATCAAAGCTCCAATTTAAAACAAAAAATCTGAAAAAAATTTATGTTTAGTTTTTATCACCAGAACTTGACCCCAATGTAACCTTGAAATTTGACAAGGATCAACCAGACTTGGATCATTTAAGGGGGGTCAAAAACCCTTGACCTGTACGTGTGTACAGTTTCAAAGCTCTGGCTTCAAAATCTTCTGTGAAAACTCCTTTGTTCATTTTTTTTCAAGGATGGACGCACAGACAGCCCCAAAAAGACCACAAGTGTCTCTTTTTTTGCAGGTGGCCCATTCTAAGAGGTATATTTTGGTAAAGATAATAGACCAAGTGGCAGCAAGTGTCCTTCAATTGAAGGTGTCCTCTCATTGGAGGGTCCTGACATTGCAGGTGACACTGTACTTCATACTGTCGCAAGCTTAGTTAACACAGACTGAAAACTGATGTAACAGTAAAACAGGATTGTGACTGAGTTATCATGTGACTGTATAACTAAGGGATTTGGCCCAATAACCATGTGACTGTGACTGTGTGGCTACATGACTACATGACAATGTGACTGCGTGGCTAAATGACAATGGGACTGCGTGGCTACACATAGGACTTTGACAACTTACTTGTGAATGGCGATTATATCCTCCTGCTCCTCCTCCCTAAAAAGGTGACTACACGTGCCATGCAACAAAAACAACTTGTCAACAAAACGCAACAAAAACATAACCCAAAACATAAAACATGCAAAATTAATATAACAATGCATACAACATTAATTTAACTTCCAAGTTTTGCAGCGACAAAGTATGCTTCGGTGAGTCACACAGCAAAAAGAATATTTTGTGTGAGATAAATGGTCAAGGTTTTGCACACTCTCCTAAACCAGTTATGTTTTTGTAAAGATTGCTCTCTGCAGTCACATGAACAATGATTTGATCTTTCTTTCTTTATTTGGTGTTTAACGTCGTTTTCAACCATGAAGATTATACAATGATTTGATGACGTGTCACAAATTATGTAGCAACAGCACTGCTCAGTCCCAGGCAGGGACTGGACAAAAAGGAGTTGTTTTTACATTTAGTCAAGTTTTGACTAAATGTTTTAACATAGAGGGGGAATCGAGATGAGGGTAGTGGTGTATGTGTGTCTGTGTGTCTGTGTGTGTGTGTGTGTGTGTAGAGTGATTCAGAGAAAACTACTACACCGATCTTCATGAAACTTGACATGAGAGATCCTGAGTATGGTATCTCCAGACGTTTTTTTCATTTTTTGGATAAATGTCTTTGATGACACCATATCCGGCTTTTCGTGAAAGTTGAGGCGGCACTGTCACGCTCTCATTTCTCAACCAAATTGGTTGAAATTTTGGTCAAGTAATCTTCGACGAAGCTCGGACTTTGGTATTGGATTTCAGCTTGGAGGCTTACAAATTAATTAATGAGTTTGCTCATTAAAGTTGTCATTTAAATCGATTTTTCGCAAACAGATTTAAAATTGATTGCATCGTATTCTTCATCACATTTTGAATCTAAAAATATATACATATGTCATGTTTACTCTTAAAATGTGATCACAATTAACGAAAATAGATTAATTAGTCTTACGATTAAAATTTAAGAAATCGATCCAAAAATGATTTCATCTTATTCTTTATCATTTCCTGATTCCAAAAACATATAGATTATAATAGGTTGTATTCAAAACAAGCTCAGAAAGAAGAATACAGAAAAGCGCGCTTTCCTGCTTAGCACAATACGCTACCGCGCTATTCTGGCGTGTTAATTTCAGTGCGTTTTGCACGTTGGAGGTGAGCGATTTCCTTCTTGCGGGGATTGACGAAGCTGTACTGTCTTGGTGAAAAAATACAGTGCGTTCAGTTTCATTCCGTGAGTTCGACAGCTTGACTAAATGTAGTAAATTCGCCTTACGCGACTTGTTTTTCATTAATGTTGCACAAGATGGAGTGAGGAGTGTGTCTTGGCTAAAATACCCCGTTATCATACACACTGCAGTGAAGACTTCGTCACATCAGTGAAACATTCATCTAAAAAATTCTAAATTTCATACCTTTCTACCTGAATGTATGTCCTTCAGGGTTGCATAAAGATAAGTTATATTTCAGTGACATGACACTACAGAATGCTTATAAAATATCAACAGAACACATTTGACCGTTCTCAAAACTCACATTACAAAAAGCAATGTCTAACAATACTCAGCATACAGAACGTAAACTACATCTTAACTCTTCTTCAAATCACAAACATTAAATCTCTGAAGAGATAAAAGAAAAAGATGCCTCAAGTATTTTGTTGTAAACCGTCAAACATGTTATCATTCCTAAAACAAACGTAATGTTTAACCAAACAAAAGTAAAACTCCGTCAAGACAAAGCATTCAAAGATACAAGCATAAAAGTGATGGCATGCTCTCAAGCTGAGAGAGGGGCGAGGCAAGAGTGGAGTACAGTTGGTGTATTACTCACTTGGCGGTGTTGACCTTCGTGAAGCGCTGGTGTGGCATAGTCGTAGTGTGGGACCCACCGCACTGACGACTTGTGGCGTAGACATCAGCCTGTTCTGGCGAACCAATGCTGTTGAACAGATGTCATAAGTTCACAGACATTTCAATCATTCATTTGTTTGACATATATAACACAATATAATACAATACAACACATGCCTGTCTGATTGCCAGTATGTGTACAATACAATACAATACAATACAATACAATACAATACAATACAATACAATACAATACAATACAATACAATACAATACATGCCTGTTTGATGTCTACTTCTGCCCTCTGATTTCGGGACACATTCTCAATGTTTTCACCACCTTTAATATTTGGGCTAATAAAAAAACATTTTAAAAATAAATAAAAATAGGGACAATAGTTTTGAGCAAAGTCAAAATGTTTCCATATCAATATATTTACTTCTTGGTCTTTTTCTGGATGACTTAAAACATGAAAGCTTGGGGGGGGGGGGGGGGGCTTATCATTTCCTTACTTTCTTTCTTTATTTGGTGTTTAACGTCGTTTTCAACCACGAAGGTTATATCGCGACGGGGAAAGGGGGGAGATGGGATAGAGCCACTTGTCAATTGTTTCTTGTTCACAAAAGCACTAATCAAACATTTGCTCCAGGGGCTTGCAACGTAGTACAATGTATTACCTTACTGGGAGAATGCAAGTTTCCAGTACAAAGGACTTAACATTTCTTACATACTGCTTGACTAAAATCTTTACAAAAATTGACTATATTCTATACAAGAAACACTTAACAAGGGTAAAAAGAGAAACAGAATCCGTTAGTCGCCTCTTACGACATGCTGGGGAGCATCGGGTAAATTCTTCCCCCTAACCCGCGGGGGGGTTATCATTTCCTCTCAATCAACTTAACTCAGAAAAAAATCACAAACTTACAAAAATGGGATTAGTATCATAGATTAAAAAGCAAATGTCAACGATAATTATGAATGCAAAACAAAATTTGTAAATCAACAAAATAAAAAAACCAGGACAGTACACATTCAAAACAAAGGGTGACAACTCTATGAGCGGACTGCAAACATCTCAAGTAACGTGAGAACTCAACAACAGAAAAGTAGGTGGTGGTTTTGAAGGGTGCTGGTCAGAAAAAGATAAATCAGACAAAAAGAAAAGAGAAACAAGTCGCGCAAGGCGAAATTACTACATTTAGTCAAGCTGTGGAACTCACAGAATGAAACTGAGCCCACTGCATTTTTTCACAATGACCGTAGTCCGCCGCTTGTGCATAACGGAGTGAAACTGACGAGCCTGTTCAGCGCGGTAGTGGTTTCGCTGTGCTGCATAGCACACTTTTCTGTACATCTCTTCGTTTGAACTTTCTGAGCGTGTTTTTAATCCAAACATATCATATCTATATGTTTTTGGAATCAGGAACCGACAAGGAATAAGATGAAATTGTTTTTAAATCGATTTCGGAAATTTGATTTTGATAATAATTTTTATATTTTTAATTTTCAGACAATGTTTTTAATCCGAATATAACATATTTATATGTTTTTGGAATCAGAAAATGATAAAGAATAAGATGAACATAAATTTGGATCGTTTTATAAAAAAAATAATTTTAATTACAATTTTCTGATTTTTAACCTCTTCACTGCCACAGTATAACAGCATTTTGGTATTGCTGTGTGCCAGGGCAAAATTTCGCTTTCTTCGGTAGGTTCACTAATCTGTTCACCGCTCGATCATTTATTGAGATATATCTTAGATCTTTGGCATGTGTTTTGCTTATACCCTTGGCTATTGTAGGATGACATGATCATTGGACTTTGTTTGTGATTGTTATAGTAAAAATTTATATAATGACCATTTTTGTCAAAAATTACAGTTTCCAGACTTACACACACACACACATTGCAGCACGTAAAACCACACAAAACACTGCTAAAACTGGTGTCAAACATCAGGTACTCACATTACAGCCCATAAAAGTATTCTTCTGTGTGGTAATCCATAAATCACTTCTTGTAGAGCTTCCAGAACACTGTATCGCTTGAAAACAGGTCTACGAGTTGAGGTCCGACTTTCGGGCGCCATTGTGAATGGCGGCTGAATGCTATAGTCGGTTCTACAGTTATAACACAGTTTTCAACACGTGGTAGTAACTTATCGGAACGGTCTATGGGAAAGAACTGTGTTTAGAACCCCTACAAGTACTTGGACAGTGGTTACCTCCCATTTAGTTTTCAGAAATGTCCTGAAATGTTGTTGACACAAATCCCACGTATGAGATACGGTTATGGGCGTATGACAAACCGAAAATGACCACGTATTACATACGGGGTGGGCAGTGAAGGGGTTAATGACCAAAGTCATTAAGTAATTTTTAAGCCACCAAGCTGAAATGCAATACCGAAGTCCAGCCTTCGTCGAAGATTGCTTGGCCAAAATTTCAATCAATTTGATTGAAAAATGAGGGTGTGACAGTGCCCCCTCAACTTTTACAAAAAGCCGGATATGACGTCATCAAAGACATTTATCGAAAAAATGAAAAAAATGTCCGGGGATATCATACCCAGGAACTCTCATGTCAAATTTCATAAAGATCGGTCCAGTAGTTTACTCTGAATCGCTCTACACACACACACACACGCACACACACACACACACACACACACACACAGACAGACACACATACACCACGACCCTCGTCTCGATTCCCCCTCGATGTTAAAATATTTAGTCAAAACTTGACTAAATGTAACAAAAAGAGCAACATGCGTCATCGAGTGGGTGAGACACAGCCACATAGAGGTCAGGGTCAAGGTCACTGTCGACACCCCACGCCAGTGACGGGAGTTCTACCCTGCTACATGCACAAACCTCACATCTCACGCCTCAAAAGAAACTCCACGCTTTCAGTGGTCTGTCCGTTTGTTCCTTCTTTCTTTAGACTTTTTCTTTCTTTGTAATTCAGTCTTTTTTTTACATTTAGTCAAGTCTTATATCTTAGTTGTAATGGAGATGTACTTGTCATGTGGTTTGGTATTTACTTCTTGCTCTTATTTCCTTCTTTTCATGGTCTACTTGTCATGTGTTTGGTATTTACTTCTTGCTCTTATTTCCTTCATGTGTTTGGTATTTACTTCTTGCTCTTATTTCCTTCTTTTCATGGTCTACTTGTCATGTGTTTGGTATTTACTTCTTGCTCTTATTTCTTTCTTTTAATGGTCTACTTGTTATGTGGTTTGGATCTTACTTCTTTCTCTTATTTCTTATCTTAATCTTCAGGAAGAAATAAACTGCAAATAACAGTAGAAACCAGAGAAATAGTGTCACTGTTTTGAGTCAATTGATACGAAATACACTCATGCACAAACAAGGTCATAATGCAAACACTGTTAACAGTCAACACAACATTGCCAAACACAACACAGGTGCGTCATGCATTTTGCACACATAAAAGAAACAACAAAGTCAGCCATGGTCAAATAACGCAAGACACCCAAACAAAAGTACTGTACCGCTGTGGTTTGCTAGTTCCAGAATATATTCTGTTCAACGCAAAAGAAAACAAGATGCAAAAAAACATGTATATATTGTAGTAAAGAAATGTGAAATATAATTTTTGTAGATGAAATAAAAAAGTAAATAAAAAAGATCACTTGAAAACTTCAAAAAAAATTAAACAAGAGACCTTAAAAACATAAAGGCTTTCACATGGTTAACATGCTTGGCTAGCTATAGAACTACAATGTATGAAAGCGTTAATATCTCTGCTTTTCTGTCCTAGCAATCAACTTTAAAGCAGCCTGCACATCATTGTAACCTGTATTTTCTCAATGTTTACTTTTTGTGCACATTCGTGTTTTCCATATCACCAGCCTTGACTGTCATTTGACAGAGGTTGTTTTCCATGTCAATGCAATGTGCTGTGTCAATCCCACCCAGGGACACCTAATGAGGGCCATGAACAATTTCAAGCTCTGGATAACTTATCTCACGTCATGACGGCTGACACACGTCAAACAACATTGCACCGTGTAATATCACAATGAGATTACTAACTTGATATGCTACCGACCATCCACACTTACAACAAGTATCCTTGACAACTCAGTGACAGTAAACGCTGTTCAAACACTGACATATCAGCTAAACATCTGGCTTTTCCGAGCTGGCATTTGCTGTGCTACAGTAGCACAAGTATCAAAACTACACATACAAATGACAGCCATTCTCAAGAAATCCTTCTTGGAAGAAAACTCTGAGCTAATTTCAATCCAAAAATGGTGTTATGCACACATGATTTCAAAAACTTAGCAAGTGAGTACTAAATGATTTGGCTTGACAAAAAAGATGTGCCATTTCAAAGGTCAATACTACAGATGAAACAATATGTTAATGAATAAAAGCATAGCTGAAGTAAGTTCAGTTGGAAAAACATACATACTTAATTGACATGCAAAGAAATTGAACTTAATTTTGTGTACAAATGATTCATCTTTTTCATGTTCTCTACTGACCGGCACAACCTGCTCCCTTTCAACTCCAGAATGTCCAAGCTTCTAACTACACATCACTATGACTCGATCAGCAAAAAAACAAATGTTCATCTTCACAGACTAACTAACAAACTATTCATCAAGAGCCGCATGATCTGCAGACCCTCAAACAGACAATTAGTTCATGTGTTGATAAACTTCCTTCTGGCAAAGAAGATGCTGAGAGGACACAGCCAGAACTGTCGACTCTATTCTCTGGCTGCGACTAAGGCAAAAGACTCTACGGTACATCTGCTGGCTTTAGCCATCAAAAAGGTCATTTTACTTACAGTGCAGCTTCCCACAGTTCCCTAAACAATAATACAGACATTCATCTTCAACAATCACTACTGATCCATAGCTATATCTCTCATTATCGTTGCCACTGCTACTATGGCTGATGGGGTCTATGTCGACCAAAAGAGTGGGATTCCCTGTAGGTGGAGTTCCTGGAGGGGGATTCCCTGTATACATCAATACAGGGAATACCACAGGCTTTAGTTCCTGTAGCGTGTCGCTGATATCGCTGAAAGTCACGTGATGCTTAGCAACATCGGTAGAAGTTGATGTTTTTCAATCTTTTTTGATATTTCTTAGAAATTTGAGTATGGTTTGCAAGTTTTATTGAAAAACTCCACCCTGTGGGATTCCCTGTATACAGGGAATCCCCCTCCAGGAACTCCACCTACAGGGAATCCCACTCTTTTGGTCGACATAGACCCCATCAGCGCTACTATGGAACCCTCCTTTATACGACCCCCAATTTAAGACCCTCCTTTCTCAGACGTTCTGTTCATAATCTCTGTACATTTACCACCATTTTGAAGACTCCTTCCATTTTAGGACCTGATTTTCTCAGAGATTTGAAGGTCTTAAAAGGGGGGTATCATCATCATCACTGATCTCTCAGTGTGTTGTTGCCACTGTCAATTGATTTACCTTCATCCCCATTCTATGTTCGTATGATAACCACCATCCCATGTCATTTTTATCACCGCTCTTTTCTCTCGTTATCTTCTTCGTTGATAACACCTTTTTGCAATGCTACATCTGAAGCATGTCTGTATATCCATACATACAAAAGACCTTTTGGCCATTCTGTTTACAGATCCTTTGGGGGGGGGGGGGGGGATTTGAAGAACAACATGCAGCAAAAACAAGCACACAAAGACAATAATCGTGACAAGAAAAACAAAGCCGTACAATTACTGATTTTTTAGTATCAGTTTTCTTGTTTTGCAAAGCTAATTAGAAGATACAGCTAGCGATGATTTTGTTGCATGCAAATTAACACAACATGGCAAAGACTGTTTTTATAAAACAGCTTCACATCTGTTTGTTAATTAACTTACAATCTGTTCCAGTTGAGTGTTTCTTGTCATTTATGATGGTGTATGAAGTTAAGATTCACGTTGCGCTACTGCAGTACTGAGATACCTTCATCATAAACGATCCAAAAACAATTTCATCTCATTCGAAGAGAGGTACAGTAAAGCACAGCGCAATCGCTACCGCGCCAAACAGGCTCGTCACTTTCGCTGCCTTTTGCACTAGCGGCGGACTACGTTCAGTTTCATTCTGTGAGTTCCACAGCTTGACTAAATGTAGTAATTTCGCCTTACGCGACTTGTTCCTGTTACGATGTTATCGTTGTTTGTCCTGATATTTCAATCAAAATGGTTTTGTAGCGAACTTCTTTTGTACTAATCTACACAGCATTCTTGCGGAAGGATATATATATCTGCTCGCTCATGTTACGATGTTTTTTTTTTTTTTTTTTTTTTTTTTTTTTTTTCACTGAAACTTGTTTTTATTGGCTGAGTTAAAAAATATTCCAAGCATTTCTTCGCCGTTCAGCACTCAAACACAGGCCTACCTACAGTCTGTACAAACACATTACATGCATGTGTACCAAGAATGTTGCGGCCGGCGTGTCAGAAATGCTCACTTCGCATAATAGTCATGATGTCAAGTTGATACATATTGCATTCAAAATTATATAATAATAAAAAAAAATTAAATTCTCTCCAGAAATCATATTAATTGAGTAAAACAAAAAAGCCATGTTTAGACATCAAGAAATAAATGTAAATAAGACACGCTGGTTTCGGAATCATTCATAAAAACACGATTTTTTTTACAGAAATGATCACACTATCTAGACTCTATTAATTTACACCTATACACAAACGTCATCAAGAAAGGAATTGTTAAATGTGTTGTGTGAATAACTTATACCTACTGTCTACAACAGAGGAGGCGTCGAAACAACATTAACCATGTTGCTTTCATGTCTGACCACAGGCGCCAGAACCGGAATAAAACGGCTTCATCATAATTTCATATTTAAACTCTGGTACTGCATCACGCGGAGAATATAATTATATTATCAAGGTTATACGATTTTCTTTTATTTAGCATGTAGGAAGTAAGCCGAAATCACCAAAGCACAGACACATAGAGAGATTTTGGTCCGACTGTGCGATCGTCTGCTTCGTTGTCTTATAAGGTAAAAACAGGGAAACCCCCCTTTTATTGACCCCCCATTTTAAGACTCCCTCCTTTTTATGACCCTGTTTTGTCAGACTTTCTGTTCATAACCTCTGAAAGTTTACCCCAATTTTAAGATTCCCTCCTTTTAAAGACCTGCTTTTCTCAGATTGTTTGAGGTCATAAAAGGCGGGTACCACTGTTCCCTGAATTTTCCTCTTCACACCAGGAGGACTGAATGACTGTTATCGCCAAGAAATTCCTGGCTGGTTTCTATTAGTCGGCGACAAAGTCCACGTCATTGTGTAACAAGTTCAATCTCTTTGAGTTCATCTTTACCGTTTTCTCTAATTTAAAAAGAAAATTCTTTTTGATTTTGTCATTATGATTCATATACCCCTTTTTTTTTTTTTTTTTTTTTTTTTTTTTGGCGTGTTTTTTTTTTTTTTTTTTTTTTTTTTCTTTTTTTTTCCTTTTTTAATATATAATAATTATAAGCAGGAGAGACATTTTTCATCAATAATGGAAAAACCCAAAAGACAAAGGATGAGAAGAGTTCAGTAATAACATCTCTGCTCAAAAACCAAGATTCAGCTTCAATGTGGAGATGGAGGTTTATCGCCACAACAAGAAGATACAAAGTCTACAGAAGTAAAAAAAAATCTTCCAACCTGTGTAAATAAGCATGTAAACCACCACAGATTTTTTTATTTTAATTTTTTTGTTTTTTTCCTTTTTTATTTATTTTTTTTTTATTATTATGAAACACGAAGTTTCATTTCATTTTCAAACATGAGTGTTAAATTTACGGGAGTACCGTATCTAAATTTGCTAATGCACATTTTAGCAATAAGAACTAAATGGTTAATGATATCTAGACATACGTTGCCTGCATTTTCAACACAAACAACCCCAAGTAGTACAGATTTTGCGTTAAGTTTAACACGTACACCAGTTTTATCTAGTATAGTGTTTTCGACGTGTTTCCATAAAGGCTTAACTTTACTACAATCATAGAAAAAATGTTCGATGTAGTCTCTTTCGTGTGTGCAGTATGGACAATATTCACTGTCAGACAGTCCCATTTTTTGTAGAAGAATGTTTGTGGGATAGATATTGTGAACAATTTTCCAGTGCAATTCTCGTAGTCTTGATTCTTTTGTTGCGTTTTTTGCTATAGACCAGCATGTTTCATTGACGTCAAAATTAAATGTATTTTTCCAAAATAAAACAGAACAGGGAGTGGAATACTTCGTCTTTACAATAAATTGCCTAATCAGGTTTATGTTACGATGTTATTTTGACCATTCGTTGCTGTGCTAATGCACGGGGTATAACCGGTCAGCGATGCCTTAATTTGTTGATCGATGCATAAAATGCCATAGAGCGGTTCCTATTTGCCCGTAAATTACCCTGTAAATTATTGTGTACCCCTGAATCTAAAACACAACAAACGGCTGCGAGTCGCACGAACTGAGCGGTGGCGGTTGACCGTTCAAAGAAACTGGTGACATGCAAAATATTCGTCTGCTACAAGAAACACGTTTTGCGGGACACGCTTCCGGGCTACCTTTTTTTAAACTTTCAAAACTTCGAGTTGTACTGATCTTGTCTTGATGAAAAAAGAATTCTTTTATGATTTAAGAATGTTTGTGTAACAAGCTGTCAATTTATAGGTCTAGCGCCAAAACGAGCCGTCCGATTGTCTGATCAGCCACGCAAAAATAAATTCTTTGAAAATTGCTCGCTCTTTAGGGAGGGTACCAAGGATGTTCTCCAGCAGTGAGTGTTTAAACGAAAGGGTGTTTGTACTGTGTGCCTGACAGTGTCTGTGATGGTTTACGGGAAGCTGAGTGTGCCTTTAAGGGACGAATTCTCGAAGGGACGAATTCTCGTTCCGGAAGCTTCGCGAAGTGAGCTATGCGAAGTCGACTTCGTCCAATTCAGGACATGCTTAAAAGACAGCTCCGAACGCACCTCTCCAACGACTAAGTGTGTTGTGTGTATGTGCATACTGTGTGTGTGTGTGTGTGTATGTATGTATGTGTGTGCGTGTGTGCGTGTGTGTGTGTGTGTGTGTGTGTGTGTGTGCCACGGTGTGTGTGTGTGTGTGTGTGTGTGCCGTTATCTTAGGGCAACAGCTATAGGGTACGTGTGTTTCTAGGTTGATCAAAATTTCCATTGAAATGATGTACCGAACCGTTTTATTGCACAACTCAACGCTTTTCTGACATTTCGTTCCCACGTGCTTCTGCTGTCCCATTCGTGGTCGGCAGCCCCGCTTACGCTCATCTCTCACATTTGACCGCCTCTTGTCTACAGGGTCGGTCAATATATTCTACCCCCGAAATAGCACTTCTTTGCATCTTCAATGATTCCATCGTCCATTAGAATCCCAAACTGATGTCATATACGAGCTGATTTTGTGAAATAAAGCACATTTCTACTTCCGAAACCCATCGAACAGCCATTTCCGGCGCTCGATCGCCGACATGTTCAGCTTTGAGGGTAATTTACGGGCAAATATGAACCGCTCTATGGCATTTTATGCATCGATCAACAAATTAAGGCATCACTGAATCTGTAGCTTACCTTAAATCCCGACGTAAATCAAACAAATCCAAGAAAACTGACAAAACGTGCCTTCAATCGTGTCAGGCCCCGCGTACACCCTCTGCCCCGCTTATGACCGGTTATCCCCCGTGTAATATTTTTTTTCAAGTTCATGAAACAGCTTTATTTATATATTTTTATGCTCACAGTGTCCCAAAGATCATATGAACACATTTTTGATGAATTTGAAGTTAGTTCAGTTTTTGACTCCCATGTCACAGTTTGGTACCCAGCTCCAGAGAACAACCCACATACATAATGTGACTCATAAGATGTGCATATTGTTACTGTATGATGTGTATCAGTTAATGTACAAAATGCATTATGTTGACAGAAAAAAATGAACTTATTGAATAATAATAATGCTACTGCATAAAAGTTGCAAGTTCACTTCTTGAAATACACACTACTACAGGCTGCATGAAATGCATAATTCTCTTGGCCTTACTGCAATGTTTGGGTGTATTCAGCGCACACTGAAAGATCTTATACTGATGTCAGCATTACAGGATTCAGCCTTGCAACACAGATACATGTACTACATATTCCACAACCTTTTTACCATATTACACGCACACGCACACACACACACACACACACACACTCACACACCCACACACTCACAGAACTAGGTATCTCTGTCTCTACTACATCTGTTACCACATTACAAACAGACACACACACAGACCGAGGTATCGGTGTCTCTTACCTCTTTCCTTGTTGCCTGATCTGGTCGAGCTCGAACGTTGTGTAGGGGCGGGGGGAGCGTGAGGGGGGCATGCCGTAGTTGGCGGGCAGTGACTGCTGGATTCTGTGACACACACACAATTAGCATCTTTATCTTGCATCATCAACTTCACGTCACCAGTCATTTTCAGTTAGTCCTAATTCATTCCCAATCCCATAGACCATGTTTGGAAACTTCTTCTTCTTCTTCTTCTGCGTTCGTGGGCTGAAACTCCCACGTACCCTCGTGTTTTTTGCACGAGTGGAATTTTACGTGTATGACCGTTTTTTACCCCGCCATTTAGGCAGCCATACGCCGTTTTTGGAGGAAGCATGCTGGGTATTTTCGTGTTTCTATAACCCACCGAACTCTGACATGGATTACAGGATCTTTTTCGTGCGCACTTGGTCTTGTGCTTGCATGTACATACGGGGGTGTTCGGACACCGAGGAGAGTCTGCACACAAAGTTGACTCTGAGAAATAAATCTCTCGCCGAACGTTGGGACGAACTCACGCTGACAGCGGCCAACTGGATACAAATCCAGCGCGCTACCGACTGAGCTACATCCCCGCCCGTTTGGAAACAACTGTTGGGTTTGTATGGGATGTAAAAGAGTGAATACTCTTGCCCTTTTTGCATTTAACTTTCCCGTGTGACATTATAGGCCAGTCACTAGCAAGGGGTGTGTCTGAAACACGCAAACAAGGAGCTTGTGTGGAAAGTTTGCGCCCAAAAAGTAAGAGTTCTCACTCTTTCACAACCCATACAAACCCGACAGAGTTATTTCCAAAGTTTGTCCTTATTCATTCCCAATCAGCGCATATCATATCAGAGCACAATGTCACTGAATAACAGATCAACACCATTTTTAATCAAATCTTTCCTGGAAAAGTAGGGGCGACCACCCCCAACCTTAACAGGTGGCGGAGAGTGGAGTGGCCTTCAAATATGGAGGTTAGCTGCAAGATAAGCCAGGTTTGCCAGGACGAATAAGCAGTCGTGGACCAAATGGCGGTGCTTCCAGCAGGATGGGGCGGGGTAACAGGTGGCACTGTTACACTCAAGAAATACCCAAGGTGTCCAATTACGGGAGCACCATGCAATCAAGAACCGCATTATAAGCTCTAGCCCTGGGGAAGGTCACCTCAGATAAACAAACCAGCCAGCTATGGCCAAATAGCCGGGTAGACTGGACTCAACAGCCCTGTAAAGCTACCAGTCTAGGAGAAGGACCACTCCGATATAAAAGCACGCTGAAGTTGGATGAGCTGGGCCATGTATGGCGTATAACGGCAGCTGGCCGTATCAACGCTCAAATGACAGACAACAATCAAATCTTTTTTTTTAAAGTTTAAAAAATGAAAAATATGAGTTACCAATATTTCTCTCAGGCCTTTCGATATACTTTGCATATGCACAAGTGACAACCTCTTGACAAAGATGATGGAATTTTCTTGGAGCAAAGGGACACAGATCCATGGCAACATGAACAACTCCCTAAGAGTGAATGTTTTCTGGTCATTATGCAGATCAGTACTGCCCAGGGAGCCCTGACACCTCGGCACATATCCTTTGTCCTTTTGACAAGTGCACCCATAAAATCAGGCAGCTACCTTGCCGTGTGAACAGTCGCGTTCAAAGAAGTACAAAGATGATAG
Source organism: Littorina saxatilis (assembly GCF_037325665.1). Taxonomy (NCBI): domain Eukaryota; kingdom Metazoa; phylum Mollusca; class Gastropoda; order Littorinimorpha; family Littorinidae; genus Littorina; species Littorina saxatilis. The sequence continues at coordinate 79,217,522 of NC_090246.1, forward strand.
CACTGTGCACAATCCCATCATGTATAACCGTAATCGCTCCGGTGATGTATCTCACAACCATTACCGAGTGGCATCCAGATCCAGATCAACAAGTACTCACCCTGTGGCCATCATGTTGATCGGTTTATCACAGGACAGGCAGTGGTAATGCTGAATCAGTTGCCTGAAACAAAGCAAAACACAATCAGTGGTAATGTGGAATCGGCTTCCAGAGTTTGATTTCACACCTGTGATGAAGAGATGCAGCGAGTGTTGACTTTCAGACAGTATATGCATGGAGTGTACAGACAGACAGACAGACAGACAGACAGTACATGCATGGAGTGTACAGACAGACAGACAGACAGCATATGCTTGGAGTGTATAGACAGACAGACAGACAGGCTGACAGACAGACAGCATATGCATGGAGTGTACAGACAGACAGACAGTACATGCATGGAGTGTACAGACAGACACAGTATATGCATGGAGTGTACAGACAGAGACAGACAGACAGTATAGGCTGGCTTCCGGTTCATTCGCCTCGCAGGCTGGAGTGTTTACCGCGGCAGTTATTTTCCTTTTTATGAGCGAAAGTTGCTTTGTTTCTGGAAGTGATACCTGTTATCGGCTTCATGATGGATCGGACTCTCTTTATGTGCCTGTTTCGTGCCCCGTTTCAAGTCAGGTTGGCCATGATTGTGTTTTTCCTGTCCATTCGTCTGTTTCTTCTTGGTGACCAGTGTTCGTCACTGAACACGCCCCGTGCGGTAACTACACAGCACGCACTGTACCCACCGCGGGCACTGCCTCCGACTGCACGCAGTCCCTGTGTCAATGCTGCACCCGTACAGCGTAAAGACGTCAACACAGATTCGAGGTACACACGGGAACAGCTGTTGTGTGTTCTGCCTAGCCATGTGACCTCCGAACTCGCTGAACGCTTGAGGAAACTTGGAATCGGCCTAAATCTTCCCAGAAAACGGTCACGGCGAGGTGGGAGGAGAAAGGTGAGGAAGATTTCTGTGGTTTCTACGGTGCGAGAAGATAATGAAAGAGAAAGTCGATCGACCGCGGCCGTCAACTTTGCGAACTTGACCTATCCTGCCATCACAACAGTTACAGTTGAGGGGTCAAGGGTCACGAAAAATCGAAAATTTTCATTTGATTAATATACTTACCCGAATCACATAATAGCATTGACGCAGTCGAGATGCTAAGGTGTCTGAAAAAACGCTATCCCGTCTATAGTATAAGGGAAGCAACCCAAACAAAAAAGTAGCAAGCTTGCTACCCAGGGTTGCCTCCCGTAGCGTGAGTCACGCCACAGATCTCGTATCCCATACGAGACACCCTCATTCGACTTCTAGAATACATAGAAACTAAAAGCGGGGAAGGTGGGAGGGAATTACCTATGTCATTCGGGTAAGTATATTAATCAAATGAAAATTTAATTAAAAATGTTCGATTAAATTACATATTCTTACTCCGAATCACATAATAGCAGATAACTCCAACAAGGTGGTGGGTAAGAACAAAAAATTCAAACTCACTCTTATGTTCTGGAGAGGCATTGCCCCGCTGCCACCAAGGTAGGGAGGGTCCGTGAACCATCTCGGCAGACCGCAGCGATGTCTCTCAAGTAGAACGAGATAAAGACGTCGTCCGAGCGCCAGTAGGCTGTGCGCAGGTCATCATCTAGTCTTCGCGACCTCAAAACGGCCAAGGAAGATGCCCATGCCCTGGACTCGTGCATTCGGGCTGAATCAAGAGGGAAGACGGGCTGAGCCCCCCCCCCCCCCCCCCCCCCTTTGTGACAGGCTCCACACATAGGCTTGTTTTATGAGAGCCGACACCCACCTGGCCAAGGTAGTCCTCGAAATGTCTTTCTCCAGAGACGTGTTCAAGGAAATGAACAGGAGCTTCTGCGAGCTCGACCGAATAGGCTGAATGCGAGCCAGATATGCCTCCTGGGCCCTAACCAGACAATTGACCATATCTGGGTCACCCTGCGCCAAGATATGGGACAGAGGCTTCACCAGAACGCAAGGAGAAGGCTGGCCCGGTGTCTGGTTCTTGGCCAGAAAGGCCTCGCGAAAATGCAAGGACAGGGACCCGTCCTGCTCCCGGGCAATGTCCTGAGGACTGCCCGACAGAGCATGGATCTCGCTCCCTCTGCTGGCAGAGGCCAGAAGTAGTAAGAACAGAGCCTTAATTGTAAGGTTCGAGAGGTTAGAGCCTTCCAGAGGCTCAAAGTCCGCCGAGCGTAAGAACTCTAGGACAAGGAAAAGGTCCCACTTGGGCAAAGAAGAGCGCTTGACGTCCTGTAAAGACGCGCCCTTAATAACCCCAGCAACAACTCCGCTAACGTTGATGGTATGACCAATCTGTTTAAGAGTCGAGGCGATCGCCGACCTGCGAACCTTCAAAGAGGAGGAAGAAGCCCCTTGGGAAGACAAATCCGCTAAGTGATTGGCGACGTGCATAGTGCGAGGAGCCGCGGGGTTCAGCTCATGAGACTGACACCAGGTGACCCAGGCCCGCCAATGCGACGAATACACTGAGGAGGTGGAGGCCCTATGTGAGCGCTGCACCAACTCCAAAGTGCGGTCGGAAGGTCCAGACCGCCTCAGAGCGGACCTCACAGTCTCCACACGTAAAGATTCAGAGACTGTGGGTGCTCGTGAGGAACGCCGGTGCGAGGCTGAACGAGTTCGCCTCTTACCAGAGCGAGAGGAATTGGAGGGCCGCGTGCGAGTCTCAGAAGGTCCGGAAACCAGGGCTGAGACGGCCACAGCGGGGTGACCAGAAGCAGAGACGGCCTCTCCAATTCCGCCTTCCTGATGACTTGGCTGAGAAGCTGGAAGGGCGGAAAGGCGTAAGCCTCCAGCCCCGTCCAGGAGATGTCCAAGGCGTTGGTCTCCCACGCTTCCGGGTCGGGGAAGGGAGAGACGAACACCGGAAGGCGCTTGGAGAATCTGGTGGCGAAGAGATCCACCAGAGGCTTCGGAGCCACAGCCCAAAGGCGGAGTAGGGCACCATGCGTGATGGTCCATTCCGCCTGCAACACCCTGTGGGAGCGGCTGAGCGCATCCGCCAGTGTGTTGAGGCTCCCTGGCAGGTAACGCGCTGAGAGAGAGATCCCGCGCTGGGAGCACCAGGTCAGGATCTCGCACGTTCTGCGGGAGAGAGTGGGGGACCGCGAACCTCCCTGCTTGTTCACATAGGCAGCCACTGTCGTATTGTCCGTGAACAGACGCACGCGCTTGGCCACCAGGGAGGGGAGGAACGCGACCAGAGCAAGAAACACGGCCTCCAACTCCAGCGAGTTGATATGCCATGTGCTCTGTTCCACAGACCACAGTCCGGAGGCCGTGAGCCGGTTCGTGTGAGCCCCCCAACCCAGCAGGGACGCATCTGTGAAAAGGTCCATGTTGGGAGGGGGGGGAATAATGGGAACCCCCCTGCATACCCATCCTGAGTCCAGCCACGGGAGGGTTGCAGTCTGGAACCAATCCCCCAGGGGAACCAGAGTGTTCCAATCCACACAAGGAGAGTCCACAAACGGCTTCAGCGCGTGCTGAAGCGGGCGTTTGTGAACTCTTCCCAGTGGAACCAGAAGGGCCATGGACTCCATCTGCCTCAGGATGGAGGCCAGAGTCCGGAGCAAAGCCCGCAGGAGAAGCGAAGTAGAGCATATGAGAGCCTGGAGCTTGTCCACCCGCTTCTGCGAAGGTTGGACAGTCCAGGCGACCGTGTTGAACGTCATCCCCAGGTAAGTGAATGACTGGGATGGCACGAGCTCTGACTTCGCATGGTTGACCGAGAACCCCAGCAAGCTGACCTCCCGGAGAACCAAGAGAGTGTGCTGCGTACAGAGAGCCTCGCTCTGGCCCATGATGAGCCAGTCGTCGAGGTATGCTCGCAGCCGCACTCCCTGTGACCTCACCAGTGCGCAGAGCTGCCTCACCACCATGGTAAAAATCCACGGGGAGAGGGACAGCCCAAATGGGAGTGCGCGGAACTGGTAGACTTGCTCGGCCCACCGGAAACGGAGCCATTTCCGGTCGGCAGGATGCACCAGAATGTGGAAGTACGCATCCGTCAAGTCTATCGAGGTCACCCAATCTCCTGGGCGGAGAGCGTCCTGGACCGAGACAGGCGTCTCCATCATGAACCGAATCGTTCTCAAAAAGGTGTTGAGAAACGATAGGTCCAGGACAGGACGCCAAGCTCCCGAAGCCTTGGGGACCGCGAAAAGCCGTCCATAAAACCCCGGGGAGCTGTGGTCCGAGACCGCTTCCACAGCGCCCTTCTCTACCAGTGAGGCAACCTCCGACTGGAGGACGGCCTTTGCCTCCTGCGAGAAGGGGGGCTTGAAGGCTGGAGGACGCCTGGTAAGAGGGGCCTTGTCCCCCAGCCAGAGCAGGCGAAATCCCGACTTCACGACACCCACTATCCATCGGCTGCGTATGACGGCCAGCCAATGGGGAAGTGCCCGAGCAAGGCCCCCCGCCATCACCAAGGTGGAGGGCGGGGGGGGGGGGGGGGGTGAAGTCGGAAACGCTTCATTGGGGGTGGGGCTTTCCACTGGAAGAGCCCCTACCCCGACCCGAAGAAGATCTCTTGCCCGACCTGCGGGAAGGGGCACGAGGTCTTTTCCGGGAAGCAGGGTGCGCCTGAGCGGAGGACTTAGCCTGTTGAGGCTGAGCCTGCTTAGGAGCGGCCTGCTTTTGCTGCTTCAGGCCCTGAAGTGCAAAAGTTGAGAACTGCTGTTCCCTGTTGGTGTCGATCTCCTGCTTCCTGGCATCAGAGGCCAGGTTGCCGAAGAGAGCACCGTCCACCAAGGGCGACGATCTGAGGGTGTTTCTCGTCGACTCCTCAGAAAACTGGGAGTGGGCGAGAAACAAGTCCCTTCTGCACGAGACAGCATGTACGTACTGCAGAGAGGACAACCTCATTTGTTCCTCGTTCACCCTTGCCAGCGTGGAGAGGAGTGTGGACACGTCCTCCGAATCCTGCTCCTTACTCAGGGTAAAGGGAGCCAAAGACTCGGTCAGAGCGCGAGAAAGCGCCCGAAGGATAGTCTCGGAAATGGAACTGAGTTCCAAGAGCTGCCTTCCCACCTCCTCAGAGGAAAGGAGAGTCTGCTCCGAGAGCGGCAGAACGGAATCCTTCTTCAAAGGCTTCGTCAAAAGGGGAAGCAATGCCGGCGTGACCGGTAACGGTGCACGCGGCAGAGCGAATGACAGAAGGTTCCGTGAAACCCTTGGCCAGGGCAACTTCCTTTGAGCCGCTAAGGGCACGAAGGAGTCCGCCTGTGCCGTAGCAGCCAAGTAAGGCAAAGCCAGATCCGGAGCTGAACCATGCGGCACCAGAACCGGAACTGCCGCTGGAGGCAACCCGCTGCCGGCAGGAGCGGGTTTGGTGAACAAACAAGAAAGCTGAAAAGCCACTGACGGTGATTCTTCGAACCGGAAGTAGCTGTCCTCCTCTTACGCTCACCGGAAGTCCGCCATCGCCGACGGACCGGTCGCCGAAGGCGCGGCCGAAGACGAAGCCCCTTCCCGGAAATAGCGCGAAGTGACTTCCGCGGCAGCTTCTAGCACAACTCTGAAGCTGGCCGGAGCCGCCGAAGGCAACTGCTCCTCGTCCACGGACCCGAAGTCCGACACGCCACCTGAAGGGGACGGCCCATAGCCGAAGGAGCCCGACAAATGACGCTGCGAGGGAAGGCCGGAAGCCAAACGCCCATCCTGTTGGCCATCAATGAAACTCACCTCCTGACTGAGAGGAAGATGAGAGTCATCAACAACCGAAGGCAGTTGAAGAGAGGAGCTAGCGGTCACCACCGAAGTGGGTGGCTGCTGCTGTTCCAACAGAGGCACTAAGCCTGAATGCCCAGGAGAAACACCGTATTCGAAGTTCACCGGCGACCCAACGGAAGCAGCGGGAACCGAGCCGGAAAAGCCGGGAGGAGCCAGAAGTGCAGACGCAACAGCAGAACTATACCATAGCTGGTGCTGAGGAGTCTGCGAGCTGCAACCCGGAAGCCCTAGGCCGGAACCGGAAGTGACAGACGACTGTGCACTACCTGCTTGACCTACACTTCCCGCCCAGGCAGGAAGCGCAGCTGCCGGAAACGGCTGCTGTAGCAGGGCAAGGCTCGAACCGGAAGGGACCATGGGCTGTCCGCAAACCAGTGAACCAACACTTCCGGCCGGAGCCGGAAGAGAAGCTGCCGCGAACGACTGCTTATGTATAGCGCAGCTCGAACCGGATGGGACCATGGTCTGTCCGCTTTCCAGTGAGCCACTACTTCCGGGAACCGGAAGGGCAGCTGCCGAAGCCGGCTGCTGCGAGCACATACCTTGCACTGACCGCATCCCCGAAGGGACCTGCTCAGGTGCACTCCCGCAAGCGGAAGCCACCGAGTGCCGGCCAAGAAGAGAAACGCCTCCCGGCGTGTGGAGACCGGAGACATCACGGGAGCCAGCAGGCTGGACCGGCGATCCGGAAACGCAGGTGCGCGGCGAAGGTCCGGGGAAAAAACGTCCGGAAACCGAAGAAGCCGGCGCCACCAAAGAAGCCAACGACCGAGGGTCGCATACCCCCGGGAGGGAGGAGGAGCTGGTCACAGGGTCCGCACGCGACATTTCTGCACGGACAAGAGTCCGAATCTCTGGAAGCAGAGAAGACACAAGGCTAGCAACCAGAGCGCCAGCCTCCGGTGCAGGTACAGGGTTAGAAATGGACGCACTAGCGGCCAAACCTGCCGACCGAGGGCCAGACGAAGTCTCCTCCGGCGCCGAAATAGGCACAGAAAAGACAGTGTTAGTCTTAGGATCAGAAACATGAACCATGGGGTTCTTAGAAGAAGAGGTGGAAGCCGAGGACTTGGGTTTACCAGGGCCCTTGCCCTTTCCCTCGGCCTTCACCGCCCGTTTCTTCTCACTATCCGCCATGCTGACGACGTGAGAAAACAAACTACTGAAAAGTAACAAAGTCTCTAGGACGCAAAACTTCAGCAGAATGAAACTAGCACTAACGTACAAGCCACCAAAAGTAGCTACCAAATGCTACTGGTAAACAAGTTCAAAGTCCGAGCACGGACCCAAACCAACCAGCAAAAACACCACGTGCTAGCGAAAAAATGGCGACCAAAATGGCGGCCACAACAGCAAACTACTGAGCGAAATTCATAAGTCCAAAGGACGAAAATTCTCAGCTGAAGTCCAGAGGAGACGGCGCTAAGTGCCGTGACCTAACACCACCCAGCTACAGTATGCAGTCGTTCCCTCGTCCTGGAAGGGGAGGGGGTGTCGCGGTGCTGTTCAAGGACAACTTCAAGCCCTACATTTCTTTTACAACCTCCTTCCCGTTTGACCACCATTCCTTTGAACTAGCCCAGATCTTGTTGACCTTGCCCCAGAAGACAATACACTTCTTTTGCATCTACCGGCCGCCCCCAAGTAAGGCAAATAAACTCACCGACGCTATGTTTGTGAAACAGCTACTTGATCTCTTTGAGTACACAAACATCATCCACGGATCACCCTTGTTCCTGGGTGATTTCAACGTCCACTACGATAAACCCCAACATCCCCTCACTCGTCAAATACTTCCATTGCTGTTCACTTTTTCCCTTGCCCAATCCGTCACTGAACCGACCCATGTCAAAGGGCATATACTGGATTGGCTGGTGCACAGAGAGAGTGATCAGTTAGTACTGAGTACCGTTGTTTCCAGTGCTATTGCCTCCGATCACTCCTGTGTCATGGCACAACTCAACATCACCGTCCCCCTTCTTCCACCTGCCGTGGTGACAGTCCGGAATATCCGTGCCATCGACCGATCTGCTCTAAACGACGATCTGCAAGCCAGCTTGTCCAGATGCCCGTCCCTGACGGCAGACGATTTCAACTCCTGCCTGCAGACGACGTTAGATGCCCACGCTCCTGCAACGCAACGGACTATTTCCAGGAAAAGGAGCGCTCCGTGGTTCAATTCTGTCAGCGAGGACGTCAAAGCAGCCAAGCAGAACAGGAGACGTGCTGAGAAAGTGTGCGAGAAGACTGGACTAACTATTCATAAACAGATATTCAACTCTGCCAAAAGAGCTGTCACTAAGCTTGTTCATGTTGCAAAAACCAACTACTTCTCAGAACAAATTAGAGAGTGTTTGTCATCTAAACAGCTATTCAGCATCACTAACAACTTACTTGGAAACAAAACCCCATCCCCACTTCCCACCATCTTTCCGTCAATTGAACTGCCATAGAGATTCTTGAACTACTTCATGAACAAAATAATGACCATTCGAGACAATCTTGACAAAACACCCCCCTCCCAACAATCTGATGCTGGATGCTGTTTTCACGGCAAACCTCTCTGTCAATTTGAACCTGTGGCTGAGTCCGATGTGAAGAAAGTGATTTTGAAGTCTGGTACAAAAACCTGTGATCTTGATGTTTTTCCATCACATTTGCTGATTGAATGTTTGGACACAGTGTTACCTCACATTACCTCCGTCATGAATAGTTCAATTCTCTCTGGCACTTTCCCGTCTGTCATGAAACAAGCTCTTGTCAAACCCCTGATAAAGAAATCATCCCTCGACCGCAATGATTTAAAGAACTACAGACCAGTTTCGAACTTGTCGTTTCTTTCAAAGATCTTGGAAAGACTGGTCTTGCTGCAACTTAATGCCCACCTCTCATCAAACAATCTTCTCAGCAGCTTCCAATCGGCTTATAGACCTGCCCACAGCACTGAAACTGCTTTGTTGAAAATTGTGAACGACCTTCTGATGGCTCTCAATAACGGTAAAGTGTCTGTTCTCACGCTTCTCGATTTGTCCGCTGCGTTCGACACCATTGACCACTCAATTATGACAGCCCGCCTTGAGGCAACTTTTGGCATCACAGGTTCTGCACTGTCCTGGTTTGAGTCCTATCTCTCGGATAGGATTCAAACAGTCGTGGTAAACGGCATCAGTTCAGAATCCACAGTCCTTCAGTTCGGTGTTCCTCAGGGATCCGTGTTGGGTCCAGTTCTTTTTGTTTTGTACATGAACCCCCTCTTTAACCTCGTCAAACAGTATCCTATCGATCACCACGCCTTTGCAGACGACAACCAGTTGTACAAAGACAGTGAGATTGATCAAATTGATACCACTGTGAGTGAAATGGAAGACTGTGTTGTTGCTGTAAAGGCGTGGATGACGGCTAACAAACTACAGCTAAACGACTCGAAAACTGAATCCATGCTTGTCACGTCCCAGTACAGATCTTTCCCTGAAAATTCTTTGCCTTCTAGCATTCATGTCGGCGATAGCGACGTCAACTTTGTCTCTTCTGTGACTAATCTTGGCGTTACCTTCGACCACTTCCTCAACCTTTCCCAGCACGTCCAAAACATCCGCACAATTGCGTACAGTAACTTAAGGAAAATCAGTTCTATCCGCCACTATCTTACCCCCCAAGCCGCTCAAACTCTAGCCTGTTCTCTAGTTCTATCCAGAATAGACTATTGCAACAGCCTGTTCTATGGCTGTGATCAAAAACTTGTCGAGTCACTCCAAAAGGTACAAAACTCTGCCGCCAAATTGATATATCGTTCTAAGAAGTTTGATCATGTCACACCACTTCTTCGTTCCCTTCATTGGCTTCCCGTGTCCGCTCGTATCAGATACAAGCTTGCTTGTATCTGTTTCTCTGCCAAATTTGAAGATGGCCCTAAATACCTCAAGGAACTGCTCGTCATATATGACAATCCCTCTGACTACAACCTCCGCTCACGCGCTGACAGTCGCAAACTGGAAACTCTCGAGCGAAGCTTGCCTTCTTTTGGAGATCGCTTGTTTGCTTCTGCGGCTGCCATTGTCTGGAATTCTCTCCCTTCCTCCGTTCGCCATTCTGCTTCTAAGGACTCTTTCCGCAGTTCCCTTAAAACGCACCTTTTTCGCGAATCCTTGTAAATTGTCCTTGCCATCTTTATAGACTGTTAGAGGTGAAGTTAGATTAGTTGTTTGAATGTGTCTTTTTTGTATAGTTGCTTCAGCTTTGATTGAGCCATAGGGTTGTGTATGAAATTTGCATTTAGTCTTTCTTTTTCTTGCTGAGTGTATGTACAGTCTAGAGAGGAGACGGACATGGTGTGAGCTTGTCCAGGGGGGTATATGAACATCTCAGTGGCAGGGGGATGGAAGCACTTGCTAATGAGTGGGAGTGTGTATGCGCGTGGTGTGCACGAGGATGTATGCACGTGAGTGATATTTGTAAATGTGTATTATGATAATATCATCTTTGTATTCTAAACAACAAAGTGACTGTGGTAAGATGAACAAAGTTAAAAAAACAAAGGAACCAATACAAGAACGAGACAAGACGGTACGAATTTTCGCTTATGGAAGATCTTTGTATTTATATTATTGAAATTGTTATATCTCGATGTACAGCGCTAAGAGCATAGTTAAATTTGTGAAGCGGCGCTATATAAGCTATCTTTATTATTATTATTATTATTATAGGCATGGAATGTACAGACAGACAGCATATGCATGGAGTGTAAAGACAGACAGACAGGCTGACAGTGAATGCATGGAGTGTACAGACAGGCTGACAGTGAATGCATGGAGTGTACAGACAGACAGACAGGCTGACAGCATATGCATGGAGTGTACAGACAGACAGTATATGAATGGAATGGACAGACAGACAGTGTATGTATGGAGTGTACAGACAGACAGACAGACAGAATATGCATGGAGTGTACAGACAGACAGCATATGAATGGAATGGACAGACAGACAGGCTGACAGAAAGACAGTGTATGTATGGAGTGTACAGACAGACAGACAGACAGAATATGCATGGAGTGTACAGACAGACAGACAGTATATATATGGAGTGTTCAGACAGACAGACAGAGAAGCAGAAGATGCTTACTTCTTGAGTCCGGCGGCCTCATCGTCGGTCCATTGCAGGCTGCCCTCCTTGATCTTCTTACTGAGCGCCTTGAGCTTCTTCTCCAGCCACTCCTTGAGCGGGTTGAGCTCTAGGCGGTCCAGCTTGCCGTCAAGGTCGTTGGTCAGCTTGGCAAGCATGTTCTTCCACTCGTCACTCTGGCAATGCATAGCAACACATGATAGCAACACATGACAGCATGTTCTTCCACTATAAGTAACACATGACAGCATCATCTTTCTCTCGCTTCCGTGACTAAAAAAGGAACACATGGCAACACAAAGTAACACATGACAGCATTTTCTTCTGCTGGTCTCCCTGGAAAAACATAGCATCCGTACCATGCACCAATTCATAAACATGTCATGCGGCTACCATTCAACCATGACTATCAACTAATTCTTGTGCATCCTGAACCTCTTGTGACAAGTACACTCTCACTGGGCACATGCTTCATGCATACCGTTCCAGACAGCTTATCCAGGATGTCCTGGATGGTTCGGTTTATGCCGGCCGTGGTGCTGTCGAACAGATGCTGGTTGACCTTGCCGTCCAGCTGCTTCCTGTCCGCTTTCTGCAACATGAAAAACAACATACTTTCTGCAACATGAAAAACAACATACTTTCTGCAACATGAAAAACAACATGCTTTCTGCAACATGAAAAACAACATGCTTTCTGCAACATGAAAAACAACATGCTTTCTGCAACATGAAAAACAACATGCTTTCTGCAACATGAAAAACAGCATGCTTTCTGCAACATGAAAAACAACATGCTTTCTGCAACATGAAGAACAACATGCTTTCTGCAACATGACAAACAACATGCTTTCTGCAACATGCTTTCTGCAACATGACAAACAACATACTTTCTGCAACATGACAAACAACATACTTTCTGCAACATGACAAACAACATGCTTTCTGCAACATGCTTTCTGCAACATGACAAACAACATACTTTCTGCAACATGACAAACAACATACTTTCTGCAACATGACAAACAACATGCTTTCTGCAACATGACAAACAACATACTTTCTGCAACATGAAAAACAACATGCTTTCTGCAACATAAAAAACAACATACTTTCTGCAACATGAAAAACAACATGCTTTCTGCAACATGAAAAACAACATGCTTTCTGCAACATGAAAAACAACATGCTTTCTGCAACATGAAAAACAACATACTTTCTGCAACATGAAAAACAACATACTTCCAGAGACATGAAAAACAACATACATTTCTGAGACATGCAAAGTAAGATACTTGTATTTTAACAGAAGTACCAGAAAAGTGTCTCAAGTCACCTGCTAACAAAAGAGTTACAAGGGGAATAACTGGTGCTTACCACATCGACCTCCATGGCAACGTATTCCTTGTCGGCCTTAATTTTCTCCAGACCGCCACACAAACCAAACAGTTTCTGCACACAGTAACAACAACATGATACAGCTGTCATTAGAAGATTGACATGCGCAAACTGTACAACAACAGAAACAGTCTGTCAGTTAAATTCCACTTGTTTTTCCGGTAACAAAATGCTGCCAAATCTACCAAGGCAATAAGTCGTTACCATCGACATTTTTCCTGACATCGTTGTGCACACCTGACGTGACTCACTTTTCTTTCACCATCAGCCCTGGTTGACACTTCACCTGTATCTTGATGCCTAGGCTCATCTGTATCTTGATGCCTCACCTGTATCACCTGTATCTTGATGCCTCACCTGTACCTTGATGCCTCACCTGTATCTTGATGCCTCACCTGTATCTTGATGCCTCACCTGTATCTTGATGCCTCACCTGTATCTTGATGCCTCCCCTGTATCTTGATGCCTCCCCTGTATCTTCCTGTATCACCTGTATCTTGATGTCTCACCTCTATGCTGAGGTCCTTGTTGCGTCCATCCTCCTCCAGGGTGCGTGTCTTGTCTTTCAGCGTACTAATGGTCGTCTCTAGTATGCCCAGCATCTGCTGCAGTCGCTGCAGTCCCTTCAGTGACTCCCCATCCTGCGTACACAGCACAGTGTCAACACAGCACACAGAGCGTTGTCGACATAGTACACAGGGCATCAACACATTCTCACACTGCATGCAACCATCAATTAACTCATCTCTCACAGAAGTTCTTTAACTCAGAATTATGTCTGCCAATAGACACATCCTTGAAATAACTTGTCAGGTTTGTATGGATTATGAAAGACTGAATACTCTTGCTTTTAGTGAGTCAATCTTTCCCCAAATTACAGACTAGACAATAGTAAGGGGTATGTTTGAAACACCTGGACAAGGAGCATGTGTAGAAAGCTTGTCTCACTGAAAGCAAGAGTATTCACTCTTTCACAACCCACACAAACCCAACAGTTATTTCTGAACATTGTCTATGAATGCAGCATTCACGTGAGGCCATGCATACATCAGCTATACCACATTTCTTCACTACACTCACAGGTAAAAGCAGCAACACTGCTACTCTAACAACACTCGACTGCAGTGTCGTCAAACATGATAATGTTAAACCATACCTCTACAAACCTGCAACAACAATAAAAAGTTTATTCTTCTGACATACGTCAGTATATGTTAAGTAAGTAAGACCCGTTGAACAATAAATATAAGAACAGTAGTTTCATCTGGTGTGTACATTTTAATCTTTTTCATAAACTTAAGTTAATAACATTCAGTCATTAATTATTTTTAAACACACATTGCACTGCAAGGTAAGAAGAAGGTGCTTGTCCACATGATCACAACATGGTTACACAGTGCCCGCACTTTAACTGTGTGTTAGCTGGGACATTGTGGAGGACTCTCATGTTCATGTTTTGCTATCTTAAAACAACATTATTTCTACATACAGATGATTCCAGGACACCTTAACTCAAACCTGTGACGGACTGCCAAGCGAACAGCTCGGTACAGAAGGCAGCCATTGCTACATCCTACTGGGAAGCACAAAGCAAGCCATGCTAAGCTGTTAAGGCGTGAATCATAGATTTCATTACCATTTTTTAAACTAATAAAACCACTTTTTCTGACATCAATAAAATTGAGGAAAATATCTAAAAACATCTCCATGTTGTCTTCAATAACGATCATTTTTTTTTTCCACATAAATCTTTTTTTTCCAGAAAATTACACAGAGCAAAGGAATATATGCAGAATGGTGAGAGAAGAATAGAATGCTGGGATGGTCAAGAAACCTGACAGTCTGAGTCACTGGTCAGTTCCCTCCATATACTGACCACTTGGCCAGTCAACACAGTTAGCATTTCTTCTTTTATATTTAATATTTATTTTCATTATTTTACTTTTTTGATATGTTATGTCATTCAGCGAACTATGCTTAATTATTTTGTTATGTAGTTGATCATCAAAGTTTGTTCATATCAATGCGTTTGTTAATTGTTAACTGCTGGAGGTAAGTAAGGCATTTTCATATTGTACAAATATGGAAAAAGCGTCAAGAAAATATATAATTCATCAAAGGCATTTACAACCCCCCTCCCCCTATCTGTTATATCTGTTATACACTTTGTACCAGCAAGGAAAAAAAGTCAATTATGTGTTTTTGCTGTTGCTACAGTGTGTCAGTCTCTACTATACATTGTGAGTAATAAATGAGAAAATAAAGCTGGTGTAAAAGTACATTTTACATTCTAAATAGAAAAAGTTGAGAAACAAATAAATATCTGTTAAGAAAGTATGTGTCTCACAAAAAGTTTGGTTCAGTTCTTAAGTCAATCTGAGTCAGTAGTATGCCGAATCATGCGAGGAATCTATATACAGAAAACTATGCTGGAAAATCATGTGTAACTGCATGATTATTCATCTGTAAGTTTACGCTGTTACATTGTCTAATATAGCAACTACTAACCCTATTGTTAATGTTAGAAGTTTGGGATTAAGCCCTCAACAAATACGTTTAATTCAATACAAATGTCACTGAGGTTAATCGTTCAAATGGCAAAGCAACAAAGGTCAGCAGACAGGAAGACGTAATCTGAAAGTGAAACCTCTTGGATCTTTTTGAGGAGATCGTCCATTTGTGCTCCACGTTTTGAGTCAGCACCGGCCATCTTCTGAAGCTAGTAGAGAGATGCAGCCACATACACGTCTACATTCAGCTTCACATACAAGTGTGTACACAAACACATACATAAACAGATACACAACTCTAATACTGTAACAGACAGATGCATGGACACACATATAGGTGTACATCCAGCTTCACATACAAAAGCTGACACACATGAGACACACTAACACAGCACTATAATAAATAGATGGACCCACATATACATTTTATATTCAGGATCACTGCAAGTGCTCACATACACACACACTCATATTCACAAAGAGATACATGCTGATTACTAACATAATATAACAAGTACAAATTATGACATCGTGCAGGTACAAAACACTGATGCAAACACACAAGCAGGTATCTAACAACAAAATTATCAAATATCAACAACATAATTTGTGCAAACAACAAAATGTGGACATATTGAAATGATTCAGTCAATTAACAGCGCATGCATGAAAGGAAATCACATAACGTGGAAAAAGGCCAACACACAATTATATATCAACACATCTGTAATTCTGCAAACAAATTTAAAGTAGTTTGTAACCTCAGAGACGCAAAAGGAACTATGAAACACAAATGGTGTGTCAAAACAGAACTAATCCCAGAGTTGAACATGCAGAAATAAAACCAGTGGTACAGTGGAACCCTCCTTTTAAGAGCCCCCAATTTAAGACTCGGATACCTACCTTTTAAGACCCTGTTTTCTATGATTTTCTGTTCATAACTCAGTAAATTTACCCCATGTTAAGACTCCCTCCTTTTTAAGACCTGATTTTCTCTTTTTTTTTTTTGAGGTCTTAAAAGGGGGGTTCCATTGTATTTAAATACAAGTATGTGTCTCACCAAACCTCCCCCAGGCCCAGGCTGCGGAAAATTGAGGTGAAAGTTGATGATCTGTGCATGTTTCTGTTTCTACAGCAAACCATGGTCTACTCACAAGGACAAAGTGAACAGTGGCCAGAGCAGGGCCGTGCCTTTTACGACTGTGATCTTGCAGCAGGCTAAAACTAGGACTGTTCAAAGAAGTCTTCAGTGAACACGCACATGAAACCGAAAAAAGAGAGATCAAAATGGAACCAAGGAAGAAGTTTTCAACGACCATGCACACGAAACCAAAAAGAGGGATCAAAATGGAAGCCAAAGGAAGAAAAGGGTTTGCAGTGCCAGTGAGTGCAAGCTAGAGGGTGGAAACGTTGCACCACCTGTGGACTGTCTGAGGACAGCAGGGAAGGGAGGGAGGAGGTAAAGCCAGTCTGACTCTGCCCCTCTCTCAGCTCTGAAGAGTCACGCCTCTGAGTGCCTCCCTGTGCACCTTCACACTCTCCACCACCGCTGTCAATGTCTGCGCTGTCAGTCACAGCGCCCTGCTGTGCTTCAGGCATGGGTGGAATGAGAATGTGGTGAGGGAGATGGGGGTGGGAGGGAGGAAAGGGGGGGAGGGTGTCACTGTCACGGTGGACAGGTGTCACTGACTCCATCTGGCAGCATGCACATAATCAACACAAACAATCAACACAAACGGTCAACCCTCCTGGCGGCAGCATAAAGAAAAGAGAAACAAACTATCATCATGATTCTGCTAACAATTAGTACGTTACACCGGTCATTGAAAGATCCCACTCAAAACACAAAAGGAGAGTCCCCCGCATGGTAGTTAGAACTAAACCATAGCAACAAAATCCTTTCGTAACCTCAGAGAATGTTATATTCAGCACAAACTAAAAACAAATATTGCTCTAGCTAAATTACAGCCAGAGAAATCGCAACTCCCAAGACGCAAACGTAGACAAAAATGAAATGAGGCCTATTGGGGAGAGAATATCGACTACAGAAGACAATCAAAGCCATACATGTTCAAATTTGGTCTTTATTGACACATAAATAGGACACTTTTGACAAAAACACCGACACACATGGATTATATGGAACCATAATCTACAAAAATATCAAAAACAGTCTTTTGAACAATTTGAATATTTTGATCAATTTTGCACTGGCCCACCTGCCCTTAATAGCTACTACAAATCCCTCTCCCTTTTGCAGATAGC
The DNA here is from genome assembly GCF_037325665.1 of Littorina saxatilis. Lineage (NCBI taxonomy): Eukaryota > Metazoa > Mollusca > Gastropoda > Littorinimorpha > Littorinidae > Littorina > Littorina saxatilis. The sequence goes on from NC_090246.1 coordinate 79,234,625, forward strand.
TTGGAGTAAGCCTAATTGGTATGATCTCGCCAAACTTTATTCAACCACAGAGTGTCTGTAAAACTGATACTTCACCACTGGGACAGAGGAAAGAACACACCATCTCAATATGTCTCCTTGAAGTGAAAACAATACTACGTTCTATTGAGAGAAAGAGAGGGGATGAAAAACGAACCATTCAACTAGCCATACCCTGAAGTAACCAAAACAGAGGAATGCTTGACGATGACATGGCATGGTAGTTAGAACTAAACCAATGAAGTTAAAAACAAAGTACAGAAAAAGTGGGATCAAGAAATCCGCTCCCGATAGCACTGTCCCTCTTGTTTCTGACCACTGTTACATGTCACAGAGTTAGTCATACGTCACACACATCTAATGAAGATGACAAATGTTTTTCTCTTTGCTTGGTGGCAGGAAAAGGCTACTCTGAACCCCAAGTGTGCCCAGATTTCCCCAGAAACATGACAAGAGTTATCTGTGTGGTTGTCATAGTAACAATACTGACCTCAGCGACAGCGTCCTGCAAATCTTGCATGTCGCTACGAAGTTTTTTCAGTTCTTCCAGCAGCTCGCTCATGTTACCTGGCAACACAGAGCATGATATTAACACCTACCTGGGACCATAACAACAGCATGACATAAACACCTAACTGGGACCATAACAACAGCATGACATCAACACATAACTGGGACCATAACAACAGCATGACATAAACACCTAACTGGGACCATAACAACAGCATGACATCAACACCTAACTGGAACCATAACAACAGCATCACATCATCACCACCTTACAGGCACCGCCTTCACTATTAATTCACACTGTAGCAAAATGGCTAGTCCACTTTAAGATAGTTAGTTAGTTAGCTGTTGCTTTTCGGGTCCAGCGGACCATAATAGGCCAAATCAGGACCCCCCACTTTAAGATCAATTGTGATAATCATTAATGATTTTACATTGAAGCACTTCATTTGCTTTGGAGATTAATCTTACTTAATGAAAAGAACATAGTTCAACAGTTTTGTTGTGATGGCATGTACACAGAAGGCTCAGACGTTCAATTTGTCCAGTATGAAAGTGTTTGTGTTTGTCAATATATTCATATCTCTCAGTTAAAGTTACTGTGCTTGCAGTCACTTTCAGGTGCATGGAGCACCTAGGGCTTTCAGTCATGCCTCAGGCATCTAAGCTTATCGGTTTGAAATTATAACTAGTTTTCTTGACCTTGCAATGAATCAAAAGCAGCAAATGTTTTACAAATTAATTTTCAACATTGTCCTGGCAGGACAGCATGAGCCCTGATCAGGCTCAGGCCCCGCATGTGAACTAATTATGTTAAAAGCCTACTTGGTCTCAACGATAGAGAGAATTCTTTCTATCTGGGGTAGTTTACGTCTACACATTGTGCTTGCTTGATTACACAAGAAAATGGTAAAACAAAAGTATTTGGGTCCATTTTGGCATACCGCACACAGCCTTTAGTCCCAGAACATGATCATGGAAAATGTTATTTGGAGGGAGATGCTAATAACTGACAAACCTCATGAAGTTTTGTTTGTCTGGCAACACTAAAGGTATGTATAATCATCTGTGGAATAGTTATGAACATTAATTTTCTTGACTGTTAATATCCTTATCAGCATCAAAAAGACAAAATCGTTGCTTCAATAGTGCTCTGAGCGGAGCAGCATCTTTCACATTGAACCATCCCAATTAAGAACAGAGCAGCAAAAAATTAAACTTGCAAAAATAGATCACAGATACTCTTGACAAACAAAATCACCATTAAGGTAAGGAAACCCCATGAATTTTGCGCAAAATTGCGTTTTTGTGTGTTCGCGCTACACACTAGAATACAAACCGATTTGCACAAAACTTGCACGGTACATACTTGAATTATTAAAGAATGCAGGGTGCACATGTTGTTATGATATCTGCAGAAACTATTGCATAACATCAGATTGTTAGGACCAAGTGTTTTGTTTTTCCAGCTTTTTGACAAATGCACAAAAAGGTTGTTTTTGACCAGGCCAAACAAGTACCAAATAGAAAAACCGCTTGAAGTTGAACGTAAGTTATCGGTGGTGTATTTTCAGTGACAGATAGCATATCGTCATCGCACAACACTGTGACATGTCTCAGATCCTTATCACCTCGTCATCAGCTTGCTCAAAACTAGCAACAGCAACTGTTTGTGTTACTTTGTTATTTTCTTCTTGTGATTTGTCCAACTTTTCGTATTAGATTGGGAGGTGGCGGCATGTAGATTCCCGAGAAATCTGTGTTGTGTCTTCCGAGAGCAAACATAGCAATCCGTAAATTTGACGCCGCGAACACTTTTTAGACCTACTCATACCGAACTACTGTAATCGTAGCACAACAAGTTTTCAGATCTAAAACTGTACAAGTTGTGCACATGGCATATTTAGATTCAGCCCGCAAATGTACTATATAAGACACGCTCTGTTTTGCAAGTGTGTGGCTTCATACCCTTTCACACATCAGCCAATCAAAAACAAGGTTACCCATTTTCGGGCGACAGCAGACAAACACAAGCAGCGTATGTAGATCTACATTTTGATACTTGAATCATCTTCCAAAGTGGTTTTAAACGAAAGTTATGGCGATTTGAAAATAATGAAAAAATACTGAGGCCAGAAATGATTCCAAAGCAACAAGTACAACAACAACAAAAAGTGAAAAAAAGTGTCTTTTTTGCCAACGATTCACATTTTGGTTATGCTCAGCTGAAAGAACATAGATCAAAGTGTGTCATCGTGTCAAAACCCCAAAACACACCTATCAACAATTTTTGGTTTATTTCCATAGGGTTTCCTTACCTTAATCCCAAAGTTTGACTGAATAAGTAAGATATACTATGAACAAGGCAACTGATTAAAATAAATCAGACACAGACAGACACACAAACTCTCTCTTTCATTAGCTGTAATACATTCACTGACACACATACATATGTAAGCAATGTGTTATGGTGCATGTGTAATGAAATGTAGGGGTGATTTGTTACCCAAGTTTTCCAGATCTTTTTTGTCCATCTTGTTCTCCATTTCGCCCTGCACACAAATCACAAACCACATAAAAAATATGTCTCCCAAAGTAAAACACACAAATCACAAACAACATACACAGTGCGTCTCCCAAAGTAAAACACACAAATCACAAACAACATAAACAGTACGTCACAGACTCACAGGCACTGAGATATGTATGCGTTATAAATTCTCATATTATTATTATTATCATATGCTGACAGACACAGACAGACAGACAGACAGACAGACACAGACACTGTCTCACACACACACACACACACACAGAGCATGAATGTATTCTTGTAAGAGTTGGTCTTGTGTGCTTATTGTTGCTGTGTCTTTTTTTTTATGTGTGGATGTGTCTTTGCTTGTTTGTTGTTGTGTTGTTTTTTGTTTTTTGTGTGTGCAAAGAAAATGCATTATAAATAAGATGTTAATGTGTAGTTCAACACTACACTCATACAACTATTTCTTTATTTGAGTTATTGTTGTTGTTGTTGTTGTTGTTCTGTAATGCACCACTACACTCCAACAACTATTTCTTTAAATGTGTGGGTGTGTTTTGTTGTTGATTTTACAAAGACCATGCAATAAACAAAACTGTTATATTTGCACCACTACACTCCTTTAACTATGTAATGCACCACTACAACTATGGTTTTTTTCCACAGTCAAGGAATCCTTTAAAGCAACAAAAGAAAACATTAAAAAAAAAGCTAAAAAAAACCAACCTGCTAGCTAGCTAGCTATTAGACTGAGTTCAGAGAAAAATGTAATGTCATCCTCTGGCCGCCCTGAACTTCCCCCCTGACTGCTACCACAATGGAGGTATTGATTAACAATCAACCCCGTCCTTTCCACACAAAACAACACTTGCCACCGAACGACCACACATCTTTTTGAATGGATGCCTGCGTGTTCGCACACAATCAGGTGGGGAAAACAGCCAGAGTGAGTCAATCTCAGAACAGTTTATGGAAATGTTTGAATCACTATAGCTAGGCTACACATGTAAAAGCTGAAACAGGGCAGTATGTGTGTGTGTGTGGAGGGGGGGGGAGGAGGGGTTGAGGGGAGTTGAAATGTTGGTGGGTAGAGTAATGAGGGGTTGGAATGCTGGGTGGGTCAGGTAATGAGCAGAGGAAGGAGGGGGTGGGAATGCTGGGTGGGTCTAGTAATGAGCAGAGGGGGGAGGGGGTGGGAATGCTGGGTGGGTCAAGTAATGAGCAGAGGGGGGAGGGGGTTGGAATGCTGGGTGGGTCAAGTAATGAGCAGAGGGGGGAGGGGGTTGGAATGCTGGGTGGGTCAAGTAACGAGCAGAGGGGGGAGGGGGTTGGAATGCTGGGCGGGTCAAGTAATGAGCAGAGGGGGGAGGGGGTTTGAATGCTGGGTGGGTCAAGTAATGAGCAGAGGGGGGAGGGGGTTGGAATGCTGGGCGGGTCAAGAAATGAGCAGACGGGGGAGGGGGTTGGAATGCTGGGTGGGTCAAGTAATGAGCAGAGGGGGGAGGGGGTTGGAATGCTGGGTGGGTCAAGTAATGAGCAGAGGGGGGAGGGGGTTGGAATGCTGGGCGGGTTAAGAAATGAGCAGATGGGGGAGGGGGTTGGAATGCTGGGTGGGTCAAGTAATGAGCAGAGGGGGGAGGGGTCGGACTGCTGGGTGGGTCAAGTAATGAGCAGAGGGGGGAGGGGTTGGAATGCTGGGTGGGTCAAGAAATGAGCGGAGGGGGTTGAGGGTTGGAATGCTGGGTGGGTCAAGTAATGAGCAGAGGGGGGGGGGGGGGTTGGAATGCTGGGTGGGTCAAGTAATGAGCAGAGGGGGGAGGGGGTTGGAATGCTGGGTGGGTCAAGTAATGAGCAGAGGGGGGAGGGGTGGGAATGCTGGGTGGGTCAAGTAATGAGCAGAGGGGGGAGGGGTCGGACTGCTGGGTGGGTCAAGTAATGAGTAGAGGGGGGAGGGGGTGGGAATGCTGGGTGGGTCAAGTAATGAGCAGAGGGGGGAGGGGGTGGGAATGCTGGGTGGGTCAAGTAATGAGCAGAGGGGGGAGGGGGTTGGAATGCTGGGTGGGTCAAGTAATGAGCAGAGGGGGGGAGGGGTCGGACTGCTGGGTGGGTCAAGTAATGAGCAGAGGGGGGAGGGTGTTGGAATGCTGGGCGGGTCAAGTAATGAGCAGAGGGGGGAGGTTGGTTGGTTTTTGGGGTTTAATGTCTCTTCAGCAGATGCTAGCTGCTATTCGAGACTGATGCAGTTATTTTCTTTTCCCTTCATGTGGCAAGTTCTACGTTTCAGACTATTTACATTCAAATCTATCACTGTAAAAGAAGGTTCTAAAAATTAATCATTTTCACTTCTGATGCTGGGTGGGTCAAGTAATGAGCAGAGGGGGGAGGGGTCGGACTGCTGGGTGGGTCAAGTAATGAGCAGAGGGGGGAGGGGGTGGGAATGCTGGGTGGGTCAAGTAATGAGCAGAGGGGGGAGGGGGTTGGAATGCTGGGTGGGTCAAGTAATGAGCAGAGGGGGGAGGGGGTTGGAATGCTGGGTGGGTCAAGTAATGAGCAGAGGGGGGAGGGGGTTGGAATGCTGGGCGGGTCAAGTAATGAGCAGAGGGGGGAGGGGGTTGGAATGCTGGGTGGGTCAAGTAATGAGCAGAGGGGGGAGGGGGTTGGAATGCTGGGCGGGTCAAGAAATGAGCAGACGGGGGAGGGGGTTGGAATGCTGGGTGGGTCAAGTAATGAGCAGAGGGGGGAGGGGGTTGGAATGCTGGGTGGGTCAAGTAATGAGCAGAGGGGGGAGGGGGTTGGAATGCTGGGCGGGTCAAGAAATGAGCAGACGGGGGAGGGGGTTGGAATGCTGGGTGGGTCAAGTAATGAGCAGAGGGGGGAGGGGTCGGACTGCTGGGTGGGTCAAGTAATGAGCAGAGGGGGGAGGGGTTGGAATGATGGGTGGGTCAAGAAATGAGCGGAGGGGGTTGAGGGTTGGAATGCTGGGTGGGTCAAGTAATGAGCAGAGGGGGGGGGGGGGGGGGTTGGAATGCTGGGTGGGTCAAGTAATGAGCAGAGGGGGGAGGAGGTTGGAATGCTGGGTGGGTCAAGTAATGAGCAGAGGGGGGAGGGGGTGGGAATGCTGGGTGGGTCAAGTAATGAGCAGAGGGGGGAGGGGTCGGACTGCTGGGTGGGTCAAGTAATGAGCAGAGGGGGGAGGGGGTGGGAATGCTGGCTGGGTCAAGTAATGAGCAGAGGGGGGAGGGGGTGGGAATGCTGGCTGGGTCAAGTAATGAGCAGAGGGGGGAGGGGGTTGGAATGCTGGGTGGGTCAAGTAATGAGCAGAGGGGGGGAGGGGTCGGACTGCTGGGTGGGTCAAGTAATGAGCAGAGGGGGGAGGGTGTTGGAATGCTGGGCGGGTCAAGTAATGAGCAGAGGGGGGAGGTTGGTTGGTTTTTGGGGTTTAATGTCTCTTCAGCAGATGCTAGCTGCTATTCGAGACCGATGCAGTTATTTTCTTTTCCCTTCATGTGGCAAGTTCTACGTTTCAGACTATTTACATTCAAATCTATCACTGTAAAAGAAGGTTCTAAAAATTAATCATTTTCACTTCTGGTACTTTAAATCTTGTAAAAAATCTTGATCTCTTTTAAAAAGTTAAAAATCTTGTCCGGGGGAACATCCCGGAACAAAACCTTCAGTGTTTCCGCATTGTAGTGTTTGTCTCGAAATTCTTGAACGTCTACACATTTTGTGAGAACATGTTCTAATGTCCATGGTTCGTCACATCCAAAACAGTATGGTGGATCTTCACCTTTCAGCAGATACGAATGTGTAATATGACTGTGCCCAATGTGTAAGCGACAGAGAACTGTCTCCTCTTTCCTGTTGAGGCGACATTGGGGTAGGCTGTCCGACAGCTGGGGGACGATCTTATGAAGTTTATTTTCTTCACATTCGTCCCATTCACTCTGCCATAGGTACTTTATGTACATGTTGGTGCAAGTTCTGAAATCTGAATGCTTTGTGTGTTTGTCAGTGATGAGTCTTTCTCTGGCTTCTTTAGCAGCTTGCTGGGTGGGTCAAGTAATGAGCAGAGGCTGTAGAGCAGGTTGATTGGGCAATGAAAGCAAGACAGGGACTCATGTATAAAAATAATGATTTAAAAATGCCATCCAATTAAGCCTCCATCAGTGACTACAGAAATAACAAGTCGCGTAAGGCGAAAATACAACATTTAGTCAAGCGGTCGAACTCACAGAATGAAACTGAACGCAATGCAATTTTTCAGCAAGACCGTATACTCGTAGCATCGTCAGTCCACCGCTCGTGGCAAAGGCAGTGAAATTGACAAGAAGAGCGGGGTAGTAGTTGCGCTGAGAACTAGAAGGATAGCACGCTTTTCTGTACCTCTCTTCGTTTTAACTTTCTGAGCAAATTTTTAATCCAAACATATCATATCTATATGTTTTTGGAATCAGGAACCGACAAGGAATAAGATGAAAGTGTTTTTAAATTGATTTCAAAAATTTAATTTTGATCATAATTTTTATATTTTTAATTTTCAGAGCTTGTTTTTAATCCAAATATAACATATTTATATGTTTTTGGAATCAGAAAATGATGAAGAATAAGATTAACGTAAATTTGGATCGTTTTATAAAAAAATTATTTTTTTTACAATTTTCAGATTTTTAATGACCAAAGTCATCAATTAATTTTTAAGCCACCAAGCTGAAAAGCAATACCGAAGTCCAGCCTTCGTCGAAGATTGCTTGGCCAAAATTTCAATCAATTTGATTGAAAAATGAGGGTGTGACAGTGCCACCTCAACTTTTACAAAAAGCCGGATATGACGTCATCAAAGATATTTATCGAAAAAAAGAAAAAAACGTCCGGGGATATCATTCCCAGGAACTCTCATGTCAAATTTCATAAAGATCGGTCCAGTAGTTTGGTCTGAATCGCTCTACACACACACACGCACAGACACACACACACACATACACCACGACCCTCGTCTCGATTCCCCCTCTATGTTAAAACATTTAGTCAAAACTTGACTAAATGTAAAAAGCCTCCGTCAGTGACTACAGAAATAAAAAGTTGACTAACTACTGATTCCTCCAGGCTTCCATCTTTTTCACTGCTTTCAAAATGCCGCCTAGCATCTGTCTACAGGAGCCTCTGTTAGCGACTTCAGATCTAAGTCAGAGTCATACTCCTTGTTCTACAGATTCCTGTACATACACCTTCATCAACTGCTGGAGACGCGACATAAACTGTGATTTCAGGCCCAGCAGTATAAGCCTGTACAGGCTGCGGGGCGGGCAGAGGGGCTGGCTGAGGCACAGGCCGGTTACACAATTCCATAACCTGAGTCTGACGCCAAGACACAGTATGACACATTAACACCAAGACACAGTATAACACATCAGCACCAAGACACAGTATAACACATCAACACCAAGACACAGTCTAACACATCAACACCAAGACACAGTATGACACATCAACATCAAGACACCAAGATACAGTATGACACATCAACACCAAGACACAGTCTAACACATCAACACCAAGACACAGTATAACACATCAACACCAAGACACAGTATGACACATCAACACCAAGACACAGTATGACACATCAACATCAAGACACCAAGATACAGTATGACACATCAACACCAAGACACAGTCTAACACATCAACACCAAGACACAGTATAACACATTAACACCAAGACACAGTGCAGTGGTACCTCTCTTTACGACCCCTTTCTTTTACGGGTCCCTCAATAATACGACCGACTTTTCTCCGACGGATTTTTTCTCCTTCTTTGTCTTAGTATTTCTCACCTCCGTATTACGTCCCCCTCTCTGATACGACATACGACCGTCAATACGTGGACTTATAACGACTTTTCCCAAAATTATCATGGGTTTGGTTTACTCTAATTATATCTCCAGTCGAGTCAGTGCGCGATACGGACGCTCAAAACTTGCGGAAATCCTTTCCGTGTACAACATCACTTCGGCACGCAAACAGCTGAAGCCACGGGTTTTCGTTTCTATTTCAGGTCATTACTTTATTATGACTCCAGATAAAGCTCATTTGCAAGATCTCTGCTTCATTTCGCACAGACCTGTGCAGAAACTCTTACCTGACAACACGCAAAGTTACAGAGAAACGTCATGAAAGTAATCCGCACATCGAACCAAAACCGAAAGTTGTGGTGACGTCATGAAATTTTGCGATGTACATCAGCGAAGCACGTGCAAGTGTTTTTGTCAAGCTAAAAATGGCCAACGCCAGAACATAGTTTCGAAATCTGGAACTGTTTTTTGCTTTCCCCGATCCGTGACCGAGTGACGCGATATACAACATAATAAAATTTGGTTGAATCAATAAATTCTCCTCATAATCCCGTCAGTGAAGTTTGAAGATGAGTAGTGGAGTGTCCTAAATTACTCAACTCTCTGGACAGTCCGAAGTGCAATGATGTCCCTTGAAGGAGCGAGCACTTCATCGTGAAAACTGACGCTTTTCGCTGCAATTTTACATCAGTTTCAACACATTGCCGCCGTTCTTTACGTTCGGTACCTTGCGTTTAGGACACTGTGTCTTCGTTTTTAACCAAAATCCTTGCTGGGTATCGTATGACTGATTTGTAACTGGTAATGTTATCGACATCGTCAACGATGTGCATGCTTTGGGACCGCATGCTTTTGTTCGACCCCAGTGTGTTTATTACAAACCTTAACTCTTGAATAGTTACGCGGCAAGCAAACTTTGTGTGGGTAATTAATTGAATAGAAAACCGGCTACCATACTTTGTGGGCGACATCAATCAAAACGCCCATGTCATTCAATCCGGATCAGTGACGGACCGGACATGCAACATAAACCAACTCCTCCATATTACGACCCCTCCATATAACTACCGAATTTTGGTAACATGTTCAAAGTTGTTATATAGAGGTACCACTGTATGACACATCAACACCAAGACACAGTATGACACATCAACACCAAGACACAATATTAAAGACACCGAGACACAGTATGACACATCAACACCAAGACACAGTATGACTGTGACATCAACACCAAGACACAGTATGACACATCAACACCAAGACACAGTTTGACACATCGACACCAAGACACAGCAAGACACATCGACACCAAGACACAATATGAAAGACTCCGAGACACAGTATGGCAACTATGTTTCCCCACAGCTACAGACTTTGAAAAGAGAACGTTGCACAGATACTGACAAAGACGTGACAACTGTTTCTCCACGACTACAGGCTGTGAAAAGAGAATGTTGCACAGATACTGACAAACATGTGAAAAGAGAATGTTGCACAGATACTGACAAACACGTGACAACTGTTTCCCAACGACTACAGACTGTGAAAAGAGAATGGTGCCGACTCTAACCTCCAGGTCGGTGACACGCTGTTGTAGCTGCAGGTGCTTTTGGCTGATGTTGCCCAGCGTCTCCAGGATCTCCAACAGCTGGTCCGACGGCCCTGACCTTGAACTGCCAGGTCGGAGAGACGATTCTGCCGACGCAGGGCGTGAATCCGGAATTTGCTAAACAGATCACAACACAGATCACAAACACGGGTCACAACTTGAGACTACCAGAAAATGAGCTCTTCTTCATCTTCTTCTTCCTCTACTGCATATGTAGGCAACAACTTGATTTTCTTATGAGTGAACTTTCATGTGTCTGATTGCTTTTTTCACAGCCCTCAATTAGGACAGTAATACTCCTCTTTGAGGAATGACTCTGGTCTCACAAGGAAGGGGTCGTGTACATTGTACAACAGAGAATCAACACTGTTTAACCTGATCCAGTGTGTCCAACCAGGTGTGACATCACGCTCAGAAAAGAACTCTGCTTGGTATTCTGCCTTTCATGGAAACCAACATAAAACTCTAGACATTTAATTCTGCTCTCTATAAACGACGAAGACATAATGGCCTTCCCCCAACAATAACACTGCCTAAAACACAGGGAAAACATCCCTGCCACCCCCCCCCCCCCCCCCCCCCCCCACCCTCATACAACACTGGGTTAGCTCAGTTGGTAGAGCACTGGACTTGTGGTTTTAAGGTCGCAGGTTCGACTCCGGGCCGGGGCGGACACGGGTCAACTTGCTGTGCAGACCCAGAGACAGTAGCCATGTCCCACCCCCGTGTCACCAAAGTGGCACGTAAAAGACCTCGGTCATTCTGCTATTAGTGCAGATGGCTGATACCACCTAAACAAGCATACACTCATGTATCTCATCAAAAGCCGTTAAGGCGTAAAACTCAAATTATCATATAACCCATATCTAGTCCTCAAGAGGCGAAATATTTAGCCTGTAGGACATTAAGTATTCTTTTTCTTTTCTTTTTTTTTAACACTAATAATGTTAAAATCATTACTGGATCTGTCTGCATGCTGAATTCCACCAGGCTGACTACACGTTGTTGCTCTGGCTGGGTCATTTTATCCAGTTCATTTCGGATTCCCTTCAAAGCATCTTCCAGGTCGCCCCATCGCACAAACTGGCTGAATTCCTCGGGGTTCGGTAGTGTCCCAAATTGATCCGTCAAATTCTTCACATCATTCTGCAGAGGTCACAGGAATAAACAGCTAGACATTCACAATCTGACATATACTGCATCAAGGATGACTCATATCACACATTAAATGCATCACATCTTGAAAACAACACAAACTGACAATCACAAACTTCCATTAGCTTGTAAAGCAGTAAAATATCCATCAAAACTTAAAAAGACATGAGGAAAAAAAATGGGAATAAAACACAGATATGTATATATTATAAGATGTTTGGTGGCTTGTTGACAGACCAGCTTTTTTGTTGGTCCAAGGGGACCATTTATCGACCAAGGCCGAAGGCCGCGGTTGATAAATATGAGACAAAAGGCGATATGCTCCCCGAGGACCAACAAAAAAATGCTGGTCTGACAACAAGCCACCAAACATCGTTTTTGTCATCATTTTCGTTGTGCAACAAAATGCACAATAACCCACAGGGAGACGAATTTTTAGAATCCAACTCCGGGCCACAAAGCATCGTCACAGTAGCACGAGATAATACGTCAAACTTGTATGTGACGTCAAACATAGCTTGTTGACGCTTTTCTTCCAGTCTGAAAATGTACAGAGCTGCGATCATACCTGTGAATTCAGTAAGTGTTGAGCATATTTCTTTTCTTTTAAGTGTTTATGACTTTTCGTTGTGCATTTTGTGATTACAGAGATAAGTTGCAAATTGACCATGAGTCGCCGCGGTAATTATCAACATTGATTGGGTCTTTGAGAGTGAATGCTTACAATTGTTGTCCTCGGAAACACAAATCCAAAGCCACGATGGTTCCACACATCAAACAATCAGCCTGATTGGCTTTTACTTTGACAATCCACGTTTCACATGAAAGCTCAAACCCATTCACCACCTCGAGTTATTGCATGGGGAACATGAGATTTATTTACCAGGTGTTTGTGAATGAAAACTCGTGAAAATGATGACAAATGTATATATTACAGTGCAGTTCATTTACATGACAAATTGTAACACCCCACTGCAACGTTTCTGTCTGTTTTTAACATTAAATATATCATTGTTTGCAATTCATATACTTGGTAATTCCTTAACGCAAGTCAAACCTTGTGAAGAAAACTATATTACAAGATACAAGATACAAGATATTTATTCACCAATTTTGCAAAAGGATTTCATCTTGGCACGGCACGGTAAAAATAAAATAAAAACCAACCAGACAATATGCAGACACACATCACCATGCATGCATACATACGTACATTACACTGTCATCCACACACAGACACAACTCACACACTCACACACACACACACACACACACACACACACAATTATTTACATACTCACACATAACCAGCCACATATCTACATCACAAATTCACACCCCCTCCCAACCCAACCCCACCCCTCACCTCATACTATTATGGTTTAGCAAAAATTGAGAGCCAGAACTAAAAGGGAGAGGCTAGAAAAGTCTTGAAAGAGGAGAAAGACATACCAAGCCATTGACCAGGTCCTTTCTCAGATCGTCCTGAAAGAAACATACAATAACTGGAGTGCATAACAAGTTGATCTCACAAGCTCTTCGCCTATACTTTACACAGACAACTCAATTCCGGGTAGAAGGGTAAACAACCATCCACTTCAGGTGCCAAAACTTACTTAAAAAATATTGTCACTTCTATTAAGATACAAAATCCCCATAAAAAATGAGAGAAGAAGAGGATGTGAGAGGGATGGGAGAGAGAGAGGGGGGGGAGGAAGGGAGAGAGAGAGGGAGAGAGAGAGAGAGGGAGAGAGGGAGGGGGATATAGATCAAAGAGAGCGAGTTAGAGCAAACGAGAGAGCAAGAGAAGGGGAAAAAAAGGGGGGAGAGGGTAGGAAAGAACTGGTGGAGAAAGAGCAAAGAGTGAGGAGGGAAAGAGCAGGGCAGAGTGCAATATAAATCCAATGGGAAATGCTGTACTGCTTAATGGCACTTCAAAAGCCAGAGCTACCATTAATGTTTAATACACAACTAACTAGTAACATTCACTTGACAGGGCCAGTCATATTGTGCACCAAGGTAAGTACCCAATGTTACAGCATGCCTTTGACTGTAATCACCAGATCAATGGAATAATGCTATAAGTGTTTTGATCAAAACACAGGCAGACAATAACAGTGTGTTACAGCATCAGGTTACTTGATGGCTTTCTCTTTTTCTATTACAGAGATTAATCTAGATCCTTCCCTTCCCAGTGTACTGTTGGTGTTTCTCACTTTTTTCCCCTGTTGTATTGTTTTCATGAAGAGTGTTTGATGGAACCCCAACTCACCACCATAAAGAGTTCAGAAAGATCAGCTTCAAGACCAAAACATCCCATGACTGCCTCTCCACGTACACCAAAACAAAAAACTCCCCCATCCCCAGCTACATTCCTATACATATACCCCCCTCCCCCTCCAACCCCCCTTCCCAGCTACCCCCTCCCAACCCAACCCCACCCCTCACCTCATACTATTATGGTTTAGCAAAAAGAAAACACTAAAAACAGAGTTGTTTTTTAACAATACGGGTTAGTGTGGTGTTGTTGTTTTTTCTAAAGATAAAGTGACAATCACAAATAAATGATTCTCCCAATAAAAAAAATATGAAACAAACAACAAAACATCCGTATGATGTGTACAAATGTACAATCTCTACTCACCGTGTATTTTTCCAGTGCTTCCAATCGTTTCAAATAGTCATCGCCATCAAACTGGAAAACACACCCACACACACACATACACACACACACTCCATGATTACTGCAAATTTATTACCATCTTTTGTAATGTAAAAATCTTTCTTTCATTTAAATACCAAACCAAATAAAACATATTTCTCCTTGCACATCTAACAATGGCAATAGAGAAACATTGATCTCTACTTAACATCGCTTCAGCTAATAAGATGACACTCTGAACTCCTGACTGAAAGACTCATGCCCAAAAGTAGCTCATCTCACACAGTAATAAAAATAATGATTACTCAGATAACCTCGTCTACAACATAATTCTGTGCTCTCTGGGCTGTACAATACAATATATTACCAACTTAAAACTTTCTCAGAGCACACAGTAGTCAGCGTGTGCCTTGACTGACCTTAACAGCATCTTTGACCGACTCAACTGACCTTGAGAGCATCTTTGACCGACTCAACTGACCTTGAGAGCATCTTTGACCAACTCAACTGACCTTAAGAGCATCTTTGACCGACTCAACTGACATTGACTGAGAGCATATTTGACTGACTCAACTGACCTTGAGAGCATCTTTGACCGACTCAACTGACATTGAGAGCATCTTTGACCAACTCAACTGACCTTGAGAGCATCTTTGACCGACTCAACTGACCTTGAGAGCATCTTTGACTGACTCAACTGACCTTGAGAGCATCTTCGACTGACTCAACTGACCTTGAGAGCATCTTTGACCGACTCAACTGACCTTGAGGGCATCATTGACCAACTCAACTGACCTTGAGACCTTCTTTGACCAACTCGTCCCGGCGCTCGTTCTCTTCTCGCTGATCATCCACCTCTTTCATCATGTCATTGATCATTTGCATCAGCTGCACACACACACATCAAACAATCATGATGGTGTTATTCACACATAACAGTTAAACAATCACGATGGTATTATTCACACATACAAGTTGAACAATCATGATGGTATTATTCACACATACAAGTTGAACAAATGATGGTGTTATTCACACACACCAGTCAAACAATCATGATGGTGTTATTCACACATAACAGTTAAACAATCATGATGGTGTTATTCACACATACAAGTCAAACAATCATGATGGTATTATTCACACACACCAGTCAAACAATCATGATGGTATTATTCACACATACAAGTTGAACAATCATGATGGTGTTATTCACACACACCAGTCAAACAATCATGATGGTGTTATTCTCAGTCACACACCAGTCAAACCAATCATGATGGTATTATTCATGATGGTATTATTCACACATACAAGTAAAACAATCATGATGGTGTTATTTACTCACACACACACACACACACACACACACACACACACACACACACACACACACACACACACACACACACACACACACACACACACACACACACTGTATACAAGTCAAACAATCATGATGGTGTTATTCACACACACACACACACACACACACACACACACACACACACACACACACACACACACACACACACATACAAGTTAAACAATCATGATGGTGTTATTCACACACACACACACACACACACACACACACACACACACACACACACATACAAGTAAAACAATCAGTATGGTGTTATTCACACACACACACACACCAGTCAAACAATCATGATGGTGTTATTCACACACACACACACACACACACACACACACACACACACACACACACATACAAGTCAAACAATCATGATGGTATTATTTACACACACACACACACACACACACACACACAAGTCAAACAATCATGATGGTATTATTCACACATACAAGTTAAACAATCATGATGGTGTTATTCACACACACACACACACACACACACACACACACACACACACACACACACAATGTTAGTCAAACAGTCATGATGGTGTTATTCACACACAAGCATATGCGCTGCCCTCAAAAATGTGTAAACCAAATTTCATAAAAATCCGTAGTTTTTGAGATATGCTTCACACACACACACACACACACACACACACACATTATGTGTCTGAATATAACAAAGAGCAAGTCGCGTAAGGCAAAATTACTACATTTAGTCAAGCTGTGGAACTCGCAGAATGAAACTGAACGCACTGCATTTTTACACAATGACCGTAGTCTGCCGCTTGTATAAAACGGAGTGAAACTGACGAGCCTGTTCAGCGCGGTAGTGGTTTCGCTGTGCTGCATAGCACGCTTTTCTGTACCTCTCTTCGTTTTAACTTTCTGAACATGTTTTTAATCCAAACATATCATATCTATATGTTTTTGGAATCAGGAACCGACAAGGAATAAGATGAAATTGTTTTTAAATCGATTTCGGAAATTTTATTTTGATCATAATTTTTATATTTTCAGAGCTTGTTTTTAATCCAAATATAACATATTTATATGTTTCTGGAATCAGGAAATGATGTAGAATAAGATGAACGTAAATATGGATCGTTTTATATGAAAAAAAAATATTACAATATTCAGATTTTTAATGACCAAAGTCATTAATTAATTTTTAAGCCACCAAGCTGAAATGCAATACCGAAGTCCGGGCCTTTGTCGAAAATTAGTTTACAAAAATTTCAATCAATTTGATTGAAAAATGAGGGTGTGACAGTGCCGCCTCAACTTTTACAAAAAGCCGGATATGACGTCATCGAAAGTATTTATCAAAAAAATGAAAAAAACGTCCGGGGATATCATTCCCAGGAACTCTCATGTCAAATTTCATAAAGATCGGTCCAGTAGTTTGGTCTGAATCGCTCTACACATACACACGCACAGACAGACACACACACACACATACACCATGACCCTTGTCTCGATTCCCCCTCTATGTTAAAACATTTAGTCAAAACTTGACTAACTGTAAAAAGAAATGAGGGGCTGGCTACTGACAAGCCACTGAGGATAACCTCAAACACAAAGGTGATTAAAATAATGTTTGAAGTGTCTGATATAGAAAATATTTGTATGCCCAAGTCTGCAGGGAATCTAGCCAGCGCAGCATATGGAAGGGGGGGGGGAGGGGGTTGGGGGAAGAGTCCCCCCTACCAGCAATGTACTTTTTTTTTTTTTTACCTCAAGGAGACCCAAAATACCCCTTTCAAATGCTGAATTTCCAAATTGCCCCAAGGAACACCCCCCCAACCTGCCCCTGTACCCTTGTCTTATTTTGGAAGCCCCTCCGGCTCATACACTAGGTGCAGCCAGTGTGAACTCTACAGTCTCCTGCCTTGCCATCTGTCCCAAAGCACTGATGATCACAACAAAAGGGAAATGAAACAAGTCGCGTAAGGCAAAATAACTACATTTAGTCAAGCTGTCGAACTCACAGAATGAAACTGAACGCATTGCATTTTTTCACCAAGACAAGACAGGTTCGTCAATCCCGCTAGAAGGAAATTGCTAACTTTTCACGTGCAAAACGAAGTGAAATTGACAAGCAAGAATAGCGCGTTAGAGTATTGCGCGAAACAAAAAAGTGTGCTTTTCTGTATTCTATTAACTTTCTGAGCTTGTTTTGAATACAACATATCATATCTATATGTTTTTGGAATCAGGAAATGATAAGCTAAGATAAAATCATTTTTGGATTGATTTCTTTAATTCTAATCGTAGTACTAATCAACCTATTTTCGTTAATTGTGATCATATTTTAAGAGTAAACATGACAAATGTATATATTTTTAGATTTAGAATTCGATGAAGAATACGATGCAATCAATTTTAAATCTGTTAGTGAAAATTCGATTTTAATGACAACTTTAATGAACAAACTAATTTACTAATTTTTACACTGCAGAGCTGAAATTCAATCCCCTAGTCAGGACTTTGTCCAAGACTGCTTGACCAAAATTTCAATCCATTTGATTGAAAAATGAGGGCGTGACAGTGCTGCCTCAACTTTCACAAAAAGCCGGATATGACTTCCTCAAAGACATTAATCGAAAAAAATGGAGAAAAAAACGTCTGGGGATATTATACCCACGAACTCTCATGTGAAATATCACGAGGATCGGTCCAGAACTTTTCTCTGAATCGCTCTACACACACACACACATACATACATAGTACACACCCACATACACCACGGTACCACCCTCCTCTGATTTCCCTGTCTATGTAAAAACAGCTTGAGAGGCAACCTGTACTTAGCCTACAACCACCTCATGTCCCAAATAGATTCTTATTCGGCTGGGGACAAAAATAGAAATTTAGCATAGCATAGCAACCTGTTAACTTTCAAAGACAGCCAGGGATGAAATACGATGTGTGAGCTGTCAGACCCCCCAGAGTGAAGACAAGCACTTTACTTTGTAGCTGACAGACACAGTCAATCCAACTTCACCCATGTGTTTGCTCAGGCAGGGGGGGAGAAGGGACGGGAGGGTGTGTGTGAAAAAGGCACAACCTGAGGAGTTAGCAAACCAAAGTCATATCGTTGTGAACAACGCCTTGTCTCTTATCTTGATGAATAATGGCCCATCTTCCACCTTTCCAAACTATGCTGTATGTGTCAAAAGATCAACACAAAGCAGTGTGTGAACGCCCTATTCTTCCACACATTGTGACAGGGGCGAGTCCGTTCGTAACACCAGCATTGTTTCACGTGCGCGCTGCATGCCGGGTGCTTCGTGACTTGAGGCGTGCAGGTATTCCCTGTCAACATTCCTGATCGCCGTAAGGGGAAAGGGGGGGAGGGAGCATCATGTGTACTTTTTGTGGCGGCCCTAATCAAGTGAAATATTGTCAGCAGGAATGTAGACAGGCGGCCCTAATCAAATGAAATATTGTCAGCAGGAATGTAGACAGGGAAGGAAGGGGGTGGATGACCGGTGATAGCACAAAGTAGCACGTGCATTCTGCCCCACGTGACTGGCCGCTCTGTCACCACACTTCTAGTTCTGTCGCATCTCCTTCAAGTTTGGTCGGCGTCAGTGCAGTAGGCCTAACTACTGCATTGCTCTGAAACACCGAGCTGAGACGGACACACTACGGTGTGAGTAAGTGAGTGATTGATTGATCTTAAATACATAAGAATCGAGAGACAAGGCAGAAAAAGACACACTTTATAAGGGGCATAACGGCCGACACAGGCATTATTATGACGGCTTACTAGTGCCCAAAATCTAGGATTACCATTTTCACTGGAAAATTAGTAATTAACAGTGTTAATTACTAATCATTTTGCCTCGTTTTCGGTCACAATAGTCGGACTTTAAGAGTCCGCACTGAGAGGCTACAACGTCCGGCAAGCATCACTCTCACACTATTTCTGAAATATCTTTAAACTAGTACTTTTACGCAACCAAGCACGCTCACACACACGCACTCATAGAAGGATACAACACACTAACTCACACCCACACACACACGCACACATGCACTCACACCCATACAGACCCACACACACTGTGACACACACACACACACCATCACAACCACAACCATAAAAAATTCATGTGACAAAAAGTTCCTTTTGGGTGTCAAAAACAGAAGGCAAGTTTTTTTAATTTCATAGGGACAAAAATCACATATTATTTAAGAACACTTGGGGTTTAACAAATTTAAAACTAGCACCCCTATTACACAATAACAACAATACGTTTTCCATATAAGGTACACATAACATTTCACAGAACGTATACATAATCCTTTGGCTTTGGTACAAAATTATGAAAAAGCGCAGCCAGCTATAACAAACAAGGGAGGTGGATGGGGCAGAGGCGGTAAGAGCTAGTAACTGTGACCGAAAACGAGGCAAAAAAATCTATGGTGAGTTGAGGGATCTGGTCTAGGTAAGTAAGATCAGGCAGCGCTCTGCCAGTCCCCCATGGCTTTAATAATCTCGCCTGGGACCCCACAAGAAAGTGCCCAGGTGGCACCACCCCGCCTGAAACTATGGCTAGTCACATCAGAACGACCCTCCATGACGCACTTGAGGCGTTTTGCAAACTGAAGGCCTGGGCAGAGAGGGGGAAGGCCTGGGACTTGGCTCCAACAGACCCCACTTTCCGAAACATACTGACAACAGCAGCAACAGGACACAGGGGGTGGGGATCGAGGGCTGGCAGGGTTATTTTTTGCACTCGTTCTTTAAACTGGTTGTTTTTTGACCAGCAAACTAACACAGACAGAGACAAGGGGTCACGGTTTACAAGAAAACATTCCCTGGTGAGCTGCTTACCAGCATCAAAACGAGCTAGTGAAGAGCGCTGCTGCGACGCGAGCGCAGGTAAAAAGCCAAGTGAGCGGCCCACTGCTGGTCAGTCAAACATACCTGACATCAGCTCACAATTTCAGACAAAAATGCACCATAAAAAGCATGCAGACCGAGGGGTTGTGACTGGTGGTACCCACCAGGCACAGGCACAGTAAAACAAGTGTTTAAATTATATTTATACTAAATAACACTTTAATAGAAGGCCTTATCGAGCATGTTATCCGACGGAAAGATGCATGTCACAGTTTTTTGCACTAGCGCTTTCCTTAACGTTGTTTTGGGTATCTTAGAAAAGAAAAATCGACCCCGAAAACTTTCGAATCGAAGCTGTTCGTAGCAGACGGACTTTTGATCAGTTGTGGTCTCACACTTGCACATAGATCTTTCATTATAATTCCTTATTCGACACGTTGTCGGGCAGACAGCCGTACCTCATATTTATTTCCACTACTACAATCATACATCTGCTTTGTAGTGTATTAGTGAAGGACAATCGATCCGAAAATGTTCAAATCGAGAGAGGAAAAATGGCTTCTGGTCGGACATGAGCTAAAGGTCCGACCACTAGCAGACGGCTCTCTTCGGTCTAGACTCACACACTTTCACAAATATCTGTGGATAGAATTTGTTATTCAACAAATTGTCGGACAGACAGTTGTATGTCACGGTTATCTACACATGCGCTCAGCTCTTATTGTTAATTTGCATTGGATTAAAGAATTATGGACCAAAAAAGTATTGAATCAATGGATGTTTCGCTCTGGCCGGTGTAACAGTCGCCCATGCGCATTGAACCTTCACAGTTCCGAGGCACATGAACATTAGTAATTTTAACGTCATAATTGTAATTTTCACGGGAAAATTAGTAACTTTCACGGGTTAATTACTAATTTTTAGTTTTGGCGCTAGTAAGCCGTCATACATTATCCCCGATGAGGATACACTAAGCATGGGAGTGTGTCACTCAAGTTGAAGTGGAAACAACACGCTGATGAACTTAAAACAATCATCGGGCAATGGTTAAGAGGTTTGGGTGAAGGGTGAGTGTACTCAGCTATGTGTGCTGTGGCTGTGCGAGGGGTGAACAACCAGCGGTGCTGTGACCAGAGACTGCAGGAAACGCATGACCTAATATCCCCATGTCCTTGCCCCTGGCTGGCACGCGGATCTACTGAACCGCTTTTAACGGCTGACAGGATCGACCTGGCCAGCTCACGGTCCTGATTGCAGAGAGACATATATATATAAACACAGGTCTAGTATAATCATGTCTCTCTGCCTGTGTGCAGTGAATAGTCAGCGATGCCAGTCCACTGTCACTGCCACTCAATGACACACGACTCCTTCTTCTCTTCTTCTTGGCGTTCGCAGAGGTTACACAATCAGTCCAGCACTGGTGATAAATGTTGTCGTTTTCTCCAACTCCTGTCGACTGCCGTATAGTTTGGTCTGCAAGGGAGTTGGTGACGGCCACACTTCTTTTCGTTCCTCATCTAGTAAGGGACATCGCTGTAAGATGTGTTCCGCTGTTTGGTCCTCTTGACCGCAGGCACAGGTTGGTGATGGCGCCAGCTTGAACTTTCGGTTCATGTGAGCATTGAGCCTGTTGTGGCCAGTACGCAGCCTGATGAGGTTGACTTGCTGCTCTCTGGACATTGTGTGGTAGTCATCTCTGTTTGTCCTTGGCCTCATCAATGCCTTGATGATTGTCTTCTGCTCACTAAAGCTGACACTGTTTTCAGGTTGGTCTTCCACGGCTCCTTCTTTTGCCAGCTCATCTGCCCTTTCATTTCCTGGTATCCCACAGTGTGCTGGTATCCACTGGAGGACAACTCTTCTGGTTTGTCTGACCATCTGTAATGCTTTGGCCAGCTGTGGGAGTTTGTCGTTCTCTAGGGCCTGAAGGACTGAAAGGGCGTCTGAGAGGAAGACAACTTGGTAGCAAGGGTCTGCGGAGTCCTGAACGAAGGAGGCGGCCTGCATGAGAGCTTCTGCTTCTGCTTTATAGTTTGTGCAGTGTTTGCCAGTGGCAACGCTGGATGTAGCTGTATGTCCCCTAGGGAACTGGATGAGAATGCCTGCACCTCCATTGAGCACGGCGTTAGTTGCTGATCCATCGGTGTATACATGGATCCACGCCTCTTTTGGGTACTGTTCGTCGATCAGGGCTAAGGTGAGTGCCTGTCGAGCTGTGTCATTCTGATCTTCTCCTGAGGTAACATGTGGAACACTTGTGCAGATCTGGATGCCTGGTTTCTCTGTTGCCTTGGGGGTTTCCTCTTCTTCTTGAGTCAGAGGTAGAGTGTTCTGTGGAAGGACTTCCCTGTACTGTCGAGAAAGTCTCTTGCTCTCGTGTACAAAACTGCTCCGTTTAAGCCGGTTCTTGGTGAGGTTGCTCAGTCTGTGCTTCATGGGGTGGTCGGGTAGGCACTTGAGCTTCTCGGCCTGTACCATAGTCTTGGCTTCTCTTCTCTGACAGAGGGGTTGGATGGTGGTAAGCTTCTCCATTTCCTTGATGGGCGTGGATTTCATTGCACCAGTGATGAGTCGGAGGGCCTGGTTTTGCACACGGTCAAGGGTCTGCAGGTTTGTCTTGGCTGAGGTTGACCACGCTGTGGAGCCGTACTCGAGGTGGGGTCTGATTGTTCCCTGGTATACTGTCTTCAGTATCTTCTCGTTCGCTCCCCAGGTGGTACCTGCCAGCTTCCTGAGTATGGCTAGCTTGCGCCGGGCCTTCGTCTCTGCCTGTGCAATGTGTGGTTTCCAGGTCTGCCGCCTGTCAAAGGTGACACCAAGGTACGTTGCTTCTTCATCCTCTCTCAGAGGAGTTCCACCAAGCCTAATGGTTCCGGCTTTCTGCTTTGGCGACAGTGTGAATAGGGTGGTGGAGGATTTCTCCTTGTTGATGGAGACGCACCAATCTTCTGCCCATGCGTTCAGCCTATCTGCCGCTTGCTGCATTCTGTAGGTGGCAGTACTTGCGTGCTCCTCCTTGCACCAGATCACAAGGTCGTCTGCGTAGAGAGCAGCTTTGATCCCCTTGGGCATCTCAGACACCAGATCGTCGATGAAGAGAAGGAAGAGTGTGGGGGAGAGGACTCCGCCCTGAGGGACGCCATGACGAAGGAGGAACTTCTTGCTTTTGGTCTGGTCGACGTTAACTCTTGCCCTGCGGTTATAGAGGTAAGAGCGAATCCACTGGTACATGTTGCTGGACACGCCTTTCCTCAGCAGTTTTACAAGGAGTCCATCTTTCCAGACCTTGTCAAAGGCCTTCTGAAGATCTATCCAGGTGACGAAGACCAGCTTCTGTTCCTGTAAGGCATCTTCAACTTCTTGCGCCAGGTAAGTGACCTGATCTTCAGTGCTGCGGAACTGTCGGAATCCAGCTTGCTCAGGGGCGAGGAGGTTCCTGGATTCCAGGTACCACCTGAGGCGCTCGTTCACAATTCTCTCCAGGGTCTTCACAACACAGCTGGTGAGGCTGATTGGGCGATAGCTGGTGGCCTTCTTTGGATCCTTCCCTTTTTTTAAGATGGGGATCATGATCGCTTCTCGCCAGAGTTGTGGTAGCGATCCTTCTTGCCAGCTGCTGTTGAAGACCTCGAGTAGCTTGTTCTCTGCTGCACTACCAAGGTGGGTTAGCATCTCGTTGGTGATGCCGTCTGGGCCAGGGGACTTCTTCGCCTTTGACTTTTTCAGAGCTGAGTGCAGCTCGTGGAGTGTGAGTGGTTGACTCATGGCGTCCACTGTCGACTGTCTGGCAGGTCTCTCTCTTTTCTCTCTTCTTGCTTCTCTCTGTTTCTCGGGGCTAACATGGAGGTTGCTCTCAGCTGCATAGCTTTCAGCAAATTGGTTGGCAGCATGCTTTCCAGTTAGCACCTTCCCGTTCTCTTCTAATGTGATCTTTCCTCTGCTGGTGTTCTCATCATTCAACTGCTTGGTGAGCCTCCAGAGCTTTCTGCCATCCTTCTCAAGGTTCAGAGAGCTTGTTTTCTCTTGCCAGCTTCTCCGTCTTGCCTGTAGCTTCTTTTTGAGAAATTTGGCTTTGGCTTCCTGGAGGCGGATGTTGTTGTTTTGTGACGGGTTGACTTCTGCTTCCCTTCTGGCGTCTGCCAGATCATCATCCAGTTCCTGCAATTCATTGCTCCAGTAGGGCTTATAGTCTCTCCTGGCACCCCTGGGAATGGACTCACGCGCTGCTCTGAGGATGCTCATGTTGAAGTCCTTCGCCACCATGTTGATGTCTCGACCCTCGACTCTGATGTCTTTGGTGAGTTCGCTGGTGCGGTGTCTAAAGAGGAACCAGTTCGCTCTTTTGTAGTTCCACCGTGGGAAGGAAGCTTCAGTGCAGGACTCCATGCCCAGGGTCAAAAAGACTGGCCGATGGTCACTTCCACCTAGCTGTTCTCCGACCTCTCTGCTGGTTAGCTGGTGCATGTCTTCCGTGCAGAAAGCTAGGTCAGGAGTTGATGTAGTGTGCCATCTTCTGGAGTAGAATGTAGGGCAGTCAAAGGGACTGTTCAAAAGGATGAGACCTTTGTCGTCCTGCCAGTTCTCCACCTCTTCTCCTCTCCGATCCAGGTGGTCATATCCCCAACTCTGTGAATGACTGTTGAAGTCACCCACCACGATGAAGTTGGAGGCCTTTGCAGGGATCGTGTCAAGGGCGAGGTGTCTATCATTGGGGCAGTAGAAGTTGACAAGATGGAATTCTGATGTCTTCGTCTGGATTCGAATCACCTGATATTCGGAGTCCTCCATGTGCGTTTCTATCAAACAGGCATTGATGTTGTTCCTGATGAGGGTCAGGATTCCTCCTTTGCTTCGGTCTGTTCTGTCGGACCTAAGGCATTGGTAGCCTCTCACTTTGAAGGACTTTTGGGGTGTCAGGTGCGTCTCCTGAATACAGCAGATGTTGATGTTCTTCTCATGCAGGATATGCTCCAACTCTGTCTTCTTGTTCAGGATACTTTCTGCGTTCCAGTGCATGACCTGAAAAGGTCGCTGCTGACTGGGTTTCTTCCTGGTTGTGGTGGTGCCAGTCACTTTCCTCCCGCGTCCCCTGGCGTGACAAGACGGACGGGAGGGACCTCCAGTAGTTGGGGCTGGGTCCCTTTGAGGCATGGGACCCGACGCTGCTCCACCCTGGGGGGTCCTCAATGGGCGAGCGCCATTTCCATCTGTGCTGGTTGATTGTGTCATCATTTGCGTAAGTGCGTGTACCCGTGGTTTGTTAGAATGCGCCGTGCGGCCCGGGTCCTCCGTCTTCAGCATTCGGGATTTTCTGTCGGGGTTACCTCACCCTTAGCTCATGGCCCGTACGTCCTACCCTGAGAGCACAGGGGGGAGGATTTTCCGGGATCCCACCCGGAGCCAGTTTGGTCCGCGGCCGCAAGCGGCTGATCTCCATATCTGAAGACCGTTCCCCTATCCGCCACCCGGGGACGCGCTGGGTTGGGGGTGGTCGCCCCACTGAAAATCCCACACTGGGTTAAGAAAGATCAGCCTGTCCCAGACACGACTCCTAGAAATGCATGTCGACAAAGCCCCAAATGTAAGCATTCGCACCAAAACAAGAAGTATGTTCGAAGGATTCTCTGGCCATAGCACGCCCCCCCCCCCCCCCCCCCCCCTGTTCCTACACCACTGTATATGGTGGTCATGTTGTAAGGAGAAGTCACCCTTGGGACCAGCAAAACACCTCACCTGTCACTACGTAGCAGGTCTCCTTTTTATTGAGAAGTATGTTTTGACAAGTTTCTGGGGCAGGACACTAAACAAGGTATCATATTATACTGAGACGTGGCCTGCGCATCACTTTAACAAACGTCACATTACAGACGTCACCGCTTTAACAGACGTCACACTACATATGCCACATTACATACGTCGCATTACAGACGTCACGTTACAGCACATTACAGACGTCGCATAACTGGGGCAGAAATCACATTACAGACGTCACATTAGAGACATCGCATTACAGTCGACGTCACTGTGACATTACACATACCACATTACATACGTCGTATTACAGACGTCACATTACAGACGTCGCATTACAGACGTCATATTACAGACGTCGCAGTACTGGGGCAGACGTAACAACAAATGGGAGACCAATTTTGAGAAACCAATTTTCACTAAGCCATATATATAGCTTTCGTTCCTGAGCCCTCTCCGCTATAAATAGACGCTTTGTGCTTTGTGAATTCAATTACAGGAAAAAGAGTTCCTATGTACCGCATTCCGCCCCCTGCCTTGCTTACCGCGACACGCACCCCTCACCCTGTCAACACAAACCTTTCCTCCCATACCCTGACAATACCGCGACCTACACAGCACCCCGCCACTTCAATATCGCTTTACCTGTAACCCCAGGTGTTACAAAGTGGTTGCACTGGCACCCCGTCAATTCAGTATATCGCTTTACATGTAAACCCCAGGTGTTACAAAGTGGTTGCACTGGTGCCGCTACTGTCACTCTGGTCGTGTCGAAAAAGCCTGTTTAGCCAAACTAACGCTGGGGAGTGGAGCCGTATTGTGATGGCAGGCAAGCGGCGTGAACAATCTATTGACTACTGCACACTAGAAAGAAAATGGTGCCGTAATAAATATCTGCTGGGAAGTCGCTGGCAGGAACACGGCGGCTTGCACACAGGAACTGTTGGCGGTGACAATGACACGTTCTGTGGTCTGAATAGTTGTGCCGCACCATAAACACACTCTATGTTCTGTCGTCGTCAATAACCTCATCCATCTCATCATCCGCCGTTGTCCTCAGGTGTCGCAGAGAGAGAGAGAGAGAGAGAGAGAGAGAGAGAGAGAGAGAGAGAGAGAGAGAGAGAGAGAGAGAGAGAGAGAGAGAGAGAGAGAGAAAGAGAGAGAGAGAATGGCAGACAGAGTTAATTGTGACACTGTTAATTGTGACAATTCTTGTGTCGCAGAGAGAGAGAGAGAGAGAGAGAGAGAGAGAGAGAGAGAGAGAGAGAGAGAGAGAGAGCGAGAGAGAGAGTGGCAGACAGACAGACAGGCACTGTTAATTGTGACAATTCTTGTGTCGCAGAGAGAGAGAGAGAGAGAGAGAGAGAGAGAGAGAGAGAGAGGCAGACAGACAGACAGGCACTGTTAATTGTGACAATTATTGTGTCGCAGAGAGAGAGAGCGAGAGAGAGAGA
>NC_090246.1:79262624-79354740 GCF_037325665.1 Littorina saxatilis
TGTGATTACTTTCATTTTACGGGCTAAACAGCATTGTCACCAAAAAAATGATACATTTGAAAACCTCTGCAAACCTTCTCTTCACCTAAGAAAAAGCGTGACCCACCCAATCATTACCTTCATCAAAATCAATTTGTTCGGCTTTAATTAGTACATGAAGCTCAATTCCAAGGACTAGCGTCTCAGAACAGCAAACAGTGGATTTGATGAGTAGACGCAGTGGGCGTTTCTCTCCTTTACACCAGCAGGAAGGCGTGGGAACGACAGGCACAAGAACGGGTGGAACGAAATGGGGGGGGTGGGGGGGGGGGGGGGGGGAGAAAGAGAGAGACAGGTGAGTGTGGAATGGGGGGGGGGGGGGCGAACAGCAATCAGCGTGTCACTGTGTTCGTCACGTATCAACCCTGGTCCCTAATGACGTGACGCGGGTCAGTGGGTGAACCGTTTCGTCACGCCGATACGTCACGTTCCCTGCCTCTACTCCGATACACTCGGAGTGAAATCCACACCTTCCACTCTCACATCCAACCGCAGAAACTATTCTGACAATCTACTTTCTTCACGTCAGTACACTGTGTCTGTGAAACACCCAGCCAACCATTCTTGACGCTTTACTAATCCATGTCAGCATCAAATGTCCATACTCTTATCATTTTGACAACTTTCACACCAACCATTCTTACATTTCTCTCTTCATGTCAGTATTCCACAACGGTATATAATTATACTCTTTATGGTCAAATCTGTATCAGACATCCACAGCAGCGATTCCACTGTTTCAATGCGTTCTCTATGTGTCAATATGGACATTCACATAACAACTCTTCATGTCCGTTTTTCAAAATCCACAACACTATTCTAATGATTTAAACAACTCTCTTTCTTGTTTTATGTTTATTTTTCAAAAGGCTTTCGCTCAATACTGAAGCAAACAGTTTTCGCATCCGTGTGATGAATGCTGTTCATGAAAACAACTCTGGTCTGAGGAAACAAGCCCCCCCCCCCCCCCCCCCCCCCTCTCTCTCTCTCATCAATCTGCGTGGGTGTGTTAGTGCCCCCGCCACATACCGCGTAGTGCAGTACAACAATGACAGTAAAAGTATAAGCAGTCCATATTTTCCAATCGTTGAGCGGTTATCGGTGGGAGTAGACGGTATACTGTACAGCGGGTATATTGTGTGTGCAGTATGAGCGTTGATAACGGTTATGACAATGGCCCTCATAACGCCGTTACCCTTGGTGAGAGTCAACAGTACTGACCCGTCAGGCCAGGCCAACCACTTTGTTGTGGTGCATTATGGTGGAGAATGTTCATGGATAAGTACTGAAAAATGTGCCCTCCCCGCCACCCAACCATCCTTCAATTTGTTGTGCTAATGATACCTATCCTTGGCACAAAGGGTCAAAAATCCAAAAAATAAGCCCTTAATAAAAACAAGAGGCGAAGCCATCAAGGCTCACGTAAGAAATCGACAAACAGTAACACAAACTCAATCACTCCGTCACACATTCACACACACACATACACACACACACACACACACACACACACACACACACACACACACACACACACACACACAGAAAGAGCATAGGTGAAACTGTGCAAGAAAGCGAGACACTAGATCTAGATCTGTCTGTCTGCATGTAGCCTACTTACAGGGACACGACTGCCAACTAGTCTCGGCCCGCTCAAAATAATAATGACCGAGACTTTCAGTACTTCCTTCGCGTGACGTCTAACCCTCTTACGTCATAATGTGACGTCAATGTAATGTGACGTCTTCAAATGTTAGAGTTTCTACCACAGACATACACACGCACGCACGCACGCACGCACGCACATACGCACATACGCACGCACGCACAGACAGACAAAGTTACGATCGCATGGGCTACACTTACGTGAGCCAATAAGGCCTTATTTTTGAAAATATGCCCATATTTTTGAAAATATGTCCATATTTTTGAAAATAAGCCCTTATTTCTAAAATAAGGCCTTATTTTCCATGATCAAGGCCTTAAATCTTTAAGCCCTGAACAAAATATGGGCATAAAAAAATAAGCCCTTATTTAAAAATAAGGCCTTTCTAGAAATAAGGCCTTATTTCTGTAAGGCCTTAATAAAAATAAGGGCATAAAAAATAAGGGCATAAAAAATAAGGGCTTAAAAAAATAAGGCCTTATTTTTTTGACCAATCATGAAGCTGAATAGAAGTCGGCTGCGCCGCACATGCGCAGAGATCTCATAACATACATGGCGAATGGGTTCAGTGATCGTGATGAACTTTTCAGAAGAATTTGGGCTGAATTTGAAAATTGCCAGAGAATTGGGGTTTCCGATGAGGTGTATGCGCGCTCAAGGTAAACATTGTTTACATGAAATGACTGTTTCATTTATATCAGTGATCGCTTTCGAATGTCCGGATGCACAGAAAAAAAGGGCATATTTTTTTTAAGGGCTTATTTTTTATGCCCTTATTTTTTTAAGGTCATAACAGAAATAAGGCCTTATTTCAGTAAGGCCTTAACAGAAATAAGGCCTTATTTCATTATGCCCTTATTTTCTTATGGCTGTAAATATTTAAGGGCTTATTTTAGAAAATAAGGCCTTATTTTAGAAATAAGGGCTTATTTTCAAAAATATGGGCATATTTTCAAAAATATGGGCATATTTTCAAAAATAAGGCCTTATTTTTTGGATTTTTGACCCTTTGTGCCAAGGATAGATACCTGTGGCCTCCTTCTATATCTCCCCCCCCCCCCCCCCCCCCCCCCCCGGTTCGTTGTGGTGTATTAGAGGGTCACCATGGGGGGGTCTGTGCAAGTGCACGTTGAGGCCAAAAGTGCCATGCACGGTGATCCACGGTGCACGTTACGAAAAAGCTCCATGCACGGTGCACGCCGGACCTCTGTGCACGGTGCACGCTACGAGAATTTCCCCATTCCCATGCACGCTACCCAGTAACTCTTCCTTATCTTCTCCATGTTTTCAGCGTTTACCTCCCTTCCTTCGTATGGTGCACTATAGTATGAGGGGGCATCTTCGGGTATTCCCGGCGTTCTGTTACTATTTTTAGAAGGTCACCGCAGTGTCCAGAACGTAAATTGGACCCGTAAATTATCCTCACTGTAAAAGTGCAAAGGTCGAATCAATTTATAGCCACGCGAAAAATACACTGTCATCTATCTCTCTATAGATACGGCTTCTCTGTGTTTGTGTGTGTGTGTGTGTGTGTGTGTGTGTGTGTGTCTCTATGTGAGCAACACCTGGGGATTGTTCAGTTCTGTTTGTGATGTGGTCTGGCGGCTTTTGTGTATTTGTATGTACTGGCCTTCCTTTGAAAAGCCATAACAGTTCAAAAGGGCTTACAGATAAGCTCTAAATTGCTCAATCCTGTTTGAGTGGAGTTCGCCTCCAAAGGTGATTAACACGGTTACATTCGTCGACAAGGATGGGACTCGATATGGCCAGGAATGGCATTATGGCCACTGAATCATTTTCGTGCTGTTCCCATTCCACGAATCTGGGAGGGACCTAAGCTTGGCGGGTCCATTGTTCGGACCCGGCAAAGCCGGCGTACAGCTCTAAGTACTTCTTCCCGGCGAAGCCGGCTACCCGGCGAAGCGGGTATTCATCTAGTTAATTAATACGTTTGGTCATTAAAAATCTGAAAATTATAATTAAAATTAAATGTTTAGATATCGATCCAAAAATTTTTTCCTCTTATTCTCCATCATTTCCCGATTCCAAAAACATTAAAATTTCAGAAATTGAATTGAAAACAAGCACATCTAATACCTTGTCAGTACCTGATTCCAAAAACATAGATATGTTGCGTTTGGACTCAAAACAAGCTCAGGGAGTGAAAAAGAATAGAGATACAGAAAAGCTCGCTATCCAGCTAAACGCAAACGCTACTATGCTATACTGGCTTGTCAATTTCACTGCGGGGGACTGACGATACTAAATTGTCTTGTTGAAAACATGCAGTGCTTTCAGTTTCTTTCTGTGAGTTCGACAGATTGACTAAATGTAGTAAATTCGCCTTTCGCAACTTGTTTTTACATTTAGTCAAGTTTTGACTAAATGTATTAACGTAGAGGGGGGAATCGAGACGAGGGTCATATGGTGTATGTGTGTCTGTCTGTGTGTGTGTGTAGAGCGATTCAGACTAAACTACTGGACCGATCTTTATGAAATTTTACATGAGAGTTCCTGGGTATGAAATCCCCGAACTTTTTTTTTCATTTTTTTGATAAATGTCTTTGATGACGTCATATCCGGCTTTTCGTGAAAGTTGAGGCAGCACTGTCACGCCCTTATTTTTCAACCGAATTGGTTGAAATTTTGGTCAAGTAATCTTCGACGAAGCCCGGACTTCGGTATTGCATTTCAGCTTGGTGGCTTAAAAATTCATATGGCCACTAGTTCCCAATTCCAGTGGGGGAGCTTGTTTATTTTATCTTGTCAGCGAGCCGCGCGGTGATAAATCCCAGCCGCGTAAACATTGCAGCCAAGGCAAGAAGAAGGGGGAAACTCGGGGACTTTTTCTACATTTATGAAGGGTTAGGGGGAAGCAGACGACAAAATGTACGCCATCTTGTTATTCAGTTGCCAGGTTGGAAACCTAAAAGTTTGGACTCGATTTGCTTGTTATTTCATTATATTGATATGTACAATTATTCATATTGCAAAATATAACATACTACAATCCCTTCAAGCTAAAAATGTAGTGTAAAACCGAAGGAACTTGTACTACAGCACTACAAACACAAATTCAGTATAGTTAGAGAGTATTTTACCTGCGTTTGGATTATGATGTTGTTGTTGCAACATTTAAAGTGTGTTCGATGTTTCTGACGGAATCATTAGCGTTTGAAAACAAAAAAGCCTCGGTTTACCAAACCTTTGAGAAAAATGGCTTAGAAAACAAGGATAGTGTATTTTTTGCAAATTTACTGAGACTATTTCTTTACGACAACGACCGGTATCGGACATTCGCTTTGAGGCAAACAAATTCACTCGTTGCCGCCAACTTCATGCATGGCTTTCCACCCTCCTCAGCCAAGCTGGTGTGCATAGGCACACGCAACACACACCACTTCGTAACACACTTCGCGGCTGTATAAAAGTGCATATATTTGCCTGGAGATAATGAATTACCAAACATCACAAAAAACAAGTTTAGAAACGCTGCTAGCATGAGCAGGTTCTAGAGGGTTAACAGTTTTAAGTTCTGCAGTAGTAAGTCGCCAAACAAAGAGTTTTAAGCTGGGGGGGGGGGGGGGATGTTACACTGGTACGAAACCTGTGAGTGTATGAGTAAAGACGAGCGCACAGACAACATAATATTAATGAATTCGATTTTATTTCAATTAAAAAAAAGTCTTAAGATCAGGGGCCTGTTAGATTTTAACCCATCTTGTTTCTGCCAAGGCCTAGTGTAACATAAACGCAGCGCGCCGACGGTCGGTGGGGGGGGGGGGGGGGGGGGGTGGAGGCTTGCCGCTATCGGGTTGTCCAAGACGCATGCCGCGAAAAGATTCCAGGCCCCGATAAGAGTAACAGACCACTTTGTTTATAATAGTGAATTTGGCTCCTCAAGAAGAAGTTGTCGCCATATGAATTAATGACTTTGGTCATTAAAAATCTGAAAATTGTAAAAAAAACCAATGTTTTATAAAACGATCCAAATTTACGTTCATCTTATTCTCCATCATTTGCTGATTCCAAAAACATATAAATATGTTATATTTGGATTAAAAACAAGCTCTGAAAATTAAAAATATAGAAATTATTATCAAAATTAAATTGTCCAAATCAATTTAAAAACACTTTCATCTTATTACTTGTCGGTTCCTGATTCCAAAAACATATAGATCTACTAGAGGAATACCCGGCTTCGCCGGGGTGAATCGCGAGACAGAGACAGACAGCGTGGCGGTTCATCACAATCACCTTTGCAGGCGAAGTCCTGTCCAACGGGATTGAGAATTTTAGAGCTTATTTCTTAGCCCTATATTATCTGTTGTGGCTTCTCAAATGCCAGAACATACAGACAGACAAAAGCCGCTAGACCCCATCACAAACAGAACTCTACAATCCACAGGTTTTTGCCCACACACACACACACAAACACACACACACAGAGTAGCCGTATATATCTATATCTATAAATATATAGAGATAGGTGAGAGTGTATTTTTCGCGTGGCTATAAATTGATTCGACCTTTTCACTTTGACAGTAAGAACAACTTACGGGTGCAAGGGAAGCGTTCTGGACAGCGCAGTGACATTCTAAAAATAGTAACTCAGAAACGGGAATTTGGGGTGAACGGCGCGAGACAGAGACAGACAGCGTGGCGGTTCACCACAATCACCTTTGAAGGCGAAGTCCTGTCAAACGGGATTGAGAATTTTAGAGCTTATTTCTTAGCCCTATATTATCTGCTGTGGCTTCTCAAATGCCAGAACATACAGACAGACAAAAGCCGCTAGACCACATCACAAACAGAACTCTACAATACACAGGTTTTTGCCCACACACACACACACAAACACACAGAGAAGCCGTATATATATATATGCATATCTGTATCTATAAATATATAGAGATAGGTGAGAGTGTATTTTTCGCGTGGCTATAAATTGATTCGACCTTTTCACTTTGACAGTAAGAACAACTTACGGGTGCAAGGGAAGCGTTGTGGACAGCGCAGTGGACAGCGCAGTGACATTCTAAAAATAGTAATAGTAACTTACAAACGGGAAAGCCACACGAAGGAAGGGAGATAAACGCCAAACACTGGAGAAGATAAGGAAGAGTTACTTATAATGGTGAAATGAACACAAAAACCAAAATCAGTTCAGCGCTGCGCGCTGAGAGCACGTGTTGAAATATCTCATCGATGATATTGTGTCCGGGGTGTAGCTGAATACGGTGTCCAAATTTGAAAAAGATCCACCGAGAACTTTGGCGTTGTGATGTGGTGTAGCGGCTTTGGTGTGTCGGTATGGGGGCCCGGGTAGCTGAGGTGGAATCAAAATCGGTTCAGCGCTGCGCGCTGAGAGCACGTGTTGAAATATCTCATCGATGAGGTTGTGTCCGGGGTCTCTCTGAATAAGCCCACCAAATTTGAAGCAGATCCATCGAGAACTTTGGCCGTGCATCGCGAAGACACAGATACACAGACACACACACAGATACACACACAGATACAAGTCGTATATAGATATGCTATGTTTGGATTAAAAACACGCTCAGAAAGGTAAAACGAAGAGAGGTACAGAAAAGCGTGCTATCCTTCTCAGCGCAACTACTACCCCGCTCTTCTTGTCAATTTCACTGCCTTTGCCGTGAGCGGTGGACTGACGATGCTACGAGTATACGGTCTTGCTGCGTTGCATTGCGTTCAGTTTCATTCTGTGAGTTCGACAGCTACTTGACTAAATGTTGTATTTTCGCCTTACGCGACTTGTTATATACTGTAGTAACATCGGCTTTTAGGGAAAACCGGAAGAGCGCATGTATAACTGCACACCAACAGCAAGTAATGGTTGTTGATAACTTCAGTTTCATAATGAACTTTGCCCACATCTAGTAG
This sequence comes from Littorina saxatilis, assembly GCF_037325665.1. Taxonomy (NCBI): domain Eukaryota; kingdom Metazoa; phylum Mollusca; class Gastropoda; order Littorinimorpha; family Littorinidae; genus Littorina; species Littorina saxatilis. Next base: position 79,270,234 of record NC_090246.1, read on the forward strand.
CCTGTGCTTTGTTGTGATGCTATTGATTGAACACCCGGAAACAACAACCATGATACATGTAACAGAATTTTTCTAATAATTTTTCTTTGTTACTAAAATAGTAACAACATTTCCTGGCAACATGTAGGGTGCCCTGTGGCAATCTGAATGGGAAAAAGCATCACTGATTCACTGATGAAGAAGTATATATGGCAACAGTAGAACAGGGCAGAAAGACTCATGTAACATACAACAAGTAACGAACCCAATCGGGACCAAAAAAGGGTGTCCGCGTCCGCGCCTTTGAGGTGTTCGCTCTTTTAAGGTGTTTTTGAGTGTAAAATACATCCGTCCTCACTTGAATTGTCCGTTATGCTAAGGTGTCCGCCGAAATAAGGGTCCGCTAGATGCAGGTTTTACTGTACCAGAGGATGCCCATCCCGCCTCCCCTTGTTAGACCTGAGACCTCCCAATTTTAGACTTCCTCCTTTTAAAGACCTTACTTTTTCACATTCTCTTTTCATAACCTCTCTTAATTTACCTACATTTAAACAGGAGGAAGGTCATGTGTTCAGGGGAGCCCCCTGGCAGGGCTGGTATGGAACTATGTGCAGATGTACAAATCATTGTTTCCTCGCTGTGACACAGTAAGTTGTCAAACAATGTTTGATCCACTATTCTCAATGCTGAGACGGTGGCACAGAACTGCCACCATCTATCACTGACAATGTCAAAGATCTGACAAGAATGACAATTATCCATTATAGGGTTTAGCCTGGGAGAAAAGGGCAATGGGACATGTGCCCCCCCCCCCCCCCCCCCCCCCCCAACCAAATTCCCATGGGACATAGTTGAATTAATGGCAAGAATCGCCAAAGAGGGATGCCCGCGTTTTAACCAAAGATGCTAAATGGTGCAATAGGGTGCCATCTGAGAATTATATATTAGCCGCAATATCGTGTTATCTGTGTGTGTGTGTGTGTAATTCGATGTAAAGTGTACATTTGGTGGCGCAGTGGTACGTAATCTCAATGCGCGCTTTGACGCACTGAACGGAATTGTGATTGGACATTTTCAGATTTAATGCGCCAATGGCGCAGGGCGCACTAGTAAATAAAACCCTGCATTATGATGTTGGTTCCAAGAAACATGGCACCAACCATTTCTTCATGCAGTTGCAGCTTTTTATGTAGAGGACATATGATGGGGGTGATGATTTTGACTAATTTGGTCTCTGAAAACATTCATCATGACCAGCATGATCATGACGAAGCTATTGTTTGGATACATAAGCAACATAAGCACAGCATTTATACCTGTGCCAAAGCCTAGATATGCCGGAATCTGCACACACACACTTACATAGGAATGATAAAAGACGATGGCAAGTCAGTCCATCCAAATATTGGTGGGTGTCCGACATTCAGCGGGTCAGTGAACTAACCCCTGGCCGGATCGCTAATCATTCCTGTTTTCACACATCAATGATCAATGACTTACCTATACACATGTATGAAACCCTAAATTTTAAGGGATTATCAAAATGATATAAAGATGACACTGATGAACACTGAGGAAAGTGTCCCAAGCCAGCAATGTGACATCACTGGTACTGACAACTGTACACACATTATAATTATGAAGTAGTGAAGTTTGACTGACCTTTCCCACTCCTTCCTCATTAGCATCCACCCGTTTCTTGAGCTGCATGTTCTGCCACATATCAGCCACGCGGGCCACGTGTTTCTCCGGGGGTGCTGATTTGGTCTTGCTGATCTCTTCCATCAACTCGCAAGTAGTGGGCAGAGCGTTGAGGTCGGCCAGCGCTTTGGTCAACTCATCCACCCGTTGCTCCAAAAGGTGGTAGGTGGTCGGCTTGGCGGGGATGTAGGAAGTCATTTCACAGACATCATCCATGAAAGAATCGTCCACTTTAGCGCTGTTTTTGTGCCTGCCTCCTGCCGACGCCTCTTGGATATTGGCACTGGGTTTAGCGCTGTCTTTGTCCCTGCCTCCTGCCGACGCCACTTGGATATTGGCACTGGGTTTAGCGCTGTCTTTGTCCCTGCCTCCTGCCGACGCCACTTGGATATTGGCACTGGGTTTAGCGCTGTCTTTGTCCCTGCCTCCTGCCGACGCCACTTGGATATTGGCACTGGGTTTAGCGCTGTCTTTGTCCCTGCCTCCTGCCGACTCCACTTGGATATTGGCACTGGGTTTAGCGCTGTCTTTGTCCCTGCCTCCTGCCGACTCCACTTGGATATTGGCACTGGGTTTAGCGCTGTCTTTGTCCCTGCCTCCTGCCGACTCCACTTGGATATTAGCACTGGGTTTAGCGCTGTCTTTGTCCCTGCCTCCTGCCGACGCCACTTGGATATTGGCACTGGGTTTAGCGCTGTCTTTGTCCCTGCCTCCTGCCGACGCCACTTGGATATTGGCACTGGGTTTAGCGCTGTCTTTGTCCCTGCCTCCTGCCGACGCCACTTGGATATTGGCACTGGGTTTAGCGCTGTCTTTGTCCCTGCCTCCTGCCGACTCCACTTGGATATTGGCACTGGGTTTAGCGCTGTCTTTGTCCCTGCCTCCTGCCGACTCCACTTGGATATTGGCACTGGGACCGCTGGGGTCCCCGACAGCCGACGTGTCCACCGCCACTTTGGTCAGGGATGTTACCGATCGGTCTTTGATAACTAATTGTGATCCTTTACCTTCCAGGGTGCCCTGAAAAAATCTCTCTCGCGTGTGTGGCTTGAGGATGACGGAGGACAGAAACTCGCGGTCGTGTTCGTTCACTTCAGCTTTTACTTCTTCGATTCCAAGTTTTGTGATCATGGCGTGGAGCAGAGTGTGTAAAATGTTGAAGTTCACTGCCCCAACTTCTGGTGTTCCCAGGGCCAGGTCCACCAGCTGGGTTAAAGACACAGCATGCGGCATGTTTGTGTAGTTTGTGAAGGGAGAGAAAGGAAAACGAACAGGACTCGCAGTCCTCTAAAACTTTCGCCTCCCTGTCTGCCGAGCTGTCGAGTTCCGCTCCACGGTAAACTTGACCTTTCACCTCATTCGCGCCTGTGGCATATTCTTACGCTTATTTTCTTGTTCGCGTGTGAATTAAAGACACTGTAAACATTAAAGTTAAGATATAAGACCATTCAGATGAAAATCAAGAGTTTTAACGATTAATTTAAGCAACCTACGATCTAGAATAATTAGAACTACGTTTTTGCGGACTCTTTTCTTGACAGCAAAGCGGATCACTATTGGCAACATGAAGCGATACACTTGCCATGTGGTTCTGGAAAAAAACATCCGCAACGAGACATGGCAGTGATTTTCGCCTTTTTAAATACGAAGCAAACAGGGGGGGGGGGGGGGGGGGGACTTATTAGGGGCTGACTTAAATATATCTATTTCCTTTGTGTGGTTTGATATTTTTGCAGTATTTGTTCACAGGAAACGGTTAATTAATAACACAGGGTGACAGCTAGGAGGCAAAACTGCTGATTGACTTGTTTTTCCCGTATTTCTGGTGGTTGAAGTTCTGTTTGGCTTATCACGGAAGTTTAAACCCAATAAAATCACGTGAGATGTAAAAGCAATGCATCTGTGCTGTCGGACATACAAGGGAGAAGAGCCTTCGTCGCACAGATCTGCGGGGAGGGGCTGAAGACCATGTAAATGAGTCATTCTCCAAAGCTGGTGAATTCTTAGGTCGGTCACTTAAAACAAAAGTTTTACAGTTCTAGCAAATATGGTCAAACTTTTCCCCCTGTTTATGTGGATAAAGATATGTTTGAAGAAGCACCCACAGCAAAATGAATGAACATATTTATATTTTGATATTTAATATAGTGTAATAATGTCAGTACATCAACAAAAATGGCGTAAGAAAAATGGGAACAGGCTCGGTACATATATTGGAAGATACGGTCCATTGACACGATAAATTCATTATGCATGATTTGTTGGAAAGTCACTTTGTGAAACGATAAAGGTTCATTCCTGTGCAATTGTTGTTATTTTCTTTGTGTTTGAGACCCCCCAAAAATGAAGTTGAAAACAGCCTTACGTACGCATCGAATGTTGTCACGCTCACTTAGATTTTTCCGACCTCTGTAACCAAATGAATTTCTTTATAATCACTATTTTTTTTACGATCAAGTCAACAAGTGCAGCTTGAAGATGCAGAAAATGCATTCATTCAACCGAGGACACACTTAGGACGAATTTGATGTCTCAGAGAGTGTTTTGTGTCACACGTGATGGCTTCGTAACGGCCGTTTCTATCTATATATATACGACTTGTGTCTGTCTGTCTGTCTGTCTGTCTGTCTGTCTGTGTGTGTGTGTGTGTGTGTGTGTGTGTGTGTGTGTGTGTGTGTGTGTGTGTGAGTGTTCGCGATGCACGGCCAAAGTTCTCGATGGATCTGCTTCAAATTTGGTGGGCATATTCAGGTACACCCGGGACAGGACACAACCTGGTCGATATTTCAACACGTGCTCTCAGCGCGCAGCGCTGAACCGATTTTGGTTCCACCTCAGCTACCCGGGCCCCCATACCGACACACCAAAGCCGCTACACCACATCACAACGCCAAAGTTCTCGGTGGATCTTTTTCAAATTTGGACACCGTATTCAGCTACACCCCGGACACAATATCATCGATGAGATATTTCAACACGTGCTCTCAGCGCGCAGCGCTGAACCGATTTTGGTTTTTGTGTTCATTTCACCATTACAAGTAACTCTTCCTTATCTTCTCCAGTGTTTTGCGTTTATCTCCCTTCCTTTGTATGGCTTCAATCCATATTCCCGTTTCTAAGTTACTATTTTTAGAATGTCACTGCGCTGTCCGGAACGCTTCCCTTGCACCCGTAATTTGTTCTTACTGTCAAAGTGAAAAGGTCGAATCAATTTATAGCCACGCGAAAAATACACTCTCACCTATCTCTATATATTTATAGATATAGATATACATATATATATACGGCTTCTCTGTGTGTGTGTGTGTGTGTGTGTGTGTGTGTGTGTGTGTGTGTGTGTGTGTGTGTGTGTGTGTTTGTGTTTGTGTGTGTGTGTGGGCAAAAACCTGTGTATTGTAGAGTTCTGTTTGTGATGTGGTCTAGCGGCTTTTGTCTGTATGTTCTGGCATTTGAGAAGCCACAACAGATAATATAGGGCTAAGAATTAAGCTCTAAAATACTCAATCCCGTTTGACAGGACTTCGCCTGCAAAGGTGATTGTGATGAACCGCCACGCTGTCTGTCTCTGTCTCATGGTTTAAAAAGAAAGTAAAAAGAAGCTTATATGACCAGTATATCCATAAATGGTTTACAGAAATTGGAACAAAAAATATGTTTTGGAATTATCGAATGTTCAGATATTTTTGCATGTGAAGACTACGTCACAACCCTGCCATATCAGCAATGTGTTTCAATGATGAAGTTTAGAACATTAAACAACAATTTGCCTATACAGAAAGAACGTTATCTTAACATCCCGAGGTCAGAAAGAACTTGCACCAAATGTGTATCGCATGACATAGGTGATGAATTCCATTATTTATTTGTCTGTGATTTTTTCAAAGAAGAAAGAGCTGAGTTGTTACCACCTTACTATTGGAAAAAACCTAATGCACTTAAATTTAAAAAGTTATTTGCTACTAAGAAAAAGAAATTGCTAAAGAATATTTTGGACTTTATTAATAGAATTTGTAACAGTTTTTCATAATTTTTTTTAAAATTTTTTTATTGTTTTTATTATATTAGCATATATCATGATTTTATTCCCCCCTCTGGTTCTTTACCTCTGTAAACTTGTAGAGCTAGTTATTTTTCGATAATGACCCAGCAACCAAACAAATAACGAGCCAGCAACAGCCTGAATCCTCGATAGTGCAATGGGTTGAGAAGCTGTTCTGTTTCGGTACTACTTTTGCGACTGAAAAGTTCCAAACGCTCTAATGTACGAAGTATACATTTCTGGAGCAAACAATACAAACATACCGCATTTAAATTAACAACTACAGGCCTGAACACATGAATCTCCATATAAAATCCATGAGTTCGGTTGTTTTCTGAATCTAGATCTGCCGTGCACAATCCGTTCATCACAAGCAAATTCCCAAGGCAAGTAACTCATACTCTAGCCGACAAGAGTAGTTCCCCTTCTTTTAACGCAGTTTCTTCGACAACACTGACTGCAATCCGACGGTCAGTTTTCAACAATATTTCATTTTATAAACAGATCACACGCAACCAAATGCACACATCTCATCAATTTAAACAACATAAAGCGGTTTCATACACTATTTTCCCCAGAAAACTGAACTTCATACAGTAATTAACGTTGGAACACGGGTGCAAAAGTTCGTCTGCTAGTCCCATTTGACGAAAGAACATTATCTTAAGCGATACTAAAACATAAACAGAACACACAATATCTGCCTTTACCGCCACAGCAGAATAACAGCTTATCTGTGTACTTGATTTTAGTCTAAAACAGGGAAACTGACAAGAAGTGTTAACAGAATAGAATGATTTGCACGGAACTATACAACCGCGCATTAATCGATCGCCTGCGCAGGTTGACTGGTTGAGTGATTCGGATTCGATCAAACTTTCGCACAAAAACTCCTGTTTTCTTTGAATAACTGAAGAAAGGGGGAATAAAGAGGTTACACACCTCGTCTCAGTGATTATTAAAAATAATGGTCTCAGTTCGCGGTCATGAAAAAGCTCGCTGAAGCTCGCATTTTTCATGATCCGCTAACTTCGACCATTATTTTTAATAATCACTGAGACTCGGCATGTAACCTCTACGTATTGATTGTATTTATTGTTCAAAATGCCCCCATGGGTTATGGACTAATAAAACTTGAACTTGAACTTTGTCTCGCGATTCACCCCATATTCCCGTTTCTAAGTTACTATTTTTAGAATGTCACTGCGCTGTCCAGAACGCTTCCCTTGCACCCGTAAGTTGTTCTTACTGTCAAAGTGAAAAGGTCGAATCAATTTATAGCCACGCAAAAAATACACTGTCACCTATCTCTATATATTTATAGATATAGATATACATATATATATACGGCTTCTCTGTGTGTGTGTGTGTGTTTGTGTGTGTGTGTGGGCAAAAACCTGTGGATTGTAGAGTTCTGTTTGTGATGGGGTCTAGCGGCTTTTGTCTATCTGTATGTTCTGGCATTTGAGAAGCCACAACAGATAATATAGGGCTAAGAAATAAGCTCTAAAATTCTCAATCCCGTTTGACAGGACTTCGCCTGCAAAGGTGATTGTGATGAACCGCCACGCTGTCTGTCTCTAGTATATATATATACGACTAGTGTCTGTCTGTCTGTCTGTCTGTTCGCGATGCACGGCCAAAGTTCTCGGTGGATCTTTTTCAAATTTGGACACCGTATTCAGCTACACCCCAGACACAACCTCATCGATGAGATATTTCAACACGTGCTCTCAGCGCGCAGCGCTGTGCGCGCTGAACCGATTTGTAAGTTTTGTTGTTGTTGTTGTTGTCGGGATCCACTACCAGTAACTTTTCCTTATCTTCTCCAGTGTTTTCAGCCGCGATTATCTCCCTTCCTCCGTGTGGCGTCAATTCATATTCCCGTTACTACGTTACTATGTTTAGAAGGTCACTGCACGTTACTATTTTTAGAAGGTCTCCAGTGTTTTGCGCGTTTATCTCCTTTCCTTCGTGCGCCGGCAAAGCCGGCGTACACCCGGCAGAGCCGGGTCCCAGGCGCAGCCTGGTATTCGGCTCTACTTCTTCCCGGCGAAGCCGGTACCCGGCAAAGCGGGTAATCATCTAGTTCATAATAAGCTAGCATCAATTCAACTGAATGAAAGCATACATTTTCATGTTTGCACCTTTGTTAATCAGCCGCCATACAGATGCATGACGTTTTTTTCACAATTTGTCGTGAATAATGACGTAATTCATGAAAAAAAGAAGGTGTAGTTGACATTTTGGACGGCTGCGTTCGTAACGCCCTCTGCTACCGGCGAGATGCAGACCCCGATTGCTTGAACTCCTGGGAATCTCACATGACAAGGTTGGTATTATTTTGTCGCTCATTCATTTATAAGCATGTTTGTAAAAAAAAAATCAAATTGAAATCACGCAAGTGTGAATTCCACGAAGTTCTTCAGCCCCACCGGGTTTCGCTTGTCAGTCCTGTAATCTCATGAAGTGAGCGTAACGCGACTGCAGGCTTTGGACGAAGGATTTGCAGTCGGTCAGGAAGACGGCGTGAGAGGGTGGGTGTTCGCTGACCAGGCCAACTGCTTCTCTGAGAGCGGTGAGTTCTGCCCGGTAGTTGGATGACAGCTCTCCGGCAGGCAGGGATCTTGAAAGGGTGTGTCCGTCTGGTTAGCGTACCAGGTTCCCACTTCCTCCGTTTTTGATGGCACCATCTGAGGACCCGTCAGTGTAGATGTGAGTCCATACTGAGGCGTTGTAGTCCTGGTGCATCATCTCCAGCGTGAGGTTCTTGAGGACTGCGTCCTGCTGCTCTCTCTTGCTGGTCACTCCTGGCATGTCAGTAACAAAGAGCACCTTGCTGAGCTGGCTGTTCCACTCTTCAGCGTCTTGGAGGCTCTTGTTCTTCAGGGGTGCGTGGTAGCAAGCTGGTTGGGGTTCTCTCTAGCTGCTTGGCCAGATGGTTGAAACTACTTCTTTTCAGCCTGTTCTTCGTCAGCTGTTGGGTGTGCTGGGTGAGAGGGGAGTCGTTGCAGCTTCTCGTACTGCACGATGACCTTCTCTTCTCGTCGGTGGTCCAGGGAAGGGAGTCTGGTGGTGGCTTCAAGGGCGTGTATCGGCGTAGTTTTCAGTCCCCCTGTGATGATGCGCATGCTTGCGTTCTGCACTTTGTTGAGCCGGCTGGTGTTGCTCTTCGCAGCTGTGGCCCAGGCTGATGCTCCATACTCCATCACAGAGCAGACGTGTCCCGTATACACCTGTCTGAGGATGTTGCTGCTGGCTCCCCACTTTGTGCCAGCCAGTTTCTTCATGATGGAGAGTCTTCTCGTAGCCCTCTTCTCCGCCTCTTTGATGTGTGGGTTCCAGGTGAGTTTCTTGTCTAGCTTGATACCTAGGTAGGTAGGGGTGTCTTCCTGTGGTATTGCCTGGTTGTTGATGGTCAATTGGAGGGTCTCTTTGGAATTGGAGAGGGAGAAGCAGGTGGCTACGGTCTTGAGGCTGTTCACGGTGACACACCAGTCTGTCGCCCATTTAGAGGTGATGTCGAGGGCCTCCTGCATCCGGACTTTGGCGGTTGCGGTGGACTCGGCAGCGCTCCACATCGCAAAGTCATCAGCGTGTAGGGCTCTGGAGATGTGTCGGGACAGGCTGTTGGTGATGTCGTTGATGAAGATGACGAAGAGGGTGGGGGATATTACTCCTCCCTGGGGGACTCCTTCCCTGATCTTCACAGCGTAGCTCAGGTTGCCGTCAAGCTTGACTCTCGCGGTTCTGTGGCACAGGAAGCTCTTGATCCAGTTGAACATTCGTCCAGCGATTCCTGCCGTCAATAGCTTCAGGAGGAGGCCTTCCTTCCACACCTTGTCGAAGGCCTTGGAGAAGTCAATGAAGGTGGCAATGACTTTCTTCTTCTCCTGGAAGGCATTCACTATTGATTGGGTGAGGTAGATCAGCTGGTCTTCAGTACTCCTGTTCTTCCTGAAGGCGGACTGTTCATTGGTGATCAGGTTGTTGGTTTTCAGGTGCCACATCAGCCTCTTGTTGATCATGCGCTCGAGGGTCTTGCCGAGGCAGCTGAGTAGACTGATCGGTCTGTAGCTTGTCTTTTGCTTGCGGTTCTTGTCCTTCTTCAGGATGGGTATGATGATGGCCTCTTTCCATGCTGAGGGGAAGACGCCGGATCTCCACGACCGGTTCAAGAGCTCAAGGAGCTTAATTCTGGCAGCAGGCCCGAGGTGCTTGATCATCTCGTTGCAGACTCCATCCTTTCCGGGCGCTTTCTTGCACTTGAGTCTTTTGATCGCATCGACGAGCTCTGCCATGGTAAGATCTGAGATCATTGGTGGGGCTGCATTTCTCTGCTGTCGGAGTCTGGTTTCAAGTTGTTCTGCAACTTCCTTCTTTCTTTGGGGTGGGACTCTGATGGTGCTCTCGGTCTCAAAGACGTCGGCAAGGAGATTTGCTGCTCTTTTTCCAGTGTGGAAGGTTCCGCTGTCTTCTAGTACTGTAGGTCCCCGCGTGGCCATGCTGTCTTCGTTTAGAATTTTGGTGAGACGCCAGAGTTTCCCTGTGTCTGAATCGAGGCCAATGGTGGAGGTGATTTCCTGCCAGCTTTGTTGCAGTTCTTGTGTCTTGGTCTTGTTGAAATCCTCCTTCAGTTGGTTGTGCATGGTCGTTGTTTCTGCGGATGGGGACGGCTCCATGCTTTCTCTGGCTTCTGAGAGTCGCTGGTGCAGGCAGGCCAGCCTCTGACTCCAGTAAGGTTTGTAGTCCTTCCTGAAGCCACGGGGGATGGACTTCCTGGCAGCCGCTAGGATGGTCTGTGTCAGCTCTTTTACGTTGTGGTTGATGTCCTCCGTGAAGGTGGTGTTGCGAAGGCTTTCTGCATGGAGCTGGTACAGCTTGGTCCATTTGGCTTTCTTGAAGTTCCAGCTGGCTTTCTTTCTGTGGTACTCCAGGATGGTCTTCATGTCAGCAATGGAGAGGGTGATGGGTAAGTGGTCACTTCCTCCCAGTTGGTCGTTGACAGTTTTGGTGGTCCTTTTTTCTACCTCTTCTGTGGCTATGGCAAGGTCAGGGGTTGAGCTTTTCTTCCAAGCTCTGGAGTAGTAGGATGGCTTGTCATCTGGCTGGTTGATAAGGATAAGCTGGTTGTCGGTCATCCAGTCCTGTATGTCTTCTCCTCTTGCGTCAGTACTGTCGTAGCCCCATGCTGGGGAGTGGCCGTTGAAGTCACCAACGATGAGATGTTTCTCGTTTGGGAGCTGGATGGTGTGGAGGTCCAGCTTGGTGGTAGGTGGGCTATAGACGTTGGTGATGGAGAGTTCTTCTCCCTGCAGGAAGGTCTTGATGGTGATGTACTCAAGGTCGCCGTCTGCCGTCTGTGCCGTCATAGCTGCCGGGATGTTGTGTCGGACTAGGGTGAGAACTCCACCCTTGTGTCCAGTCGGCCGGTCCCGTCGGAAGGCATCATAACCTCTGACGAAGAATCTGCGGTCTTCTTTCAGGTGGGTCTCCTGGATGCAGATAATGTCGATGTTGGTGTCTCTCAGAAAAGCCTGTAGCTCTGGTTTCTTTCTCTGGACGCCTTCTGCATTCCACTGCACAACCCTGATGGCTGTCGCTGGATGTTGAGTTCGACCAGTCGCTCTACTCTGTCTTCCCCTGGTTCCCGAGTCAACAGAGCCGCCAGTCGCTGAGGTGGACCCCCTTGAGGCTGAGGGTCCGGCACCGCTCCCGCCTGGCAAAGGTCCACGGGAACGACACCATATCGAAATATCTGTCTGAATCTGAGGCATAATCCAAAGTGGTGGCGTGCGAGCTCGTCTCCCATGAACTTAGTTTAGGTTCCCACACTGTGTCCGGAAACACAGTCAGCATTGCTCCGACTTCGTTGGGGGGTGGTTTGAATTCGGAGTGTCCTTCTCCTAGACTGGTTGCCTGCCATGGCTGATGAGTCCGGTCTGCCCATGGTTTGAATTCAGAGTGTCCCTCTCCTAGACCGGTTGCCTGCCATGGCTGATGAGTCCGGTCTGCCCATGGTTTTATTTACATGAGTATCCTTCTCATGCCCCTTATGACTCGAGGAGAGTTAGCTGATATTAGTCTGACCTCTCTCCGTTGACCTGTCCAGCATGCGAGACGCTACCAGAAGTTTTGACACTCCCGCTGGCATAACTCTCGGGGTCATAGAAGTACTCAAGCTCCCACACCTCGTCAAGGAATCAGCCGTGTGTGGAGAACAAGAGATGGGTTGTGAAGGATGTCTCCGGCAGAAGGGTAATTATCCCCGGGACAATTCGCCCTTGTACATCTGCCCTCTGAACAATTGCCCCTATGACAATTGCCCCCCAGACAAATGCCCCAGCTTCATAAAATAATGTTCAAGAGAACATTCAGGTCCAACTGATTGACACATACTTGAACCGTATGTGACCTGTATCAATCCATTTAGTTATTCAACCCTAAGAATATTTCACATATTAAAACCAACCTCCTTCCCACCACCATCACTAGCCTGACATACTTAACATCCACCAAATTATGTTTTAAGAAGAATCATAATAATTACTCATTTTCTTTCTCAAATTGAGTTTTGACTAGACCAGACAAAATACATGTACAATTATGTGAGGCTTTTGCTTCCAAAATAACTGAGAAAACCTCAATGTAAAGCTTTTACAAAATTGACCCTGCTGTGACCCCAAAATATGATGGGGTCAACCAAACTAGGGTCACGTCGGTGACCGTGGCTGCACGAGCTCGCCCCTTCTCACGCCGAGAGGAATCGGAGGACGAACCGCGAGACGGAGCAAGTCCGGGTACCAGTGCTGGCTGGGCCAGAGAAGGGCAACCAGTACCAGCGCTGGCCTCTCGAGATCCACCTTTCTCAAGACTCAGCCCAGGAGTCGAAAGGGAGGGAAGGCGTAAGCCACTAGTCCTGCCCAGTCCATTTCCAGAGCATTTACACCCCACGCTTGTGGGTCCGGAAACGGGGACACGAAGAGAGGGAGCCTGGTGGAGAATCTCGTCGCAAACAAGCCTTTCATATAGGCTTGTTTACAGGGACCCAAAGATGGTGCAAGGACTGATGCGACAGGGTCCATTCTGAGTGGAGGAACTTGTCTGCTCTGCTCAGGGCATCCGCCAACACATTGAGGCTGCCAGGCAGATATTTTGCTGAGAGCAGGATGCAGTGAGTGCTGCACCACACCAGTATACGACACGCACTATCTAACTTGGCCACTCTTCGCTGCGAAGGGCGGACTGACCAGTCCAGAGTATTGAACTCCATCCCCAGATAAGTGAAACACTGGGACGGTTTGAGCTCTGACTTCAGTAGGTTCACCGAGAAGCCGAGTTGACGAGCCTGACTGAGAACCAGCTGCGTATGGCCTCTGCACAAGCCCTGGTCCTGGTGCAGAATCAGCCAGTCATCGAGATAGGCCCGTAAACGCACCCCTTCTTGCCGCACCAGAGCACAAAGTTGGCGAATGATCAGGGTGAAGATCTAAGGGGAGAGAGAGAGCCCGAATGGGAGTGCCCGGAATTGGAAAATTCAAACCCCCCAAAGAAAGCGAAGCCACTCTCTGTCCGCTGCATGCATGAGGACATGAAAATAAGCATCTGTCTGATCGACAGAAGTCGCCCAGTCTCCTGGACGGAGAGCCTCCCTTACAGAGGCTGGAGTCTCTATCGTGAACTTCACGACTCGAAGGTACCTGTTCAAGGATGACAGATCGAGAACAGGACGCCAAGCCCCCGAGGCCTTGGGGACCACAAACAGGCGACCATAGAAGCCCAGAGACCCTGGGTCGTGGACCTCCTCGATCGCGTTCTTCAAAAGAAGAGAGGCCACTTCCCCCTGAACGGCGGACTTGTCCTCCAGGTCTCTGGGGTACTTGAAAGGCGGAGGTATCCTGGTCAGAGGAGCCTTTCCCTCTGCCCAGAACAGGCGGAATCCCGAACGCACTATCCCTCAAATCCACTCGCTGGTCACCAAGCGCGACCAAAAAGCGAGAGCCCTGGAGGGGCCACTCGCCACCACAAGGGTGAGGGCTGCGGGGATCAGTGGTTCGGGAAGGCATCATTGGGGGTGGGGCTTACGCCCCGACCCCCTAGAACCGCCAAAAGAAGGGCCCTTCTTCTAATAGGGAGCGCCACGCCCCCTACCCCGAGAAGAGTAGCTCTGGCTCAATGCCCTGCCCCCCCCCCCCCCCCCCCCCCCCCCCCCCGAGGAAGAGGGCTGGCCCTGAGGCTTGCTCTGCGCCTTCTGAAAGCCATGATGCGCAATCTCAGCAATAGCCAAATCCCTCGCGTCCTGAGTCTCTTTTTGTAGAGCATCAAGCGAGGGACGACCCAGCAGAGAGCCCTCAGTGAAAGGGGAGAACTTCAGATTCTCAATGGTGCCCTTGTCTCTGATCCTCGACCCAGTGAGAAAGGCCGATCTGCGAGAATGCACAGCATGTGTGTACAATCGGGCCGAAAGGCTCATCTGCTCGGCAGAAACCTTGGCTAAAGTAGCCAAGAGGGTTGTCACGTCAATGGAGGAGGCATCAAAACGAAACTCGAACGGCTCAAGAGAAGTTGCGATGGACCGTGATAACGCTCTCTGGAGGGATTCCGAAACGGAAGCTAACTCCAACAAAGAGCGTCCAGCGTCCCCCAAGGCAATGAGAGAGGATTCAGTATGGGGGACAGGCCTGTCCGTACTATAACCGTCCTCCCTGAGAGTGGACAGTTCCGGTGTGACCGGAAGAGCAGACCGCGGCAGCGCAAAAGCGTCAACAAGGTTGATAGGCTGCGCGTGCAGGTTGAACTTCCGGTTGAGAGCCGAGAACAAGGAGGCTAGCTGATCAGACTGAGCCAACCATGGCTTAGCGGAATCAGGAGCCGGACTGTGTTGGGCCAACAAGGGCACTGTAACTGCCGGAACTCCCCCCTGAGTGCGTGACCTGCCCAAGACCTTCGCCATCTCAAAGGTCACTGATGGCGATTCCCGAAAACGGAAAGGGCACTTATGCTCCTTGGGTCTGTTGAAATCGCCCAGCGCGGAAGGTGGTGGAGCATACTGACTCTTCGACTCGACCACACCCTCCTTAAAATATCTGGAAGCCGTTTCAGCTGCCAACGCAACAACGTTTGACAGCTTACACGGCAACCGGAACTTAGTGTCTTCCTCCACAGCGGAAGCACCAACAACAGTAGCATCGTCATGCACATCCGTGCAATCCGGAAGCTGACTCCCGCATTGACTGCCGTAGTCAAAAGGTGAACCAGCCGGAAGGGAGGACGAACGTGGTATCTCGACCGGACGTGAAGCCTCCCTACTGACTCCTTCCTGCCACCCGGGCGGAAGCGGAAACAGCCATGCCGACGCCATATCATTCATCGATGGGGTGGACAGAAGTGTGTTATCCGTTCGCGTAACAGGGCTCCTACCCTGACCTGCCCGACCGTCTACACGGACCGGAACAGACAGGGGATCAGAACTTTCACCCCCTAACCGCAAAGCGGGGGGAGCTACTTCCTCCTAAAACCGCGCTCCACCTTGGCCGTAGAACCCAGCTACTAGTGGAGCAGACATACCTTGAGTCAGGACCGGCATACCGGAAGGACGGACACTCTGCAGGAGGAAGCGAACGTCACCAGCATCCTGAGCCGCGTGCACGTCAGCGGAGGTGACCGTGGCGGAAGGAGAAGGCCGTACCCTGGCCAGCGAAGACGCGTCAGTCACGCCAGAGGGAAGTGCCCGTAACTCGGCTCTCGTCGAAGAAAGCTCTGACGCCAGCGTGCTAACTTGAGCGCCAAGGGAAAGAAGCAAAGCAGCAAAATCCGGAGCAACAACACCCGAACCGGTAGCAGAGCTAGGCTCATTAACGACCTTGTCAGCGGACTTAGCAGACGAAGACGTGGTCACCGGTAAATCAATCAGAACATCCATAGATTTTTTAGAAGACGGCTCCATCACGCTAACTATAGCCTGGCCGAAACGTTTTCCTAGAGGGGGAAGCCTCAGCAGGTACCTGCTTGGGAGGATGCCCCTTCCTGCCACTGTCAGCCATGCCACCAATGAACTCAAGAAAAAAATGTTCGAGAAAATTTTACAAGTACAAATTGCGGCAACAATGGAGCCAAAACAAGAAAAATTTAGGAAAGATTTCACCCACAACAGGCTGTAGAGTAGAAGAAGGGGGCCCGGTAGCTCAGTTGGTAGAGCACTGGACTTGTGATCGGAAGGTCGCAGGATCGAATTCGGGCCGGGACGGACACGGGTCAACTTTATGTGCAGACCCAGAGACGGAAGCCATGTCCCACCCCCGTGTCATCACAATGGCACGTAAAAGACCTTGGTCATTCTGCCATAAGTGCTTGTGGCTGAATACACCTAAACACGCAGACACCTGGGTAGCGCGACTCCGTTGCTGCTAGCTTTCCACTGGGAGGAAGCGACCCGAATTTCCCAGCGATGAGACAATAAAGTAATGAAAATGAAAATGAAAATGAAAATGAAGAACAGACCAAGGGGAAAGTGACAAAGTCAGAGACAAAGTCACAAAGGCTGCAACAGCCGGAGCGTAGCTATAATGCGACCACCGCGTGTGAACACTGAGGTTGGAATGATTAAATGGCGGCGTATGCGCGCGCATACAGAAGGCTGCCTCGATCTCGGTCTGGCCTTGTCCCTGTTATGGGTCAGGGTAACTCTTTTTTAGAGGCGTCTTCTTTGCAACCAAGGGGACGCGTACAGCGTTACCAGCACTGAACTAGGGTTAATCGCTATTTGTGAGTTGGGATAAGATATGTAATTTAATAGGTCTTTTTACCTCTGTGGAAGATTTTTTGATGTTGAAATGTTCAGTCAAAATTGGCTGTCCCCTCATTTGAGTGGCTGTCACGTGACTATATGACAGATATTTTTTAGTCCTTTCAGGTTATTGTTATAGAAACTTGGGTTGCTTTCTCCCTGGGGAAAGCAAGCTGCCATACAGTATGGTGTTGTCCTTTTCCCTTAATGCGTATGTTTGTGTTTACAAGCCCTGAGACTTTCACTGTGAACTTCGGATCTTTATCGTGCACACTGGGGTGTTCGGACACCGAGGAGAGTCTGCACAATGTTAACTCTGGGAAATCAATAATTGGGGGGGGGGGGGGGGGGGGGAGAACCCACGCAGATAGCAACAAACTGGTATCAAAGCTAGAGCTGTCTCTGACTTAGCTATCTACCTGCCTCACCCCCCCCCCCCCTCCCCCCCCCCCCCCCCCCCCCCACCCCGATCATAGAATTTTCATTGAGAAATTTGTCTTTTGTTTGTGTTACTGTTACACTCTTTTTTCCAAGATCACAAATGTCACGATGTCAGGCTTATAACCCAACAACTGGTAGTAGTTTGTCATACAACAATGTACCATAATTACATTTGACGTTTTAATCACGCCTTATATTACAGTAATCACGGCTGGGGGAGAAAGACTGTGTGAACATGTTTTAACGTAATCAAGCAGAAAACTTGATGTAAACTACCCAAGAACACAAGAAAGAACACTCGCTCTCAGCGACATTACTCTACTTCTATCTTGACATTTCATTAAGTTAGTTCAAACGCAAAAGACGCAAACCATATGATAGGCAAATGTTTCGATGTAGAACTGAATTATATAAGCATTCCTTTTTTCCTTCTGCAACATCTTTATGGAATGAATTACCTGATCATATAAAACAAACGAATTCAATTGGTTGTTTTAAAAGATTTTTGTCCAGAGATGACCCTCTAATTCCCCCGTATGTCTACTCTAAAGTTCGAAAAGCAGAAATCATTCATTGTAAATTAAGATTAGAGATAAGCGATTTAAATGCAGATATGTTTAAAAGACATTTGACAAATGATGTTTTCTGCAGGTGTGGTTTTCATGTTGAAAATTGTGAACACTTTTTATTTGACTGTCCATTGTACACGAATGTTAGAGCAACCACTATTGATACTCTACCAGATAATAATAATATTACTGTTTTGTGTGCTATGTACGGTAATAGTGACAAGTCCTTGGCTGAAAACACAGCGCTGTTTTATCAGATTCAGAAATTTATATTAGACAGCAAACGTTTTTGTTAACACCATATGTTTAGTCATTTTGTTACTAGAGCATTGAATTGATCTATAGTGGATGCAATATCTCTCTCTCTCTCTCTCTCTCTCTCTCTCTCCCTGTATCTGATTGTCCTCTGTGTCTCTATGTGTGTGTGTGTGTGTGTGTGTGTGTGTGTGTGTGTGTGTGTGTGTGTGTGTGTGTGTGTTTTTGTGTGTGTGCACGTGTGTGTGTGTGAGTGTGCGTTGTGTGTGTGTGAGATTTCCGTACCACTGTTGCTATAGTTATCGTTGTTGTTGTTTTTGTTTTCATTTGTTTAAATATCATGCATTTACAATATTGTCCGCCACATTACTCGTTTGTTTCTAAGAGCACATTTATAAGTTTATCTTGTTGTGCTCCCTTAATTACAATTTTCAATTACGGCTTTGTATTTATGCAACTGAATAAAACTGTTTAAACCAAGTTAGTTCATGCGCACAACCTGATTGGGTCAATTTGCCTCACTTACTTCCGCTTTTCCGATTATTGGATATCTACTTTGACAATGATAAAAATGAAAACTATCAAAAAATTGCAATTTTCTACTTTTTACAGCAGAGTCAATGAAACTTGGAAATGTTTGTAATGGATAGATGTCCAAAGCATGGCTGAAATGCCAAGTGTATCTGTGCATGTGAATGCAGGAAGACCTAAAAGTATAACTTAAACCACATCACTGTGCCAAACCAACCACTGTACCAAACCACATCACTGCACCAAACCACATTGTTTTTTCTGCCTTACACACACACACAGACAAACACCACAGCCAAAAGCACCAGGAGACACACTGTGTATATATATATATATATAGATATATATTTTCTCTTTTTTGTGATGTTGGATGATGGATGGATGCTATGTACAGATGTGGTGATGAGATTTGAGTGCGCCAAGACGGGTCAGGGACAGAAACTCTCAGGGTTTCCTTTCAGCTGGACTCTGTCAGTCGTCGCATCGTCCTGTTGCCCCAGTACTCCTCAAGGTCAAACTTCTTGAAGTCTGAAACACACATAAACAAGAAGAACGCTTGTATTAGCAGGAGCAGAGTGCTTGGAATACAGTAACCCATTTCTTGGGACTAACCTCTGCAGGCAAGTGAACTTGGATTGACACCCACTAAAAGCCTAATTGAAGCGTGCCGATTACCTCCAAGTTGTGAAACCTATCAATGTGTAAATGCGATGAAATCTGACACACACAAATATCATCTGATACACCCAAGATCATATTTCTTGTAGTCAATCGAGCGGTAGTACATTGTTATTCCTCCACATCAAATTGCTGGAAGTCTCAAACAAGCAATAATAACTGGATACCTCTGGTAACAACACAACCTTGTTAATGCCAGAAGTGCAAGAAACTTGCAAGACTTCTTTAAAACAACATTCTGATCAAGGGAAACAACACAGTGACTACTTGGGAAAGTTCTGCTAGTTTTGTCGCAAAGAGATAGTGATACATTGTAGCAGGGAACGAAATAGAACAAGTGCAATGACTTTCTCAGTCTCAGAGCCCCCCCTCTTTATCCAGCACTTAGCCATCCTCCCTCTCTTTAGTATAATTCAGCACAGAAGCTTTAACCTTCACCGGATCACGCGTTGGACTACACAGTCCGGATGATGTGGGTCGTGTACGACCCATACTTCCCAAAGAAGGATTCAACGTAAAAAGTATGGGTCGCACACGACCCACGCCATCCGAATAGAGATAAACATTTTGCTGCCTCTTTGAGAGTATGGGTCGTGTACGACCCACGCCATCCACATAAGGATAAACAACGTAATTCCATATGGGTCGTCCACGACCCACATCATCCGGACTGTGTAGTTCAAATTACGTCATCGTTTATTTGTTTGTTTACAAAGATATTCTTTCAAAAGTTGGGCAATGAGAAGGTCGTATAGTGATTATAGATTACATGAAGTCTCAATTAAAAACTCCAAATAGTTTCAGAGATAAAGACGATTTTGTGAGGCTCTGGGTCATCTTTCTTTCTTTCTTTATTTGGTGTTTAACGTCGTTTTCAACCACGAAGGTTATATCGCGACGGGGAAAGGGGGGGAGATGGGATAGAGCCACTTGTTAATTGTTTCTTGTTCACAAAAGCACTAATCAAAAAATTGCTCCAGGGGCTTGCAACGTAGTACAATATATGACCTTACTGGGAGAATGCAAGTTTCCAGTACAAAGGACTTAACATTTCTTACATACTGCTTGACTAAAATCTTTTACAAACATTGACTATTCTATACAAGAAACACTTAACAAGGGTAAAAGGAGAAACAGAATCCGTTAGTCGCCTCTTACGACATGCTGGGGAGCATCGGGTAAATTCTTCCCCCTAACCCGCGGGGGGTCCACACCCTCGTCTCGATTCCCCCCTCTACGTTAAAACATTTAGTCACAACTTGACTAAATGTAAAAAAACAAGACAACTCGCCGAAGAAGAAAAAGATAAGAACTCACTAATACAGAAGTAGCATGTATGTGTTGGTGCCTGTCGTCTCATGTCCTAGGTAATCAGAATTCAAGACCTTTTCCTTTTCACCTAAGTGTAATATAAGTTATGCTCTATGGACCTACCACATACCTTGGTAGGGCAGGCATTAGTTGCCATGTCCATCTTTACACACAGGGCAAGCCGATTTTGCAACTGACACGTCAGTGGCTAAATATGTCATGTGGAGGCTTTGCGGGTGTGTGGGAGGCTTGGCATCAGCCATGTATCTACACCAAGCACCGCATGCCTTGCTGGACAACATGTGGGTGCCAATCCATCCCCCTGTTCAGTAAGCTGCTTTCACACGAGGGGGTCTAAATGTGTATCTGTGTAACACGTGTGTGTGTGTGTAAATGTGAGGTGTTTATTGGAACTGTAAAGTGCTTGGAATCAGGACTCAGAAAAGTGATTTATTATCATTATTATTATTAGTCACAATGAAACAGTGCATGTACACAGAGTTTGCTTTTGTTGAGAAAGTGTTAAAACGGTGTTTCACAGACTAGCGGGCGCAATGTTAGAGACACTGGCAGTTGGGTGACGGTACCCTTTCCTCAACACACAGCACTACAGGCATGGAACGCTTACAACCCAGCCCCACTGTCTGTATCGCCCAGGGGAGGTAAATGTCTTCAGGCCACCAGACCCTATCAACTGTCTTCACAAACAAACAGCACTACAGGCATAGAACGCTTACAACCCAGTCCCACCGTCTGTATCGCCCAGGGGAGGTAATTGTCTTCAGGCCACCAGACCCTATCAACTGTCTTCACAAACAAACAGCACTACAGGCATAGAACGCTTACAACCCAGTCCCACTGTCTGTATCGCCCAGGGGAGGTAATTGTCTTCAGGCCACCAGATCCTATCAACTCTCTTCACAAACAAACAGGCATAGAATACTTACTACCCAGCCCCACTGCCTGCATAGCTCAGGGGAGGTAACTGTCTTCATCAACTCTCTTCACAAACACACACAACTTAACCTTAACCGTTGCGCATATGCCTTATCGGCCCTGCAACGTATAAATCCAGATCCAGAACCTGCTAACATGTGATGGTAAATCACCACGGGCAACACTGTTAATTCTTACAAGCAGTTACACAGAGAAAAGAACAGACACACACGGATGTGAGCACACTGAGCCATACCGTCCATCGTGGGGTTTGATTCTCTTTGTCTGTACCACTCGGCCCCACCTGCACAATACCAGAGAGAAATAAACAGTCATTCAGTGGATGCAGAAATCCAAAACAGATGCACTGCTAAGGTTTGCACTGCTAAGGTTCCCAAATATAAAGAAGAGATTGCATGACCAAAATTTTATTCATAAAATAAATTCCAACTAAAATGGACCAAGGCATAAAAAAAAGTGTACTATTTTGGACCAAAATATGACATTTGACACAGATCTCAAGCCACTGTTCGCCTTAACCACTAAAATGGGTCATGGCATAAATAACATATCATGCTTTGGTCACACACAAAAACAACGTTCAACTTTCACCCCCTCATCCAGCCATAAAAGAATACACACCATCTTTGGGATTTGAAGAGTTCTTGTCCCTGTTATAGTCGCGAATAGCCTTGTTCCAAGCTGCAACACATTCAGATAACAGTCAGCACAACATATTCAGCCAATCAGGTAACAGTCAACACAACACATTCAGGTAACAGTCAGCTCAACACATTCAGGTAACAGTCAGCTCAACACATTCAGGTAACAGTCAGCTCAACACATTCAGATAACAGTCAGCACAACATATTCAGCCAATCAGGTAACAGTCAACACAACACATTCAGGTAACAGTCAGCTCAACACATTCAGGTAACAGTCAGCTCAACACATTCAAGTAACAGTCAGCTCAACACATTCAGGTAACAGTCAGCTCAACACATTCAGGTAACAGTCAGCTCAACACATTCAGGTAACAGTCAGCACAACACATTCAGGTAACAGTCAGCTCAACACATTCAGGTAACAGTCAGCACAACACATTCAGGTAACAGTCAGCACAACACATTCAGGTAACAGTCAGCACAACACATTCAGGTAACAGTCAGCACAACACATTCAGGTAACAGTCAGCTAAACACATTCAGGTAACAGTCAGCACAACACATTCAGGTAACAGTCAGCACAACACATTCAGGTAACAGTCAGCACAACACATTCAGGTAACAGTCAGCTAAACACATTCAGGTAACAGTCAGCACAACACATTCAGGTAACAGTCAGCACAACACATTCAGGTAACAGTCAGCTCAACACATTCAGGTAACAGTCAGCTCAACACATTCAGGTAACAGTCAGCTCAACACATTCAGGTAACAGTCAGCTCAACACATTCAGGTAACAGTCAGCTCAACACATTCAGGTAACAGTCAGCTCAACACATTCAAGTAACAGTCAGCTCAACACATTCAGGTAACAGTCAGCTCAACACATTCAGGTAACAGTCAGCTCAACACATTCAGGTAACAGTCAGCTCAACACATTCAGGTAACAGTCAGCACAACACAATCAGATCAGGTAACAGTCAGCTCAACACATTCAGGTAACAGTCAGCACAACACAATCAGGTAACAGTCAGCTCAACACATTCAGGTAACAGTCAGCAACACATTCAGGTAACAGTCAGCTCAACACATTCAGGTAACAGTCAGCACAACACAATCAGGTAACAGTCAGCTCAACACATTCAGGTAACAGTCAGCACAACACAATCAGGTAACAGTCAGCTCAACACATTCAAGTAACAGTCAGCTCAACACATTCAGGTAACAGTCAGCACAACACATTCAGGTAACAGTCAGCTCAACACATTCAGGTAACAGTCAGCACAACACAATCAGGTAACAGTCAGCTCAACACAATCAGATCAGGTAACAGTCAGCTCAACACATTCAGGTAACAGTCAGCTCAACACATTCAGGTAACAGTCAGCACAACACAATCAGGTAACAGTCAGCTCAACACATTCAGGTAACAGTCAGCTCAACACATTCAGGTAACAGTCAGCTCAACACAATCAGGTAACAGTCAGCTCAACACAATCAGATCAGGTAACAGTCAGCACAACACATTCAGGTAACAGTCAGCTCAACACATTCAGGTAACAGTCAGCACAACACAATTAGGTAACAGTCAGCACAACACAATCAGATCAGGTAACAGTCAGCTCAACACATTCAGGTAACAGTCAGCACAACACATTCAGGTAACAGTCAGCTCAACACATTCAGGTAACAGTCAGCACAACACAATCAGGTAACAGTCAGCTCAACACATTCAGGTAACAGTCAGCTCAACACATTCAGGTAACAGTCAGCACAACACAATCAGGTAACAGTCAGCTCAACACATTCAGGTAACAGTCAGCACAACACAATCAGGTAACAGTCAGCTCAACACATTCAGGTAACAGTCAGCACAACACAATCAGGTAACAGTCAGCTCAACAAGCACTAATATGTAGCCCGATCCAGTCGCCATACTCAGAAGGAGCCAGTTACTATGGTCTGGAGTTTTACAAGCAGAAGGCCAAACACACCGATGATTCCCCTTGCCTGCAGTTTAACATTCCAATCAACAAGAAACAAGTCGCGTAAGGCGAAAATACAACATTTAGTCAAGTAGCTGTCGAACTCACAGAATGAAACTGAACGCAATGCAACGCAGCAAGACCGTATACTCGTAGCATCATCAGTCCACCGCTCGTGGCAAAGGCAGTGAAATTGACAAGAAGAGCGGGGTAGTAGTTGCGCTGAGAAGGATAGCACGCTTTTCTGTACCTCTCTTCGTTTTAACTTTCTGAGCGTGTTTTCAATCCAAACATATCATATCTATATGTTTTTGGAATCAGGAACCGACAAGGAATAAGATGAAAGTGTTTTTAAATTGATTTAGAAAATTTAATTTTGATAATAATTTTTATATTTTTAATTTTCAGAGCTTGTTTTTAATCCAAATATAACATATTTATATGTTTTTGGAATGAGAAAATGATGGAGAATAAGATGAACGTAAATTTGGATCGTTTTATAAAAAAAATAATTTGTTTACAATTTTCAGATTTTTAATGACCAAAGTCATTAATTAATTTTTAAGCCACCAAGCTGAAATGCAATACCGAAGTCCGGGCTTTGTTGGAGATTACTTGACCAAAATTTCAACCAATTCGGTTGAAAAATGAGAGCGTGACAGTGCCGCCTCAACTTTCACGAAAAGCCGGATATGACGTCATCAAAGACATTTATCCAAAAAATGAAAAAAACACCTGAGGATATCATACCCAGGAACTCTCATGTCAAATTTCATAAAGATCGGTCCAGTAGTTTAGTCTGAATCGCTCTACACACACACACAGACAGACAGACACACATACACCACGACCCTCGTCTCGATTCCCCCCTCTATGTTAAAACATTTAGTCAAAACTTGACTAAATGTAAAAAAGATGACCAATGTATTGCTTTCCACAATCTCACTGAAGTACTGTCTTCATAATCTTAATTTAGAAATGTACGTTTCTGACTTCCACTTTTCCTTGTTATAAATACCAACTGAATCGCTACTGCTGTCCCTTTGTCTATCAGCTTGACTCAAAACAGATCTGTCATGACAAGCCACCTGCAATGTAGGGACACTTTGGGCTGGTGTCCTTTCTTCACAGGTACCACTTTATCTCTGAATAAAGGCCACCTACTAATCTATCCAGCTGACAGGGAGAGACTACACTCACTGTCCTCTAGGAACCTGACGGCATCTTGGTGGTGGGGGCTGCGGTGTTCCACGTGGTTTGTTCTGGGCTGGCCGCGCATCTTGCCATTGTGAGTGAAGAAGGCCTTGGTCTGTACAGCACTGCAACAAACACACAACAAAGATACCTTGACACACAACAAAGATACCTTGACACACAACACACTGCAACAAACACACAACAAAGATACCTTGACACACAACACACTGCAACAAACACACAACAAAGATACCTTGACACACAACACACTGCAACAAACACACAATAAAAACAATAGAGTGACACAAAATACACCGCAACTAACACATACAACAATTGCACATTGACATGCTTCCCAAAGCCTAATTGAAGACCTCCGTCGCTTCAATAGACTGACGTAGTCCGGAAGAATGGGCGGTTCTGGTGAGGTTATGCCACTTCTTTCTTTCGGCTGGTAACAGGCGGAACCTCGCGGCAAGATCACATGAGAAAGGAAAAAAACCGTGCATTGGTCCCAAATAGCATGTCGCTTTGGTAACAGTTTGTGTGTAAGTCGTGCATTTTATACGGTAAAAAGACAATGGTAACAGGCGGAACCTCGGGCAAGATCACAGGAGTTGTCTCGTGTTATCACCCCAGAAGCACTCATTCATGCATCAAAGTATTCGACGTCATCACTTCGCATAACTTATGGTTTGGGTATTTTATAGGCCTTGTACATTTTTTACTTGTAAAACGACCCTCAAACTCTGACACACAAAACACTGCAACAAACACACACAACAAAGATACATTGACACATAACACACTGCAACCAACTCACAACAAAAATACATTTACACACAACACACTGCAATGAAGTAAACACACAACAAAAATACATTGAACACAACACACTGCAACAAACACTCATAACAATAAATGGACACACCACATTCTGCAACAAACACACAAGAAAATGACATTGATACAACTCAACTCAACTCAACTCAACTCAAATTTTATTGGCTTCAATTTTCACATAGAAGAATTTGTCTTGCGCTTGGAATTAAAACATAGGCAGAAAGTAAGAGTATAACATATAAAAACAGCATTCATATCACAACATACATGTACACTGCAATAAACACACAACAAAAATACTTTGACACTGGGAAAAAAACAAAAAAACACAACAATAGTCAATACATTATTTAATACACAATATACTGCAACAAACACACAACAAAAATACATCGATACACAAATGTACTGCAACAAACATGAAAAACATGTTAGTTTCTTCAAGAGGAGCCAAGAACACGCCCAACTGCTGCACACAACAGTTTAACACGCTGGGTACACGGTGACCTCTCTGACAACACACACTCACTATTTTGACCTACTTTCTCGATAACGCGAACAGCTGACCGGAGAACACTGGCTTTCCTCGAAATCGCAATGTGCTGACATCAACAATCTGTACTTGTACAAACATACACAAGATCGTCACAACTTAACCCAGACATGGAGGGCAAAATAGAAGAAACCAGCGACTGTTAGAGTGAAGTACGATCATGACCCATGACGAAATCCAAATCCCCTTGAACTTACGTATTTGCAGAAGCACATGGCGCTTGGCAAGCACATGTTCGGACAAGAAAAACGCCGATGTAGCTCGGCGCACGCTACGAAAGGGACGAAAATAAGCACAGCAGACGACAAAAGGGGTGTCAACAAAGACGGAAGACATACTCACTTCATTGTGGCTCCAGTACAACCTTTTTCTGCTTGATCCCGACAGTTTTCGGAGACATCAAACCCTCGTGTTGGACCTGATAACAAATAAGAAATCGCATAAACAAACGAGTAAAAAATCCTACTTTTGCGTGGTACAATCAGCATTGCAATCTGTCAACTCAACAGACAGAAATCAATAAAATGCAGTCACCTCTCCTAGTGCTAGCAACAATTTTGCTGGGTCCCCTCGGCAAAGCATACATCCCTTGTCATCGGATTGACTTTGCGCACCTTTTCTGCGCATTCAGTGTGTCCTTTCGAAATGAAGGGACTTCGCCATTTTTAAGGAAAGACAGTGACTCCTTCTGTAGAAGAGGCGATGAAGTGATGAATGATACAATTTGATGTGATTTTGTGCTTTGAAAAATTCTGTCACACTACAACGAACCTGAACGCAAAATAAGGTAAAACATTCTTCTTATAATAGTTAGCAGTTAATAAACCTTAATTCGTCCGCCTACTCTCGAAGCGCCGTTAGTGTAGTGGTATCATGCAAGATTCCCATTCTTGCGACTCGGGTTCGATTCCCGGACGGCGCACATTTTTGTCTGTTTTTTTTTGCCTATCTCAGATTCTTTTTTACATTTAGTCAAGTTTTGATTTATTACCTATTCAAAGATTGACGGTTTCTGATTTTATTTATATTTTTGCTCAGAGTAAAAACAAAATACAAAACATTGATCTATTTCGGTTTCAAGTTGTATGAACTGTCAATATGGCGGTGAGTAATAACTGACATGATCTCGTCAAATGTTGACATCTGTGTTGTTTCGTTTCATTTAAGTGTGGAAGTGTGTGTGTGTGTGTGTGTGTGTGTGTGGCTAGATGTATTCACTGAATGACTATTTCGTTTCTGGTGAGCGCAAAAATCAACCGCACAGCTTAGCCAAAGATAATTTGAATGTTCCATGCAAGTGGTTACACATGTATACATGTTTCATGTTTATGTAGAAAGAAGTCCCAAACAGATCGACTGCTAACGCCTACTAGGTTGTCTTTTTACATTTAGTCAAGTTTTGACTAAATGTTTTAACATAGAGGGGGAATCGAGACGAGGGTCGTGGTGTATGAATACGAATACGAATACGAATACGAATAAACTTTATTGTCATGAAACGTAGTGTTTATAAGACACGGGAAGATAAATAACCAAATGATTAGGCCTACATTGTTTCTTTTTTTTGGAAGCAATTATATACAAATTCTCCCAATTTAGTTTGTACTTTGTCTACTTGCAAAAGTTGACTTGGTACATCATATGAATATATAGGTAGATTAATTTCACTCATGAAAGATTTTCGTAATTGGTCGTAATTGGTTGTTTTCTAGGCAGTTATCTAGAAAATGTATTTCATCTTCTATTAAAACAATTTCATCTTATTCTTCGTCATTTTCTGATTCCAAAAACATATACATATGTTATATTTGGATTAAAAACAATCTCTGAAAATTAAAAATATAAAAACTATGATCAAAATAAAATTTCCGAAATCGATTCAAAAACTATTTCATCTTATTCCTTGTCGGTTCCTGATTCCAAAAACATATAGATATGATAATTATGTTTGGATTAAAAACACGCTCAGAAAGTTAAAACGAAGAGAGGTACAGTAATTAAGGGTGCTATGAAGCACAGCGCAACCGCTGCCGCGCCAAACAGGCTCGTCACTTTCACTGCCTTTTGCACCAGCGGCGGACTACGTTCAGTTTCATTCTGTGAGTTCCACAGCTTGACTAAATGTAGTAATTTCGCCTTACGCGACTTGTTTAATTTGCCATAATAATCATCTGTATGTCTGTCCACTATAATGACAATAAAGTGAATGTTTTGTTTAAATAAAAATTAAACTTTGCATAAACTTACCTTTCTTGTCTTTCTTGTTTTTACATTTAGTCAACATTTAGTCTAGTGAATCTAGGGGTCCTTAACGTCCTCACAGGAAATGTTCCTTTTAGGGACGTGAGTTGATGATACGCTTTAAGTTTAGTCTAGTTTTGACTAAATGTTTTAACATAGAGGGGGAATCGAAACGAGCGTCGTGGTGTATGTGTGTGTGTGTGTGTGTGTGTGTGTGTGTGTGTGTGTGTATGTGTGTGTGTGCGTGCGTGCGTGCGTGTAGAGCGATTCAGACCAAACTACTGGACCGATCTTTATGAAATTTTACATGAGAGTTCCTGGGATTGATATCCCCGAACAATTTTTTCTTTTTTTCGATAAATGTCTTTGATGACGTCATATCCGGCTTTTCGTGAAAGTTGAGGCGGCACTGTCACGCTCTCATTTTTCAACCAAATTGGTTGAAATTTTGGTCAAGTAGTCTTCGACGAAGCCCGGACTTCGGTATTGCATTTCAGCTTGGTGGCTTAAAAATTAATTAATGACTTTGGTCATTAAAAATCTGAAAATTGTAAACAAATTATATTTTTTATAAAACGATCCAAATTTACGTTCATCTTATTCTCCATCATTTTCTCATTCCAAAAACATATAAATATGTTATATTTGGATTAAAAACAAGCTCTGAAAATTAAAAATATAAAAATTATTATCAAAATAAAATTTTTGAAATCGATTTAAAAACACTTTCATCTTATTCCTTGTGGGTTCCTGATTCCAAAAACATATAGATATGATATGTTTGGATTAAAAACACGCTCAGAAAGTTAAAACGAAGAGAGGTACAGAAAAGCGTGCTATCCTTCTCAGCGCAAGTACTACCCCGCTCTTCTTGTCAATTTCACTGCCTGTGCATCGAGCGGTGGACTGACGATGCTACGAGTATACGCTCTTGCTGTAAAAATGCAGTGAGTTCAGTTTCATTCTGTTCGTTCGCCAGCTTGACTAAATGTTGTAATTTCGCCTTACGCGACTTGTTTGTTTGTTTGTTTAAACATTTAGTCAAGTTTTGAATATAATTATGTTTTAACATAGACTGGTAATCGAGACGAGGGTGGTGGTTGTGGTGTGCCGTGTGTGTGTGTGTCAGTGTGTATGTGTGTATGTGTGTGTACGCATTATGTGTGTGTGTGTGTGTGTACCGTGTGTGCAGGGATGGCCAAATCATGTGTGTGTAGTGACACTCGCACACATGTCTTCCGACCTATGTTGAGATGCTCTTTATGTCGTCCAGCTAAGGCTGTTCAACTGCGGAACTTAGACACAAACAAATATTTTACATACTATTAATCTTCCTATCGCCGGCAGATAAAAATAAGCCTGAGGCATTTTACCGATCACTTGCTTAAAGATGCATTGCCCAATTTGGTCGGCACTGCATGGAGAGCAAAGATTTGTCGTTTTGACGCAGATAACAATATAAACAGCCAGGAGCTTCCCACAACTATCTCAAAGATGCGTTCACATACCTTTAGTGTTGTCAGCCAAACGAAACTTCATCATCAGCCTGCGGTTTGTCAGTTCGCATCTCCCGCCAAATAGTAATTAATATTTCCCGTGAACACCAAGTTCTGAGGCTAAAGGCTCTGTGGGGTAATGCCAAAACGGACCCATACATATAGGCCTACCATAATTACAATTAAAAATGTTCTTCCGTCAACAGAAAGAATTCTTCCTCTCGCCGAGACTCAGTGTGACTAATAGACTTCCATGAAGGCTTTTAATTGACGTAATTAGTTCACGTGCGGGACTTGATGCCGCCTGGCCGAGGGCAGTCTACAATTAATTCGCAACAACTGAATTTGCAATTTTTGACTCCTTGCATGAAAGTCAACAATAGCTGCCAGAGGCATGAATGAAAGCCCTAGATATAGATTTGAAATTGAGCCGAGAGCTACGAGGTTCGTTTTGGGAGTTGAATAAATGAAAATACACACGAGGAAGGTCTTAGAATTAGTGTTTGAGCGTTCTATTTTTCAAATCTGAATGCTGTGTTTGGTAGTCATTGCAGACCTTGATATTCTCCAACCGACATTCTGTTCGTTTCTGTTCTGTTCTGTGAAGCGTTTTAATGTTGTACTGATGGCACGGAATTTGCATGCGAAACTGATTGGGCCAAAAAAAAAAAATTGTCTGTTTAGGGTAACCCGACCGACCCTATCGATTTGGCGCCGACCCAAAAACTTTTTTTTGATTTCAAAAAAAAAAAAGGAAAAAAAAGAGGTAAAAATGCTAAAAAGAGACATTTGGCGTTTCTTTCTCTCCCTTTCTCTCTGTTTTATTTATACGTTAGTTTTGAAACATGTATTCATCAAATATAAGAAGTGAATGTTCAGCCAACATAGCATTTACACACACACACACACACAAAAAAAACAAAAAAAAAAACCTACCTACCTACCGACCCTTCTTTTTTTGGTCATGTTACCCTAAACAAACAATTTTTTTTTTTTGGCCTTGTAAATTTGACTTCCTCAATCCAACGGTCTTGATCTGCTTTGACGAATGGGTATCTATGTGAATAATGATGACGACCGAAAGTCCTGTCTCCTGACAGGAGAGCTGGGCAATGCAAACCGCTCGCTGATTAAAATTATTTTAATTATTTGGCATAGTTTCAGAGCAGTTTTGAGCAAATCCTTGCAGGTGTTTCTAAATTCACACCGGTGACACTGTGACGGTTCCCCTACGCTTTGTGTCCGGTGCCCTGACCCTTTGTGTTCGGTTCCCACTCGGTTCCCACACGCCAAAATTCGCGGACAAAACATCCATTTATGGTAGTATTAGGCAATGTTGCTCTCTGAGAATGGTCTTGTTAGATCTGTGAGTGTTTACACTACATGCCTAGGTGCTGTTGGATTGAAGGTTTTTGATATTTTAGCCGTTATTAGGTAGAATGCCTTCCACTTTACTGCAAAACTGCATAATTCGTAGCATCGGCAAGAAATATCCTACCAAAAAATGCCTGCTTGGAACTGTCGTTGGTCCAGCAAAAAGTTCAACATGTCTGTAGCAGACAGCCCAAGTTTCAAGATTGTAGGGCCATCCAAACAGCCGTAATAATAAAAACAACAAAAGTAGTCAGTGAAATTGGCTGTGTTCGGTCCCCACACACTTTTGTGACGTAGGCGTGACGGTTCCCATAATTCATTGTGTCGGTCCCCACTTTCTGTGTCGGACCCCACTTTCGACCTAATTCTCTGTGACGGACCCCACAACCAGCCTATTTTGTGTCGGTCCCCACACCTTCTTGGATTTATGACTTGCCGGTTACTTGTATCATTGTATTCATTGAATCTAATTGTCTCGGAGTTATTTTTCAGCAAAAACCGGCAAGGCAGCACCTTTTGTGATACCAAGTAAGTCAGATGACATCAGTATGTGTGTGTGTGTGTGTGTGTGTGTGTGTGTGTGTGTGTGTATGTGTGAGAGAGAGAGAGAGAGAGAGAGAGAGAGAGAGAGAGAGTGAGAGAGAGAGAGAGAGATTGACACCTTTCCAGATCACTCCGGTTATGCGACACTACCGCGAGCGTCACTACCGCGTGTCACACTACGGCGAGTACGACACTACCGCGTGTAACACTACCGCGTGTCACACTACCACGAGTACGACACTACCGCGAGTATAACACTGCCGCGTGTCACACTACCGCGCGTACCACAACCGCGAGTACCATAACCGTAGAGAGAACGCATGCAAACTTACTTCTTGTGAGTTTGTGTTCTAACGGCTTTGATTGGAAGCAACCCATTCTATATGTATTCTGATAGTGTGTTCTGATCGTTTTGAGTTCTTGGTTAGCATGACAAACATTGAATTAGTGTTCAGAGAACAGACCAGGCCTTTTTGACTCACATGCGAAGCAAAAGTGAGTCTATGTACTCACCCGAGTCGTCCGTCCGTCCGTCCGTCCGTCCGGACGTCCGGACGTCCGTCCGTCCGTCCGGAAAACTTTAACGTTGGATATTTCTTGGACACTATTCAGTCTATCAGTACCAAATTTGGCAAGATGGTGTATGATGACAAGGCCCCAAAAAACATACATAGCATCTTGACCTTGCTTCAAGGTCAAGGTCGCAGGGGCCATAAATGTTGCCTAAAAAACAGCTATTTTTCATATTTTTCCCATTTTCTCTGAAGTTTTTGAGATTCAATACCTCACCTATATATGATATATAGGGCAAAGTAAGCCCCATCTTTTGATACCAGTTTGGTTTACCTTGCTTCAAGGTCAAGGTCACAGGAGCTCTTCAAAGTTGGATTGTATACATATTTTGAAGTGACCTTGACCCTGAACTATGGAAGATAACTGTTTCAAACTTAAAAATTATGTGGGGCACATGTTATGCTTTCATCATGAGACACATTCGGTCACATATGATCAAGGTCAAGGTCACTTTGACCCTTATGA
The DNA here is from genome assembly GCF_037325665.1 of Littorina saxatilis. Taxonomy (NCBI): domain Eukaryota; kingdom Metazoa; phylum Mollusca; class Gastropoda; order Littorinimorpha; family Littorinidae; genus Littorina; species Littorina saxatilis. The sequence continues at coordinate 79,303,395 of NC_090246.1, forward strand.
AATGTGACCAAAATAAGGTAGTGAACCACTAAAAGTGACCATATCTCATGGTAGAAAGAGCCAATAAGCACCATTGTACTTCCTATGTCTTGAATTAACAGCTTTGTGTTGCATGACCTTGGATGACCTTGACCTTGGGTCAAGGTCACATGTATTTTGGTAGGAAAAATGTGTAAAGCATGTGAGTCGTATGGGCTTTGCCCTTCTTGTTGTTTTATATTTCAAGGAAACATTTCAACCTTTGCCTTCAGCCATGGAAGTCATAAAATGACACGCGGTAATGTTATACTCGCGGTAGTGTGACACGCGGTAGTGTTATACTCGCGGTAGTGTCGTACTCGCGGTAGTGTCGTACTCGCGGTAAGTTCTGTTTCCGTACCCGCGACAGCGGCAGCGACAAAAGAAAACGCGCGCAAACGCGTGACGTGTTTCCGTACTTGCGTTTTAAACATGCGGTAAAATCTGTAAACTCCCGCGTTGCCGCGCGACAACGCGAAAAAATCGCTCCAGGACCCTTTCAAAAAAATCGCGTCGCTTGCCGCTTGTCGCGCCGCTAACGCGTCGCGCGTGTGGAAACACTCCTGGTCATTTTCTATGTGCTTGATTTTCGTCGCACCGCTGGAAAAACGCTATCGCGGGTACGGAAACACAACTTTAGTGTGAGACGCGGTAGTGGTACTCGCGGTAGTGACGCTCGCGGTAGTGACCAGCACCCGATCACTCCACATAAACGCTGGTTCTGGTTGCATTGTGCCGCTGACATACAGCTAATAGGATTTTTACACCCCCTATGGGTGTGTATAGGTTTCACTCGATGTGTTTGTGTTCGCAAGTAGATCTCAAGAATGAACGGACCGATCGTCACCAAACTTGGTGAACAGGTTCTATACATTCCTGAGACGGTCCTTACAAAAATTGGGACCAGTCAAACACACGGTTAGGGAGTTATTGGTGGATTAAAATTATACAAGGCCTGGTATAGACGGACACCCCCGTTGGTCAAAGGGAAATAACCATTCTCACTGCCACCAACTGAGAAGGTTATTTCCCTTTGACGGGGGTGTAGTTCCTATCGGAGGAATTTCTTGTTTTAATCCTTTTGTGGTATTGCTGATGATGCTGAACATGTATTTTACTAGTTTACCAATATGTATCTTTGACCCTGATAGCCTACGAAAACGGAGCAATCATGGCCCAACATTGGCCCAATGCTGAATTTATTGGCGCGGTGTTGAGCCTTAGTCGGGCCGTTGTCGTAGGCTGTCAGGGTTTATGTAGCCTTGTTCCATTGTATTCTGACTGTCATAAAGTAATTAATTTTAAGAGAAAGCAGTCATGAACACAAGGAGCTGGGAAAAGTTGCCTCTTACAACAAGCGTGGATAAAGACACATACTTGACACAGGCAAGTACTCTTTTTTTTTTCCAATCACCACTAGAAGTCCCTGGGCAGCATTTTGCTCTGAAAACTGAATCTCACATACGACAGGTGGATCTTTTATTTTAAAAATGTGCCAAATTGCATATCTCCAAGGCCTTAAGACTAAGAGTAGATATTGGGAAGGCCAGTTCAAGAAGGTGTGGGTGGATCAACACATAATTTGCTGGTATACTGGGAACCGTCCCAGAGATAAATAATGTTATATATTATTTGTGGCATAAACTAATAAAGTTAGTCTCTCTCTCTCTCTCTCTCTCTCTCTCTCTCTCTCTCTCTCTCTCTCTCTCTCTCTCTCTCTCTCTCTCTCTCTCTCACACACACATACACACACATACTGATGTCATCTGACTTACTTGGTATCACAAAAGGTGCTGCCTTGCCGGTTTTTGCTGAAAAATAACTCCGAGACAATTAGATTCAATGAATACAATGATACAAGTAACCGGCAAGTCATAAATCCAAGAAGGTGTGGGGACCGACACAAAATAGGCTGGTTGTGGGGTCCGTCACAGAGAATTAGGTCGAAAGTGGGGTCCGACACAGAAAGTGGGGACCGACACAATGAATTATGGGAACCGTCACGCCTACGTCACAAAAGTGTGTGGGGACCGAACACAGCCAATTTCACTGACTACTTTTGTTGTTTTTATTATTACGGCTGTTTGGATGGCCCTACAATCTTGAAACTTGGGCTGTCTGCTACAGACATGTTGAACTTTTTGCTGGACCAACGACAGTTCCAAGCAGGCATTTTTTGGTAGGATATTTCTTGCCGATGCTACGAATTATGCAGTTTTGCAGTAAAGTGGAAGGCATTCTACCTAATAACGGCTAAAATATCAAAAACCTTCAATCCAACAGCACCTAGGCATGTAGTGTAAACACTCACAGATCTAACAAGACCATTCTCAGAGAGCAACATTGCCTAATACTACCATAAATGGATGTTTTGTCCGCGAATTTTGGCGTGTGGGAACCGAGTGGGAACCGAACACAAAGGGTCAGGGCACCGGACACAAAGCGTAGGGGAACCGTCACAGTGTCACCGGTGTGAAATTACAGTACAGCGAATATTACAGTACAGCGAATGTCCCTTGAACCTTTTAAGGTCCAAATCGTCAGAAAATTGTCAAAAAAAGGCATCTTCGGTATACTATCTTTAATGGGGACTGCATCTTTAACCATTATTCTGATTGGTCTGCCATCTCAACTCGAAGTTGTACTCTCTTTGCCTTTCGGTGAAAAGAGTAAAGGGGTGTTACTCTTGTTACTATAGCTTGGGTCGCAACGAGCAGTATGGCATACGCAGGTAATGTTGAAGGTTTTTCTAAGAATCTGTATGTATAAACATGATGAAGGATTTAGACTAGCTGTTCACTAAAAACACCAGTTACCTTTTACATTTGAAGCGTCTATGTATGAATGAGAAAAATACCACTGTCTGCGGCCTTAGCGAAACGCAAATGTCACGGTCACTTTGAGTTTGACGGAGTGGTGGGTCTTTCACCCGTAACGTCAAAACAGGTTTACATTTTGTTTGCTTTCAACTCAAAGTCCCGACTAGACTAGCCCCAGGGTGCATGAGTCGGTGTGTATTGAGATATGAAAAGCTTGTTGATTGCTGAGACCCGGCGAACTTATGCCGCGATTTATCTCACATACTGACATAGATGATAGTTCACGTACTGGAAAACCTTCTTCTTTTTTTTATAGAAATTTTGAGGTCCGGTAAAAGATGTCTTTGTCAGTGTGTGAAAATCGGGTACAGGATGTATGATTCATTGTGTGAAGATCCGGGCAAACATGTATGTATGTATAAGACTGTGGTCATACACATGTTTGTAGCGAAGGGAAGCGAGAGACCTGTGCAGATCTATGTGCTCCACAGTTACTGTTCAGTGTGTGTGTGTCCCAGACAAACAGGAGCTGTTTGGAGATTTCGACGACCTGATCCGAGTGCCAGCCGCGGACCGCAATAAGGGCCCCATCCTTGAGGTGTTGCAAGAATGTCTGCCAAAGAAAGGATTCGTCTTCGAGGTTGCGTCAGGGCCAGGTCAGCATGTTGTGCACTTTGCCAAGGTCTTCCCCGACCTCACCTTCCTGCCCAGCGACTGTGACGTCAGCTACCTCAAAAGGTTGCTATGTATCTTTGTATTCACAATAAATTGCACAATGTTGAGCTGTTTCCGGATCTCAGCGTTCACTTTTGGGATTTTGTCTGAGGAAATAAAAATAAAAACATAGTGTAGTTTGATGTTTTCACTTTATGACATGCTCACATCACATGGGCAGTGTATTTGTTAAAGGTCCTTGTCTACATTTTCATACAGAAATCGACATTTGACCATTAAAATGCTGAGTCTATTCCCTAAAAATATCAAAAATACACCCCCCTTTGATCAGGAAGGACGAAGCCAGGGTAGCCGTTTGTAAATTCATTGTAGTATTTCAGCATAGTACGATATCCTTATTTGGCAAATGCTGAGAGCAAAACTTCTCTCGAATACCATGCATTTTGTTCGTTTCAAAAAATCGCGGACTGCGCTCAAATACCCAGTGTCAAACAGTTGCTGTGATTGTGTGGGTGTGGCTGTCAGCATAGTGGCTTGAATTTGATTGGTCGATATTTATAGGCAAAGCACATGGTCCAACATATGGCAGACATAAACATTGGAAATGACATGTATCACTTCCTAAAAATAAAAATAAAATTTACTTTTTTTTTCCTATAACTTTTTTCACCATGGTTCATTCATCATCTGACATAACTTTTTAAAGAACTTAAAACCATATGTACTCGATGACTATACACGCTAATTGCTTTACCAACAGCTGGAGACAGACTAAATTAAGTTCCCTGCAAAATATTGTGGTCTAGGACCCCTTAAATGTTGAGATATTTGAATTTTCATTTTGATCTGGATCGTCCTATTTATAGATTTGGCAACACATGTAACGTTGATGCAAGGGAGAGAACACCGCGGCTTTGTTGACATCCTCACTTTTTCAGAGGCTAGAACAAGCTGTAATGCTTGTATTATGGTCCGCGCATGGTGACGTATCGTCATTATATGGTCTTATGGTGCGTTTGACATCGATTGTGGGCAAACTACACTTTGTAAACACGGGAGTGCGTTAGTATGCCTTTAAACAGTGGGATTATTAAAAAAAACGAAAATGTAGACGAGGACCTGTTTCAGCACCCAGGCCTACATCCACAAGACGGAAGTGACCAACGTCCTACCACCGCTCTACATCGACATCACGCAGCCCGTGTCCAAGTGGCCAGACCAGGAGCGACTGACCGCTGAGTCATGTGACGCCATCCTCAACATCAACATGATCCACATCTCTCCCTGGGACACCTGTCAGGTCAGCGCTTTGTGTGTGTGAGTGTGTGCGTGAGTCACTGAGTGTGTGTGTGAGTGTCTGTGTGTGTGAGTGTGTCTGTGTGTGTGTGAGTGTCTGTGTGAGTGTGTGTGAGTGTGTGTGTGTGTGTGTGAGTGTGCAGAGCTGCCAGCTGCAACGCTGTCAGTGTAGCATGCTACGTTTTAAGGCAAATTGTGACGCTGTTAGTGTTAGACAATGCTACACTAAAACACCATTTTATACGCTGGAAATTCTAATGAAATGTTAATTGCTACACTTGAGGTTTCACAAGGGTTGGCAGGTATGTGTGTGTGCCACTGTGTGTATATGTTTTTTTGGGTGTGGGTGGGTGTGCTCTCATTAAAGGACCCCAACAGGTTCTTTTTAAGGTCAACTAAAGCAGTTGGGGTTGATTTAATGATATAGGTAAGCATCTAAAGATGCAAAAACCGAACAGTAAATCACAGGTTTTGTGTTGCATCAGTCTAATTTCACACAAAATGCATGCTCAAAAACCGGCCAAATTCGTCTGCTACGTGAGACTTCAAAATCCCCGCGGCTGCAAGCCGTTGGCTGTGACGTCACAGACAGGCATCGGAAGCGAAAGTAGCGACGCTCGGTCTGTGTCTTTGCTGCAGCCCTGGATGTGCGCGTACTCCCGACATCATGCCAAGAGAGTGTGCTGCTGCCGTATGTTCGGAGTTGCAAAAAAAGGACTCAGGCTTGAGTTTTCATTTGTTTCCATCCGACTCAAGGCTCAAGCAGGAATGGGCTGTGAAAATGAATCGGCTGGACCCAGAAACAAAGAAACGACAACAACAACAACAACAACAACACTATTGTTGACATTGTTGAGAAACCAGCGAAACTACATCAACAATAACAACAACAACAACACCATTGTTGAGAAACCAGCGAAACTACATCAACAATAACAACAACAACAACCTCAACAACAACAACCACAACAGCATTGTTGAGAAACCAGCGAAACTGTATCAACAATAACAAAAACAACACAGTACAACATTGAGCAACGACTACAACAACTACAACGACGACAACAACACTGACAACAACTCAAAAACCAAGAACAACTACAATGTCAACAACACCACCAACAACAGCTTTACACTGATAAACAGTAGGTGGAACACGATTGATTTGACACGTAACAACCTTGATTTCATCTACAACGACAACAACAACATCAACTCAAATTCGGGAACATATACGTCTTCAACAACATAACCAACAACAAATCCGATAGAACTTCAACTACAATCTCAACAGTGATCATGGGCTGCCTAATCTATTTGCTGAGTCTGGCAGACATTTGACTTTTTCCTCGTAAACTTTGTGCCTCAAACCTGACTAAGAGGATACAACATTAATCCCCGATTATCAACCCAGATAGATGGTACACTTCCGTCTCAACTCGGACGACGCAGTAAGAACGATCTCCAGCAACAGACGCTGATACGGTACAGCTATACCTGCTCGCTCCTAAGCCACTCCCCCAGCCTGTATGTCTACACACTGACACCAATTAAACCTCCAACTGAGCTGTTAACCCGTGATTTGTAAAAATGTAAAAATATTTTACAAATTACGTCGAACCTAAAACCGCTATTTGTACAAATGTAAAAAAAATAAATAACATTCATTTCTCTATTCAGCCTATTGTCCCATCGCTGGGAAATTCAGATCGCTTCCTCCTAGTGGAAAGCTAGCAGCAACACAGAGTCGCGCTACCCCAAAGTCAAGGGATCCATTAGATTTGTTTTTCATTCTTTTTTCATTTCTTTATTGTCCTATATCGCTGGCGAATTCGGATCGCTTCCTCCCAGTGAAAAGCTAGCAGCAACAGAGTTGCGCTTGTGGTCCAAGTTGTGGAATGTGTCCAAGTTGTGGTATGTGTCCAAGATGTGGAATGTGTCCAAGATGTGGTATGTGTCCAAGTTGTGGTATGTGTCCAAGTTGCAGTATGTTTCCAAGTTGTGGCATGTGTCCATGATGTGGTAATGTGTCCAAGTTGTGGTATGCGTCTAAGATGTGGTCTGTGTCCAAGTTGTGGTATGTTTCCAAGTTGTATGCGTCTAAGATGTGGTCTGTGTCCAAGTTGTGGTATGTGTCCAAGATGTGGTATGTGTCCAAGTTGTGGTATGTGTCCAAGATGTGGTATGTGTCCAAGACGTGGTAATGTGTCAAGTTGTGGTATGTGTCCAAGTTGTGGAATGTGATGGGACAATAAAGAAATGAAAAAAAATCTAATAAATTCATTGACTTTGGGGTAGCGCGACTTTGTTGTTGCTAGCTTTCCACAGGGAGGAAGCGACCCGAATTTCCCAGCGATGGGAAGATAAAGAAAAGAGAGAAAAAAATCCCACAGATCCCTTGACTTTGGGGTAGCGCGATTGTGTTGCTGCTAGCTTTCCACTGGGAGGAAGTGACCCGAATTTCCCAGCGACGGGAAAATCTAGTAATGAAAAAAAACTAAAAAAACTAAACATCAACAGTCGCGCTACCCCAAAAGTCAAGGGATTTTTTTTTTGTGCCTTGACTTTAGAGATGACAAGAAAATATCGGGAGCATTAACGTGATTTGTAAAAAAAAATTACAAATCACGGGGCGCGCAGACCCTAGATTTTAACCCCCAGGCTCAAAAGTGTAAGGTTCAGCAGCTAAAGTTGCTTCTGCCATGATAACTGTTTGTGACGTCATCGGAATGTTTACCCAGAATTCACCACTTCCGTACTCTCGCGGACGTTCGGGATACAATGCCCGCCAGATCGGAACGCGAAAACGCTTCGCTTCAGCCACGAAATTCGTCGGATTATGGCCCAAAACGATTCCGAAATAAACTAAACCCTGTGAGGAAAGGTGAGAACACAATTTCCTACTGCATGCATATGTCTGGTTAACCTAAGTCACGCCAAAACGCAAATGAACGCGTTTTTGACACCAAAAACAGCCTGTTATGGTCCTTTAAGGTCGTATTTGTGGATGTATGTGCTTCATTCAACATTGTGCCTCATTTTCTCATTTTGAGGAGCCTGTTGATGTTTTTACAGAATTGAGATATTTTTCTGTTTGCATAATTGCCTTTGCTGAAGGACCATTGTGTTGATGAAAAGGAATAAAGGCGTTGTGTGTGTGTTCAGGGCTTGATGGCAGCAGCTGGTTTTCTGCTGAAGCCTGGGGGACTTCTCTACATGTACGGTGTAAGTCTGGCTTTTTCTCACGCTTCGCAATCTGGCAAATCTTTCTTTTTCATCTTTCTATTCCCACCTTTAATCCTGAGTTCATCTTTCACACAGCACTGGAAAAAATTATTCTTAATGCACTCTCTTCTTCTTCTTCTGCGTTCGATGAATGCACTCTCTGTTATGTATATATTTTGTTTCATCTTTTACACAGCACTGGAAAACATTCTTGATACATTATGTATTGTTAACTGTGTGCGGGTGTTAAAAGTAAACGTTCAGTGTATTTCAATGATGAAAACAGAAGTAGGAAGAAAACGTCAAAAGAAAGGATGAGCTATGTTGCAGTGATTGTCAGTGTGTGCTAAAAATGTTGTCCTGCTTTCAGCCGTTCTCCAAGGGAGGCATCATCACCCCCGACAGCAACGTGCAGTTTGACCAGATGCTGAGGTCAAGGTCAGTGTTAACAAGTACAAGACGTTTCACATTGGATGCCTCATGTTCCAAACCTTCTGTTTCCTGGCTCAGGGTAACCAGTCTGTTTATAAAAACGATATGCTGAACTTTCGGGACTACATTGTATAAGGCGCAACTTTTTTAATCAACTTTTACCCCTGCGCCCTATTGATCGGGACTATCCCCTTGCGTTTGGCTAAAGAAGAATACAGGTGTACCCACATTGCTAAAGAAAGAAACATGACACTCCCTCTCTAGTGATATGCATGTTTCTGCTTCAATGACCTGGACAAAGTTTCTTCTCAGACATCAAAGGCGTCGGTCTCATAGTTGAAAACTCTGTTATTGACTAGGGGTCAGAAGGTCAGTGTCTTTAAACTAGGGCAGGCTGCTGGTCTCGGCTCATTGACTTGAGGTCACAAGGCCAAACAGGTCTGAGAATGCAGGTTGTGTGAAATTGATGTCGACTGTGTCTTAGGAACGCGTCGTGGGGACTGCGAGATGTGGACGACATCAAGCAACTGGCCACACAGCATGGTCTGCAGTTGGAGAAAATGGTGAGTTTACACACACACACACCCCATTCTCACCCACCAGCTTATTGCCTGCATGCTAATGTGTGTGTGTGTGTGTGTATATATACTTTATGTGTGTCTGTGTGTGTGTGCGACTGGGAATGTGTGCGTGCGAGTGCATGGCTGCTTCTGTATATGTGTGTGCGCATAAAATAAACAAACATTTTGCACAGGTGAACCACTCTGAAGGGTGATTCTGACAGAGTGTGAAAACCTTGATTCTCCTGGCTCCATTATGTCCCCTGCTTGGTTCACGACATCTGCCTGTGGCTGCTTGCTGTGTTACAGATGGACATGCTTGCTAACAACAAGTCGCTTCTGCTCTACAAGAGGTGACGGGGGCCACACCAGACGCACCTTCAGTCCCACCTGTTGTCCTACTGTCCATCATACCGTCCCACCTGTTCTAATGTTCATCCTACCGTCCCACCTGTTGTTCTACTGTCCATCTTACCGTCCCACCTGTTGTCCTACTGTCCATCCTACCATCCCACCTGTTGTCCTACTGTCCATCCTACCGTCCCACCTGTTGTTCTACTGAATTACAGCGTCAACCCTTTCACCGCCACCATCATCATCCCCGCCCTCGATACGCACTGACTCTCCGGCAGGACATGATATTTACTGCAACACATGCTAACTGTTGTGCAGTGCATAATGTTCACCTGCTGGTGAAGGTGACTGTAGACAGTGGGTACCTTGAAGTAGGGCATGTTTTGGTGTAGCAGCTAGTCATACCCAATGTGAAATGAGTCACAAGTAACATTGTCATCCACACATTCTGTGTTTAGCTCAGCCGTACAAACTCTGTGTATAAGTCAGACGTGAAGTTTGTTACAGTGACGTCCTGCTGGCAGGGAAGGATGGTGGTGGTGGTGCACTTGTCATGGGTCGGGCTACGAGTGTGGCTTGTAATAAGTCATTTACTATTGAATTAAGAAGAAGTAATGAGTGATGAGTAATTTAATCATGAATGATTGTGTAGCAGCTTTTGCGCTATGCTGAGTTTGCCTGCCTTGGGATGAGTGTCTAGCCCATTTAGTTCTTTATAGGCGAGTGTGACTACTTGAGTTGTCTTTGTTTGTTTGCTTTTCTTCTTTGTTGAGCTGTGTGCTCCCTTAACCTGCAATCAAGTCATTGTTTGTGCATTGCTGTTTGATTTCCCAAGACTTTTCATGCTTGATGTAAATATTTGCACACTGTAAGTGAGCACTTATGAAGCTATGTTATTCCCTGTGCTCTGCAGTGTGTAATTGTCCTGGTGTTAATACATATAATGAAAGTTTATGACAGGTGTTAATACATATAATGAACGTTTTTGCCAGGTGTTAATACATATCAGGTGTCACACAAATGCTTCAAAGCTATGAAGACCAAAGGGCATAGTACAGATAATACGTAGAGTAGTCAACCTTAAAGTCTGAGGTCAAAATGTTGAGAGAGTGAACTACACAACTAGTGAAGGGTGCATTGTTGGGAAGGCTGTGTTTACGTTTATGAACATGTTTAAAGCTTGCTGCAGGAGTATGGATCAAATTATTTGTCACTGTTAGAATATATGACTTGCAAATTCTGTGACGCCTTCAACATTTCACATGGTGCAGGATTATGGTCCAATTATTTATTACTGTTAGAATATATGACTTGTACATTCTGAGATACCTTCAACATATCACATGGTTTGTTGAATTGAGGTGTAATGCACGTTTTACATTGTGACAATGTACAGTATGCGAGTGTGTGTGTGGGAAGGGAGATAATCTCTGTCGGCTTGTTTCATCATCTGATCTCATGGCTGTTTTAATGTGGCCTGTGTTGAGTTGTCAACTTGTCATTTGAACACTTTTGTCTGCTTAGTTCTCCACTTGTTTTAAAGCAATATGACCGACCTTCGTCCAGGGCATTCAGTTTAGGATGTAGTTGCAGTAGATATACTTTTGTTTAATCAGACTTCCGCATTTGATTTGCATTTAATGACACATTGGACCATGTGTTTTATTCATCGTCCAGACAAAATGTCAGTTGTGATTTTGTCAGGTTGAGTGGTGGTACTTTGAACTGCTTTTAATGGTACTGACAACTGGAAGAAATCGGATTTTTATTTTCATACTTTATACTTGCAGAGTATCCATGCCAAACATTCCTGCTTCTGTTCTGCGTGTCATGCTCAATTCAGTGATGGTTTCTTTTGTCGTTTCATGGTTTTATTACATTTGTAGAACATGTTTTTTAGTGTGTGTGTGTGTGAGAGAGAGAGAGGGTTTTAGACTGCTTCCCATACATCTGCTTGCCTTGTCTCCATTCATTTGCGCAACAAACATACCATGACTCCACACAAACAGTGTCTGATTTTATGACTATTAATATTTCACATAACAGTTATCGGCAATGAAGACAAGCAGACAAAAATCATACAACCTGCATGAAAAGTTGTGAGGGGAACAGCACAAAATAAAATCTTCCACAACTGTTCACAAACAAATCCATTGCAACTCAGCAGCCCAACAACAACTTTAGGTGCCGAAAACTTTCACTCATAAAAACAGGAAGAAAACTGTCTTACTCTCACATGTCTGTCTGCACATACTCTGTTGTCTGCTGTTGGCAATAACAGCAAGGTTAGGCATACCGTAACACCTGGAAAACTTAAGTAATGCCCCAGAAAAACAATCACCACAAAAATGGCACGGATTATCAGTTGATCTATGACACAGACAGAAAAGGTCCAAAGTGTTCAACACCCTTCGTCTGACCGTAACCATGGAGACAATTAAGAGATAAAATTCATGACGGGAGGCTAACAAGGCTACACTATACTGACTTGCATTTAAATATCTTTGAAAAAGCAGACAGCAAAATACTGACAAACACCTAGACTAAAACAGACAATATCTCACGACTGAAACCGTCCATAAATCAAAGACCAAAACAGAATATAACCACTGACATTGTCAAGGGAAAAGGAGAAAAGATGGGGGGGTCTAAAAGTGCAAACAAATTCCAGTTAAGAATCCTGTTGATAAATAGAAAGACACCAATACATACAATGTTCAGTTATGCGTGTGCTATCATTGCACGGTAAAGAGTTGAATAAGAAGTGACAAATTCCATCATTACAAGAAGACAGTAAAGGAGAGAAGCTACTGTGAATGATCCATATTCAAGGCAGGACTCTGCGTCAAACCTCCAGTCTCTCGGGGGTGGCTTTCTCTGCCCAGATAAACAGCCCACTTCATGACTACCACTTCTGGTGACCAACATGACACAGTGACCCTCATAATGACATAGTCATCAACATAATGACATAGTCACCAACATAATGACATGTTGTAATTTAATTCAGATAGGTACAGAATGTAACAGATTCTGTGATTGGTCAGATTACCGGTTGTAAATGAACACCGGAAATTTTACTTCATGATCACCTGCTGGCGAAGCACATTGATACACAGGAAATATAGAAGGCCTACGAAACACCAATACTACAATTCATGCGAAGAGATTACATGGATCAAATGGCCAAAATTGATGGATTGATGTACCCAGCATGCTTCCCCTGAAAGCGGCGTACGGCTGCCTGAATGACGGAGTAAATACGGTCATACACATGAAAACCCACGGGAGTTTCAGCCCATAAACAAAGAAGATGTATGAATTCTTCTGGCTAACGCGAGTCGATTCCAAAACTTGGTTTTGAATGGAGACCCAATTTTTGCTTTCCATCGAGGACGAAAATATCTATAAATGTGACAGAATTCATTGGGGGAAGAGTGAAAGGATGTTCATACGAAAACACATTTCTTGGGACTTAACCCTTGCAGGTAAGTGAACTGTAAGGAGTGTGTGAAAAAAACTGGATCACTTCCGCGTTGTAGCAATCGCATGAAAGCAAAAACAAGTTCGATGACAGATTGAATTACAATAACATTGACAGGCTTCCATTTGAAACCTCTTGGTGATGCTCGTGGATTGACGTCTGACCAAAGCCGTCCTGAAGCCTGACGGAGTGAAGCGACGGAGGGCTTCAATAAGGCTTTGGGAGGGCATCAATCCACGATCATCATCTTCAAGTTTTAAATGGAAGCCTGTCAATGTATAAGTGACCAACATAACATAGTGACCAACATAATGACGCTGTGAAAGACAACAAAGTGACAGGAAGGATCATGTCACACCCCCTCTCCCCACTCATCCAGCCCACAGCCAGAGAGGGCCGGCTAGTCAAACGAGATGAGCTGTGCGTCCAGGAGCGACTGTTGGTGCTGCTGGTGGGAAGGAGGGTGTTGGTGGGGGAGATGGGGTTGTTGGTGGGTGGGAGGGGGGTGGTGGGGCGGTTGCTGGCCAGACATCTGGTTGTTGCTGACGTTAGAGGGAGGGTACTGGCCGCCCATGTATTGCTGTTGTTGTTGCGGTTGCTGTTGCTGCTGTTGCTGTTGTTGTGGCGGCTGCCCAGGGGGTGGTTGCTGAGCGGCTGGCTGGTTGGGGTACATCCCCCCTCCCCCTCCTCCCTGCGGTGGCTGCTGTTGAGGCAAGCTTTGTGCCATACCTACACAGTGACAATACGACATTAGTTCATTGAAGGGCATCCAGCTGTAACGGCAGGAACAGTACAGCAAAAAGCCACTCTATAACAGCTAGTCTCTTTGAACAGAGAGTGTGCTCACTCTGCATGTTAAAAGCGCTGTACTCCATGGTTGGCTTGCCTAGTCCAGTAACAAAGAGAGGAACAGAGAGTGAACAAAGATAGGGACAGAGAGTGAACAAAGAGAGGGACGGAGAGTGAACAAAGAGAGGAACACAGAGTGTACACAGAGAGGGACACAGAGTGTACAAAGAGAGGGACAAAGGGTACACTCACTCTGCATGTTGAAAGAGTTGTACTCCATGGTGGGGGGCATGGAGGTGTACTGCATGGAGGGCTGACCGACGGGCGGCATGTTGGGGTCAGTGTAGCCCATGGAGGACGGCGGCATGTTGTAGCCGGGTTGACCTTGACCCCCGTCCAGCTGACCTTGGCCTTGGGGTGGGGGCTGATAGCCGCCTGGCATGCTGGACATCTGTGGGGTGAAGCCGCCCTGAGCCTGCACACGGTCAGTGAAGTAAGTACTGTCTGCAATGCAGTGCTGTGAAAATAATAAATAAAAATAAATCCCTGCGCTTAGAACTGTACCCACGGAATACGCGCGATATAAGCCTCATATTGATATTGATATTGATATGACAATATCTAGCATCCCAGTTTTTTTGTTTGTTTGTTTAACGCCCAGTCCACCACGAAGGGTGATATCAGGGCGGTGCTGCTTTGACATTTAACATGCGCCACACACAAGACAGAAGTCGCAGCACAGACTTCATGTCTCACCCAGTCACAATATTCTGACACCGGACCAACCAGTCTTAGCACTAACCCCATAATGCCAGACGCCAGGCGGAGCAGCCACTAGATTGCCAATTTTAAAGTCTTAGGTATGACCCGGCCGGGGTTCGAACCCACGACCTCCCGCTCACCGGGCGGATGCCTTACCACCAGGCCACCGTGTTGCGGTTAGCATCCCAGTGAAGTTAGTACTGTCTGCAATGCAGTGCTGTGGATATGACAATATCTAGCATCCCAGTGAAGTTAGTACTGTTTGCAATGCAGTGCTGTGGATATGACAATATCTAGCATCCCAGTGAAGTTAGTACTGTCTGCAATGCAGTGCTGTGGATATGACAATATCTAGCACCCCCTCTGACTTCTCTACATAAAATGTCAGGAGAAAAGGCAGTTCTGTGTAAGGAAAAAGTCCCACATAGCATGTAGGATACAGGTCCAGTGGAATCCCCCAATTTAAGACTCCCCTCCCACCCCCACCCCACCACCCCTTCCTCACCTGATTGAAGACCTCATCCTTTTTAAGACCTTGCTTTTTCAGATAACCTGTTCATAACCTCCTTTTTAAGATCTGATTTTCTCAGATTTGTAGAGGTCTTAAAAGGGGGTTCCACTGTAATCCACGCAGAGAAGGATACAATGTGTGTGCGTGTTCCTCTGAGCTGAGAGTACAACCCGACTCTATACAGTGCTTTACATTGTCAAACACACAACCTGAGTGACAAGCAAAGCATCAAACTTTACCAAAATGCTTACATAGAAAAAAACAAGCAAAGAAATCCTGAAGACAAAGAACACAAATCCAGTGTCACACGCATGCACACACACACACACACACACACACACACAGCATTACCTGAGAGTAAGCGCTCTGAGCGACACCAGGCCCCATGTAGACGCCCTGCGACTGGGGGAGGGGGCCCTGCATGGCGCCTCCCGGTCCCTCCAGCCCGCCCTGTTGTTGTTGCTGCGCGACGTTCTGCCCGTAGCCGCCCAGCTGGTGCACGGGGGATCCCTCGGTGGACTGGGGGCCCGGTCCATAACCCTGGACCATGCCCGGACCGCCCACACCAGGTGGCATCATGCCTGGACCACCGCTCATCATGCTCTGTTGACCACCCAGCTGCTGCTGACCATACATCTGCTGCACACAGAAACACAACATCAGTTGGCAATGTCGTTCCCAGGCCTTGGTTGTCGTTCATTAACACATACTTTTTTGATATGGTGCATTCTGACTCCAGACCGGTCTAATGTCCTAAGTTTTGACATAGGGAATGTCTTTTGACACGACAATTTTTTTAGGCCATGACATTTTGACAGATATATACTGTTCAAAAAAAGAAACGCATAGTTGCTACTTGCCAAATTTGTTTTATTTTTCGAAAAAATTAACAGAAAATCCAATATTTAGATTATTTGTTTGAAATTTGGCATGGACACAGTTGAATGCACACACAGTTCATTTGCATCTTCAAATCAATCAGTCAATCAATACGATTGGGTGCCGAGGCTGTCAAGTCAGTAGGGGGTGTGACTGCCTTGAGCAGCAACAACTGCCCGGCACCTTCTGGGCATGGACTGGATCAGATGCCGGATATCTTGCTGTGGGATGGTGTCCCACTCCTCCTGAAGTGCATGCAATAGATCGCGGTGATTTGCCAGCGCTTCTTCTCGCCTGCGCACACGTCTGTCCAATTCATCCCAGAGGTGTTCTATCGGGTTCATGTCTGGCGACATGGATGGCCAGGGAAGCACCTGGACATGGTGGTCGGTGAGGAACTGGGTGGTGAGTCGTGCTGTGTGCGGGCGAGCGTTGTCCTGCTGGAATATGGCATCCTGGTCAGCCAGAAGAGGAAGGGCGTGTGGGCGCAGAATTTCCTCCACGTATCGCTGGGCAGTTATGCGCCCTTGGACGTGCACCAGGGTGCTCCTTCCAGCGGTATTGATCGCCCCCCACACCATGACGCCTCCACCACCATGAACAAGTGCCTCATCCACACAGTTGGGCGCGTAACGTTCGTTTACTCTCCGGTAGACCCTCCTCCGACCATCATGTCGCTGGAGCAGGAAGTAGGACTCGTCGCTGAACCACACGTGTCTCCAGTGATTCCGGACGGTCCAGCGAAGGTGCTGGTTGCCCCACTGCACTCGGTTCTGGCGATGGCGGCGGGTGAGGACAGCTCCTCTGTGAGGTCTGCGAGCTCTCAAACCAGCTTCATGCAGGCGGTTCCGCACGGTCTGGTCCGATAATCGGTGTGGCCCGGGGAGAGCCTGGACAGAAGATGAGGCCGACAGGAAACGATTCCGGAGGTGGCGGAGCCGTATGAAGCGGTCGTGAGCAGCAGTTGTCGCCCTTGGTCTTCCCGCTCGTGGCAAGTCAGCAACGGAGCCAGTGGCTTGAAACCTGACCCACAGTCAACTGATGGTGCTCTGGGACACGTGGAAGTGCCTGGCGATTGCACTTTGACTTTGGCCTGCTTGTAAACGACCCAATGCAATTTGGCGGTCTTCTCTGCTCAATCGGGCCATCTTTCGTCGCTGAATTATCGTCTGATTTCTTTGTGGCGAACAATCCGCTTTTATGGGTTTTGGAAGACATGGTGAGAGCTCAATATTCCCCGAGTTTCACGAGATTACACTGAAGCATGACGAGTGGTCATGCCAAATGAGCAATTTTGACATTGTAGCCACTGATAACGCATGCGTCACGTGCAGAGCTCACTTGTGGCAATGGACGAAAGGTCGACGACCAGATAAACATTTTCTGCAGTTTGGTGGATATCCTTGTAGCCATATAACTAAATTAACCAAATATTACAAGCTATGCGTTTCTTTTTTTGCCGAACAGTATATATTTTAAATCCAGGTCCAACTGACCTTTGTCTGCTGTGTCTGGGAACAGCACTGAATGGAACGCTTATCATGCGGTTAATGTTCAGTCAGAAGACAGATAAGACATGCATTGCTTTAGAAAACCTTGCAAAACATTTTAGTGTCCAAATGGTACATGAAGTTCCATCATCCAAATATTTCTCTGATATACTCAGTTCAAATGGCACCTGGAAACTACACACACACGCACGCACACACACCCACACCCACTCACAAACACAGAGGTTCGTGCCTTGTTGTGACCTACCTGAGGATATCCATAGGCCTGCATCTGTCTCATGTGAGTGAGTTGTTTCTGCTGCTCCAGTCGCATAGCCATCTCCCTCTCCTGTTCTTGTAGGCGCTGCAAGGCCAGTTGTCTCTGCATCTCTAGGTACTCCTGTACACACACACAGACACACAGCCATCTCTAGGTACTCCTGTACACGCACACAGACACACCTTTAACATCACACAGCCATCTCTAGGTACTCCTGTACACAAACACACACCTATACCATCACACAGCCATCTCTAGGTACTCCTGTACACACACACCTATAACATCACACAGCCATTTCTCGGTACTCCTGCACACACACACACACACACACACACACACACACCTATAACATCACACAGCCATCTCTAGGTACTCCTGTACACACACACACACACACACCTATAACATCACACAGCCATCTCTAGGTACTCCTGTACACACACACACACACACACACACACACACACACCTATAACATCACACAGCCATCTCTAGGTACTCCTGTACACACTCACACACACCTATAACATCACACAGCCATCTCTCGGTACTCCTGCACACACACACACACACTCACACCTATAACATCACACAGCCATCTCTAGGTACTCCTGTACACACACACACACCTATAACATCACACAGCCATCTCTAGGTACTCCTGTACACACACACACACACCTATAACATCACACAGCCATCTCTAGGTACTCCTGTACACACACACACACACATTCACACACACACACACACACACACACACACACACACACACACACACACACACCTATAACATCACACAGCCATCTCTAGGTACTTCTGTACACACACACACACACACCTATACCATCACACAGCCATCTGAATACTCCTGTACACACTTATACCATGATTTTATCTCCCAGCACTGAAGGAGAAAGAGAGATATTAGAAAGTATAGCACTAAAGAGAAGGACCCGAGACGTTAGAAAGGACACTGAGGGAAAAAGAACTGACGTGTTTTTTCTGGCGCATGACTTCCAGTTTCTGCATCATCTGTATCTGTCTCAGTCGCTCCTGTTCCTCCATCTCACAGCGACGTTTCTCGCGGTGCTCCTCTCTTAGCGAGTCCAGTGCCTCTCTTGCGTCACGCAGCTGTGTCAGCTTGTCCTGAAGGCCCTCGTAGTAACCTGACACAGTCAACACACCGTTATAAATATAACACAATGATGGCACAGTGATCAAACACTAGTCAAAACATGCTCTCCCACACACACACACACACACACTCACACTGACCACGACTATCCTCTATCTCATGCTGGTACTTGAGTAGCTGGGGGTGCATGTTGCTGATGACACACACACACACACACTGACCACGACTATCCTCTATCCCCTGCTGGTACTTGAGTAGCTGGGGGTGCATGTTGCTGATGACACACACACACACACACACACACACTGACCACGACTATCCTCCATCTCCTGCTGGTACTTTAGGAGCTGTGGGTGCATGTTGCTGATGACGGTGAAGAGCGACTGAACGGAGGAGTCGTTGGCGATGGGACGGCCACGCTGAGAGTTGCTGCGCATGCGGTTGACGAAGATCTCCAGACTGCTCTGCAGCGCCGCCAGGAACTGCGCCTTGTCCAACTCCCGCTGGTCTCCGTTCTGCAGGGGCTGCTCGCTGTTGGTCGGCCCGGACTGGGGACAGACAAGACCATATAAGACCTATCTGGTTCACTTTGCACACAACTCTCACAAGCAATAAAACCTCTAGTCTTTACACAACCTACCTTACCCAAACACACTTTTCACCCCACACACACCATACAGCAACTGACATTGGCTGTCTCGCCTAAGCCATCATGAACTTACCTTAACCTTAACTAACATATTCACCCATACAGACCTCACATCCACTGGGACCTTAAGCTCAACTCACTCACTCACCAAACACACATACACTGACCACTCAGCGACTGTCTTGTTGGCTGCGTTGGGGGTGGATGGAATGGCGGTGGTCTTATGTAACCTTACATAACCTTAACCCTAACTAACAGACACACACACACCACACGCACTGACCTCAGCGACTGTCTTGCCAGGAGCACTAAGAGGGGAGCTAGCAGCATTGGGGGCGGAGGGAATGGCGGTGGTGGCCATCTTGCCTGTCGTCTCCTCCGAGCGTTTCTGCCAGTAGTTACGGTTCAGGTAGCGTGCCAGCTCCGGGTCCATGTCGGCCGTGTCGATGGCTGGGATCATCTGAAAACACCACCAAACACTTGTGTCACATCTCAACACACCACCAAACACTTCTGTAATTATCACTTTACAATTTTCTTCTGGGAGGACACAACAAAGTATACAATGCGAAAAATGCAATCCATTTTCCCCTAAGCGTTCGATCTTATCTAGATCAACAATGGCTACTTGGTTGAAAGCTTGACATTGAATCAACACTACTGAGTAGGTACATCTGCATATGTATATCTATATATATATATACTTCTGTCTGTCTGTCTGTCTGTCTGTCTGTCTGTCTGTCTGTGTGTTTGCAATGCACGGCCAAAGTTCTGGATGGATCTGCTTCAAATTTGGTGGGCACATTCAGGTAGACCCCAGACACAACCTGGTCGATGAGAATTTTCAACACATGCTCTCAGCGCGCAGCACTGAACGGATTTTGGTTTTTCTGTTCATCTTCCCAGATCCATTCCCAGTAACTCTTCCTTATCTTCTCCAGTGTTTTGCGTTTATCTCCCTTCCTTCGTGTGGCATCAATCCATATTCCCGTTACTATTTTTAGAAGGTCACTGTCCACAACGCTTTCATCCCGGCGAAGCCGGATATTCCCGTTACTATTTTTAGAAGGTCACTGTCTACAACACTTTCATCCCGGCAAAGCCGGGTATTTCTGTACTTCTTCTCAGCGAAGTCGGGTACCCGGCAAAGCCGGGTATTCAGCTCTACTTCTTCCCGGCGAAGTCGGGTATCCCGGCGAAGCCGCTACCCGGCGAAGCGGGTAATCATCTAGTATGTATATATATATATATATATCCTCTTTGAGCTGATGACCTTGATGTTTTCCTGTCGCTAACAGCTAGCTGGATTCAGCTTCATGCAGTCGAAGACTACTAGGGCACCTTTTTTTGTAGTGGGGTCGCAACTACCTTCTATCATTTTATTTCTGTGGAACTACTTTCTACAAATGTTCTACACTATCCAACCAGCTTAGGCCGACCCTTGTCTGGGAATGAAAAAGTTGAAACTGACCGCTGGCTGGGGGGCCTCGGAGTGTGTCGGGGGCTGACCCCCGGCATTGCCCCCGCCATACACGCCATAGTTCTTACGCAGGCGTTCACGCTGGAAAAAACAACACAAAATGTACTGTACGCATGTTCATATTCAAAGTGTATCCCCTCCCCTCTGTCGTACATTCCAAAGTTCTTATGCAGGCATTCCCACTGGAAAAACATCACAGAAACTACTGTACTCGTGTTTATATTCAAAGTGACCCCCCCCCCCCCCCCATAGTTCTTACGCAAGCAATCACGCTTGGAAAAACATAACAAAAACAACTGTACATGTATGTGTTTACATTCAAGTGAAACATCCCGCCCCCCCTCAACAACAAAAAAAATCAAACCCATCACTTAGTGTCTGAATACAAAATGAAAGTCAAAGAAAGGCGGCGTTTAACACACTGTGCTGGATGCACACCCTAGTACTGTCTTGCCAAAGAGCGGTGACTGTCTTGCCAAAGAGCGGCGACTGTCTTGCCAAAGAGCGGCGACTGTCTTGCCAAAGAGCGGTGACTGTCTTGCCAAAGAGCGGCGACTATCTTGCCAAAGAGCGGTGACTGTGTGGTTAAATTGAGTGATTTACAAGGCTTCACTGGCCACAGGTTCCTCTCTGTGATTTGCACAACAGCAGCAACAACACACATACACACACAAGGCAGCAGCAACTCACACCAAAAGAAGAAGCGTAATAATGAACACAGTATCAACTTTATCAAGTCTCAGTGTTGTGTGACTTGCACACAGAGTAAGTGAAGGAGCAGATGCATGCGTCTTTCATTCCTACCTCCCACCAAACTGACTGACTATTCCAGATTAACATCCTCTTAGACCAGTTTGCTTATATTTGGACAGGTACTGGTAATACGCTAAGGATATGGTGTGATGCTTTGACTCAAACAAGCTCATTGTGGCTGTCTTCTTCGCCACACCAGCATCAGGCTTGTCTGGTCAAAGTATGGAGGTACCATCAGGTTAATGAGAGACGTAAGATGATGCATGTGTGTCTTCATCCTATTTTCCAAGCGCCAAGACTTCGCTGTGAGCTTGGGATCTTTTTTGTGCACATCCGTGCACACAGGAGTGTTCTGAATCTGACACTGAAGAGAGTCTGCACAAACTTGACTCCAAGAAATACCTGGTGTTGGAACCAAAGCCGATATTTCTAGCTTCAAGAACGCGTCTGGAAGACCTCTCAAGGTTGATGCCCAAATATAGCAGTTGGGTGGATTTTTTTTCTTCTCTTATTTCTTCTTACGATATTTGTACCTTTCAGAAAAACGGGTAGACAACATACATCACAGTAATGATCTAATTCCACAGCCCCTTGACAACATACATCACAGTAATGATCTAATTCCACAGCCCCTTGACAACATACATCACAGTAATGATCTAATTCCACAGCCCCTTGACAACATACGTCACAGTAATGATCTAATTCCACAGCCCCTTGACAACATACATCACAGTAAGGCCAAAAAAAAAAAATAGGTGTGGTTACGGTAACATTGCCAAAAAAAAATAGGGTAGGTAGGTAGGCAATCACTTTTTTTTTTTTTACTTTTTTTTCTAATGTGTACAAATTAAACCTACTTGACAGGGAAATAAGTGTGCAACTCGGGCGCTTTCGCTTTCATTGCGTTTTTTGCACTGGTTTTTTTTTTTTTTTTTTTTTTTTGACAAATGTAATAAAAAGTTATAGGATCGGCCCCTAAAAATAGGGTAGGTCGGGTTACCGTAACCACACCTATTTTTTTTTTAGGCCTAATGATCTAATTCCACAGCCCCTTGACAACATACATCACAGTAATGATCTAATTCCACAGCCCCTTGACAACATGCATCACAGTAATGATCTAATTCCACAGCCCCTTGACAACATACAAAACACTGATATCACTTAGCATTGCACAAACATGCAAAACACTGATAAGACCAAAGAAAATCATGTTTGTTTTCGATGACAAGGCCAACCAAATTAAGGTGGGTAGGTCTGTTCCTTTTTTGGGTGGGTGGGGGGGGGGGGGGGTGTAGGGTTATAGAAATTAGTTTTTAATTTACACAGGCTTATGAAGCTAGGAGGGGGGCCTTTGTGTAATCTGTATTACATGTACCACAATACTCACCTCTCTGTCAGTATGACTAACCAGGATGATCTCCCTTCGTGACAAAGCAACTCCACACTAACCTTTCCAAATGTTTTCTCTTACTTTTCCTTCAACAATCCTCAACATCTTTTGTGGCCATTTCACCTTTTTCACGATACACACCTCCACAAAATTAATCTGAGAAAATCAGGTCTTAAAAAGGATGGAGTCTTAACATGGGGTAAAGTTATGGTAAGAACAGAAAATCTGAGAAAACCGGGTCTTAAAAGGGGGTTACTCTTAAAAGATAAAAAAAAAAATGGAGGTACTCTTAAAAGATAAATGGGGAGGGGGAGGGGGGGGGGACCTAAAGAGGGGTTCCACTGTAGTTGTCCTCTTGGGTTGACTACAGCAAGGGAAGGTGTGTGTAAGGCAGTGACAGAATGTGAGTAACACCAACAGCTGACTAAAGATCATGCCATGACTCATGTAGGTCAGTTCTATAAATAGTCACAGAGTAACCTCCTCAAGACAGGATTAACAATTACATTAACACTATGGACAATGAAAAAAAAACAACAGAATGCAATTGAACATTTTGCAGCTGGCACTATACCATAATAAACTAACTTACAACAATGCCTGAAATAAAAGATATGCACCACACACACACAAAATTAAATCTGTAAATAAGTAATTTTAAAAAAAGGAAACTTTTCAGTTAAAAATGAAGCTGAATTCATAGCAGAAAAAACAGAACCCGAAAAGAACACAAGTAAACATGGACGTATTCAAGTTTAACTGTAAATGAGAAACATTTCAGTCTGCTTGTGCTTGTTATTTGGTAATATTGATTAATTAAATGTCCAAAGGAATCAAATTAGTGAATTGTAACTTTTTCCTGAACACACACACACCAAAAAATAAAACACAACAACAATAAGACAGCTGCATGGGTGAAACCTCAAAAAAATAAATTGACTGAAAATTCTGAGGCAGGGGTCCAGGGGCCACCCAGGCCCTGGCGGGGTACAGGGGCAGCGCCCTGTTGGGGGGTCCAGAGCCCCCCAGCTGAAAACAAATTTTGCCGTTTTATAGGTGATTTTATGGCCTCTCCTGGGCTCTAAAAAAAAAAAAAATTTTTTTGACACTTTAATGCCTGTCAAAAACCTGAGACTGATCAGCCTTAAAAAAACATAAAATCTTGGATTTTTATTTTTAGTCCATTCTCACTAGCACCAGAGGTCCATTCCAACTTATTCTGCTTAAAAGAGTGTCAGAAAGCTAAAGATAGACTGTGCTGAAGCAAGCAGAGAAATGAGTAATAAGTAACAGCAGATCCTATCAAGTCGATGAGCCACAAAAACAATGCCCTTGTACAAAACAACAATTTCACTGAACAAGTCACTCGATCATGCGCTTATAACACATAACGATACACGCTCAAAGACAAACAGAAAATGACAAAACTGATAACACATGAAAAACAGCAGCCATATATCACATATAACATGAACACCTGAAGTTAATGTCTTGTTTATTTGATGACTAACCTGAAAACTACACCAAAGATACGCATTAAAGTTGAACCGAAGATCCAAAGATACGGAGCACGGCCCATTGAAAGAAAGAATGAAATGGTCGACTTTATCACGAAGTCGGTACAGCTTTCTTGTGATGTTTGCTTCTTGCGCGTGCATATTCTTCCCGATAATTCCATAATCTCTCAATTTGGAAATTGGAGCAGATGGCACACAAATGTCACGGTGTATCAAGATTCTGAAGCCACTTCCGAAAACACTCTACGGTTTACGCGCGTTTGTTCGGTTGGTCAGCACCGATCAACTCTGTTGAAGCGTTTAAACTTAAAACGGGTATCTTCTATGCTTTAATTATTTCATCACTTCCTTGGCCCGTCAAAACACGGAAAAAAGCGGCTTCCTTTGGAAATAGAGCCTTTTATTCGCTGTCAGAGAAATGAAGCGACCCGAAAGTCAGACTCCTGCGAAGTTAACAACAACAAGACGCGGGCTGTATTCTTACACAAAAGAGTACTTCCGTTCAAACCGAAAGCTGAAACCGAATCGCGTCATCATCGCTGCAAGTAAACCGATTTCAAAATAATTTTTTGGGGTCACAATTTCGGACTGACGGAATTTCCGTCACAACATTTTTACAATTGACGAAAATCCGTCAATTGACGGGCTAGTTTCACCCATGCAGCTGGTATGCAGTGTTGCAATTGCAAACACATTTGTAAAGAAAGACACGTTTAAGGTAAAAAAATGTGAGAGGAAAGCTAGTACCTCACTCTCTTTCCGCCAATACTGTAAGTGAAATGAAGAGCTCGTGTTAGAGACAATAACAGCCACTCTGGAAACGTTTTGAAGGTTATAACTTTAAGTCAGGTACTGAGTAAGATAATAAAAGACAAATGTTGGAGCCTTAAAAAAATCATGCATAAGAATGATCTTTAGACTTAAGAGATAATGAGTGGCACAAATTTGTTGTACAAACTTGTTGATCAATTGATTTAGCATCAACACTATAAGTTCATGAGACAAAGAGAGAAGACAAAGAGATGACATTACACTGACAGACACTGAGACAGACCAGAGAGTTGAAACAAATGTTAACTTACTTCTTTCTCTTTATTCTCAGCCTCAGAGCGGGACAGAGCCAGAGCAAGCTGCAGTTCTTCTTCTTCAGCAATCTCCTGCTCCGTGCGCTGCGGTGGGTTCTGACCAACACACACACACATCACTTATTGCTGATATTCAGCATCATTTTACTAATCCATTTACTCATTCACTGATTCGGCTAAATAATTCTTCTTTCCCACCTTTCTGGTACCAAGTAAACATCACATCCAACGACCTTGAAGTCACAACTACTGTAGTGGAAACAACAAACACACAACATCCTCTGACTCAGGCAAAACAAGGGACACGTTAGTTCACACATGATGGCAGCACTCCCTACGATTGTATGACACTAAGTTGACTAACAGCCATTTTCTGGTCGATCTGCAGTTTGTGTCATCATACACCATCCCCGGATGTTTACAGACACACTGTAACGGCGATCACGCTTTCTGCGTGTACAACTAATCATCTAAAATGTAGACAGCAAAATCAAAGTACATACCCTCCTACTCATATTCTATAATTCTTCTGCTCCACTGACTTGACAAACTTGAGACAACATGAAACTTTACAAGTCCAACGCACAGTCACAAGAGACGGACGCCATATTGCAAACAAAGATGAAGGGAAGTAACTCTGTAACTGTGTAGTTAAAGTGCTGCAGTCTTTCCCCCTTATCATTGATTCTGTTCTCTGGATGTTTTCAAGATGTCAGCAATTACCTTAGCTCCTCCTTCAAGTGTTTTTTTTCCAGCACACAGAAGAAGTGCATTAATTTATCTATTTTTATTTTTACCCCATATCTGGATTACTTTCTTTTTTGTTGATCTGTTGCTGTTATTTTTTTGTGCAATTTCATTCTTTTTGTTCTTTTTTTTTCCAATTTCACTTTATCCTGTTTTTCAGGTGTGAAAAGTAAAGCATGAAGATGACCTAGATCTATGTAATCCTAACTGTTATTATACTAAATTGAGGATAGCTGCCCTCTATAGGGATTACCTCAGTCATCTGAAGAAGAAGAAGATGAAGAAGAAGAACAGGAAGAAGAAGAAGTATGTGTTAGGTACAGACAGCATAAAAAAAAAGTACTCTCAGTAAAAACGTTCTATGATACAGAACACAACTTTTTTCTTCTGATCCACATTAAGCATCAATACTTTATGACCAATACTCTGAGCACTTTGCAGGCAATGTTACAAACAAGGATGGTGCTACCCACACCGTTTATTGCGCAAGTTAACCATGTGTCATTGGAATGTCCCCCCCCCCCCCCCCCCCCCCCTGTCTGGGTCTTGCTAAGGTTGGAAACTAAAGTTATAAAATTTATATTTATAAAAGTTAATGAAAACATGTATCCTATATAAAATTGGCATTTGTATGAGAGAAAAAACTTAGTGAAATGGCGTCTTATTTAAAAAAAAAAAATTGTTTGGCTTTTGACGTAAGTGATTTCACTTTGGAAGAGGACAAGAGCCTTTTTTTTAATTTTTTTTTTTAAGTCAATATCATAATATCTCTTTTAGATTATCTAGATATAAATAACTGTGATTTTACTAACCTACATATAACTGACCTACATGTACTACTATTAGGCACAGAAAGCAGAAAACTATGCTCACATGTTAATAATGATCTATGGCACAGAAAATAATATTTTCCCTTTCTGATCCAAATATATTCACACAAAAATACTACTAAAAATACCATATCAAGGTAAATAAAGTTTTTAAAAGGGAAGAAAGAACACAGCACTTGTCAAACTAGAGGGAAAACAACAAAATACAAATAACAATCTGACATAAAACACAAAGCACAACACAAGACACACTTACTTTCTTTTCCTTCGTACGTTTGGCACTCTGAGCAATTTGTCAAATAGACCAAAGAAAAACCTTTGTTATATGTGCCAGTCAAAATTTCACATGTTTGATTTCCAGTCTAACTACGCAAAATGTGAGTTTGGAAAAACTGCTGAAAGTATTAGATTACTGATGCTGCCTCATAACTCAATATTCAAACTTTGTAAATTTGAATACTCTCGAAAATAGCTACACAACTTGATTATGTGAGTTACACACACAACACAAACTCCTGTGTACAAAGTGAGAGATGCGCTAGCTACACAAGGGTGTTTTGTCAGGTAAGCGTTCATGCAGTCCTAGCACTCTCCATGGGAACATGGTGGTGTTTACACGCAGATAAAGAAATGATGTAGGCAGAATTGTCACAACAATACAACAATGGAACCCCACTTTTAAAACCTCGAAAAATCAGGTCTTACAAAAGGGGGGAGTCTTACAATGGGGGTAGAGCTTATGAACAGAAAATGTTAGATAAGATAACACGATCTTTAAAGGGAGGGAGTCTTCAATCGGGGGGGGGGGGGGGGGGGGGGGGGGGCGGGGCGTGCATGTGTGTGTGTGTGTGTGTGGGGGGGGGGGTGTCTTAAAAGGGGGGGGTCCAATGTACAAAGAAAAATTTACCTCCTGTACCTAGAAAAAAAAACCACACAGAGAGAAAAAAAACATATTTTTGTCACAAACAAATAAAATCAGAAACAACCAAATAATGTGTATATCAGAGCTGAAGAGTGATGTTTAAACCACCCATTCCACAAAGCAGTCACTTTTCTAGACAACAAGAGCAGACACAACAGTTGCAATCATGAACCACAGATGTCTTCAAGAAAACAAACATAATTGCCGGGATGAAAACTAAATATTTTAAAAAGCAGGAAAAACTGCTGTGGGAGCTGAGATGGTCCTAGCAGGGTCACCATTCATCATCTTCACATTTTCAAGTTTGTTTTGTTGGGCTTTTTTTTTAGATTCAAAAACTAAGAAAGGTTTGTTTATGGAACGTTTGATTATAGAACTGGAAGAAAAAAATAAACATTCACACGTACATCAACTCATCAGTCAAATAACATTTTGCGTTTTGTTATGTTTTCAATAAAAAAAATAATCTGCCAGCAATAATATTCAATATCAGATATTCCTGATTTCATGACAGGAACTGTAACCCCTGTAGTCATAAGATCCCTTTTGAAGAAAACATTCGTCACATGTAAAAGCAACTGTTAACACATTGTAACATTTCTTCACGTGCCGTTACTCCGAGAACACTATGCAGAAAGAGAAAAGATGCATGAAATTGAAAGTCACACATCAGTTCAACTTCAAGAAATCCAACTGTCATCTTCCCCCACGTGTCACCCTGGGCATGTCTTCATATCATTTCTGACCCCATTCTTTGTCTTCACAATAAATGCACCACACAAACACACACAAGGCACAATAAAACTGGATGGATCACAGGTGATTCACACAATGGTTTACCTGGGAAGGAAGGTATGTTAATTAAAGCTTGCCCCAAACCGCCTGAAAACAATCACTTGACATGCAGCCAAACTTGAACCAACCATGGTCTCGTTTCATGGCATTACAAGGGGAGCAAATGCTCAAACCACTTACTTTTGTCATACGTATTATCAATCAAAAACAAATTATGTGCTGTTACATACATAATACATGCACTCAAAAAACAAATCATTGCTACACTCTAGCTTAAAAAAAAGAATACATGTAATTGTCTGTGTCGTCATTCCCCCCCCCCCCCCCCCCCCCCCCCCCCCCTAAAATTTGACGAGGGTCAATCTGTCATGGCTCATGTCTGAAGGTCATAAAATCAGGACAGACAGTGAAGTTTCAAAACTCTGGTTCCATAAACATCTAATAACATTGATCATTTCCAACTTTACGACCCACTCTGACCTAGAAATTTGACAAAGGTTAACCAGACTTGGGTCACATCTGGAGGTCATTAAACCCTAGAAGTTTGTGAAGTGTCAAGGATCTAGCTTCAACAAGAAAAGCAAACACTGATATGACTGACCTTTGCAATAACTAATATGAATCAGAAACAGACTATCTTTAGCTCAAACTACATTGAAGAAAGTGACAATTTCCTACTTTTCGACCAGAACTCAACCCTGCTGTGACCTGGAAATATGATCAGGATACACAGGGCTAGAGTCATATCCAGAAGTCCTCAAATCCATAAACTACTGGAAGTTTCAAAGATCAAAGTACCAAAAACCTTGATTTTTCCTACAAAACCTTAACATCAGCTGCGACCTTGAAACAGATCAACCAGAAATGGGTTTTGCTTTATAAAAAAACAAATGTTGAATAAAATGGTTAATTTTCCTTTTTTTTTAGTAACCTAACTTGAGCTTTAAATAAGTGTTGGGTCAACCAGACTTGGTTCATGTCTGGAGGTCATTGAAGCCTTCAAGAGTGTGACTGTGAGATTTCAAAGCTCTGCCTTTAAAAACATTCAAGACATTTTTAATTTTCCATATCACTTTATCAGACCCAAACATGACTTCGCTGTAAGCTTGAAATTTGACGACTGTCAAACAGACTTAGTTCACATCGGGAGGTCATCCAACACAAGAACTGTGTAAAATTTTAAAGCTCTAGACATTGATAGTTTTGCATTTCATGATTCAAACTTGGCCCTGCTGTGACCCTGAAATGTGATGAGGGTCAACAAGACTTGGGTCATGTCAGGTCATCAAACCCTAGAAGTGTGCACAGTTTCAAAGCTCTAGTTTAAAGAAATTGATTATTTATCTTTCTTTTTCCTGAAGTTAACCCTGCTATGACCTTGACATTTTACGAGGGATTCAACCATAGAAGTGCAAACATTTCAAAGCTCTAGCTACAAAAGCATTTGAGAAAACTCCAACTGTCCATTTTGTT
This sequence comes from Littorina saxatilis, assembly GCF_037325665.1. Lineage (NCBI taxonomy): Eukaryota > Metazoa > Mollusca > Gastropoda > Littorinimorpha > Littorinidae > Littorina > Littorina saxatilis. The sequence goes on from NC_090246.1 coordinate 79,333,757, forward strand.
ACCTGAACACGACCCGATTATGACCCAGTAATTTAACAAGAGTCACCCCGACTCTACGCAGGTCATCAAACTGCAGAAGTGTGCGAACTTTTGAAGGTCTAGCTTCAACAACAAAAATTTTAAGTGAAGTTTCTTTGTCCCCAATCAGACAGATGGTCAGCTGTGCTGGGCCATACAGACCAACACCAATGAACACGACTATTGCTCACTGGTCACTCGGAGGAGTCCACAATCTGAAGGAAATTGAAGGAAGTTAACAGGGAACAAGGGAGGATGAATTTGATATAAAGGTGTGGGGGCATGATACAGTGGAACCCCCTTTTAACATCTCCCAATTCAACACCTCCCCTTTTTAACAATATGAGACTGTGCCAAAAGGTGACGTTTTCATGTCAGTATGTCCCAAATGACATCACCAGTACATTTTTCATTCTATCTAATCTGTTTTCGTTCTATTTTTTCTAATAACATGCGTTAACAATTGATTGCCAACTGGAATGGAAGAGCACAAAAAGTGTAACTTGATATGTAGTTTCTCTAGAGGGAAAAACATCTTCCACTTTCATGTCAGTGTGTCCCATGCAACATACATTTGCCAAACAGCTATGTGCAAGTAGATTATTTGTTAGTGGTATAGAAAATACTGATCAACAATTAAAGTCAGTTTTCACATTCATTTTCTACCTATTTCTTATTTGTTTATTCTGTTGGCAATGGTGAAATGTCAGCAATCGTGTGTCATTCGGGACAGTAGACATGACACCTGACCTTTTGGCACAGTCTCATATGCTTTTCAAGATGATCTGTTCATAACCTCTGTAAATTGACCCCTATTTGAAGACTCCCTCCTTTTGAAGACCTGAATTTCTCAGATTTGTGGAGGCCTTGAAAGGGGCAGGGATGGCCAAATCTCAACATTTTAACTTGGCAGCCGGGCGAGTAACTTCAAGGAAAATCACTAGCCCATCAGAAATGTTGCTGGCCTGGTACATACCACACAACAAATCATGAGTGTCAGATTTCTTTACACTATTAAAATAGTGGGGATACGCACAGCAGCCTCGTTTTCGTTTCACTAGAACATGATGGTGATTTTGCAGAGGACAAAAGTTCCTGCATCTGTAGTGTTTCTATGGCTTTAAAACTCACAGTCACTTCGTTGTTTAGATTTTGAGCTTTAAAACTCGATAGGACAACCAACAGCTTTACATTTGACCAGAATTTTCACTGGCCAGCCAGGCGGTTTCTACTAGCCCGGCGGACTTTTTACTCGCCCCTGGCAATCGGGCGGACAATTTGGCCATCCCTGAAGGGGAGTTCCACTGTACTTCCAATTTGCTGACACGGCCTGGGGCTGAAGGGGTGTGCAGGTTTTAGCTGTGTCCAGGACAGGCAACACAAGCAGGGGAGGAACAAAACACACTCATACAGGAAGGGTGGAGTAGGGGGAGGAGGAGAAAGGAGTACACACCTGGCTCTGCTTGGACAGAGGACTGGCCAGGTATTCAGCAGGTAAGTCACCTTCCTCCTTCTTGGCTCCTCTGCAATCACACAATCACACAGTGGCCGGTTTGAGTTTCACACAATCCTAGCGTGGTCAGTTTGAGTTTCACACAGTCCTAGCGTGGTCAGTTTGAGTTTCACACAATCCTAGCATGGTCAGTTTGAGTTACACACAATCACACAGTGGTCAGTTTGAGTTTCACACAATCATAGCGTGGTCAGTTTGAGTTTCATACAGTCCTAGCGTGGTCAGTTTGAGTTTCACACAATCCTAGCGTGGTCAGTTTGAGTTACATACAGTCCTAGCGTGGTCAGTTTGAGTTTCACACAATCCTAGCGTGGTCAGTTTGAGTTACACACAATCACACAGTGGTCAGTTTGAGTTTCACACAATCCTAGCGTGGTCAGTTTGAGTTACAGACAATCACACAGTGGTCAGTTTGAGTTTCACACAATCACACAGTGGTCAGTTTGAGTTTCACACAATCATAGCGTGGTCAGTTTGTGTTTACCTCTGAATTTACTTGGCAAAACAGTGCATGACTGAATTACTATGGGGGTGTTCCTTCTTTTTTTTTTTACCCCAAACATGACATGCCTTTGACCTTACATTTTGATGAGGTTACACCAAACTTCTGTCCTCTTTGAAGATTATCAAAACATACAAGTGTGTTAAATTTGGAAGCTCTAGTTAGCAAAATGTGTGAGAAAACCTGTTACCAAGTAAAAGTTCTGTTAAGCACCTGCATTTGTCTGACTTAACCACTGTGCTGCAGCTATAACCTTCATTCTCATTTGTTTGTAAATCTAAGATTTTTTTTTTTTTTTAAATTTACCACATGAAAAACATGGCACAAGTAACAAAACAAATTATGTTTTGCACTTTGTTAACATCATTACAAAACACATGCTGAAGAGTGTCCCTTACGGTTTGTTGAGCTTCTCAAAGCAGGAGTCGCACACTCTGACTTCGCGCTCGATGCCATACTTGGGGATGATAGAGTTCTTGGCGGAACACTTGTTGCAGAACACCTCCCCGCAGTGCCGGCAGTGATGCTGGCAAAAAGGACAACCATCAACATGGTTTTATACAACCTCTTATCACTTGTCAAGTTAATGAGAAACAATGCCGGCTAAACAAATCCTCTTTTCCCAAAGTGAAGTTGCTGATGTCAAAAGTAAAACAAAGTTTGAGAAAACTTCAAAATGCGAAATATGGCATCACGTAAACATTCTGTCACTTCTTCTGCCTGTCTCCTGCGGAACTGACAACGAATTTCAAGAACAAAGTTTGACTCTGTGACTTTGTCATAGCAGTAGAACATTATTCGTAAGGTCAAGGTTGCGCATAAAGTGGTATTGTGCGTCATTAAAATACACTTCAAATAAAAGCAAGTCGCGTAAGGCGAAAATACAATATTTAGTCAAGTAGCTGCCATTTTTCAGCAAGACCGTATACTCGTGGCATCGTCAGTCCACCGCTCATGGCAAAGGCAGTGAAATTGACAAGAAGAGCGGGGTAGTAGTTGCGCTAAGAAGGATAGCACGCTTTTCTGTACCTCTCTTTGTTTTAACTTTCTGAGCGTGTTTTTAATCCAAACATATCATATCTATATGTTTTTGGAATCAGGAACCGACAAGGAATAAGATGAAAGTGTTTTTAAATTGATTTGGACAATTTAATTTTGATAATAATTTTTATATATTTAATTTTCAGAGCTTGTTTTTAATCCGAATATAACATATTTATATGTTTTTGGAATCAGCAAATGATGGAGAATAAGATAAACGTAAATTTGGATCGTTTTATAAATTTTTATTTTTTTTTACAATTTTCCGATTTTTAATGACCAAAGTCATTAATTAATTTTTAAGCCACCAAGCTGAAATGCAATACCGAACCCCGGGCTTCGTCGAAGATTACTTGACCAAAATTTGAACCAATTTGGTTGAAAAATGAGGGCGTGACAGTGCCGCCTCAACTTTCACGAAAAGCCGGATATGACGTCATCAAAGACATTTATCAAAAAATTGAAAAAAACGTTCGGGGATTTCATACCCAGGAACTCTCATGTCAAATTTCATAAAGATCGGTCCAGTAGTTTAGTCTGAATCGCTCTACACACACACACACACACACGCACGCACACACGCACGCACATACACCACGACCCTCGTTTCGATTCCCCCTCGATGTTAAAATATTTAGTCAAAACTTGACTAAATATAACAAGTCGCGTAAGGCGAAAATACAATATTTAGTCAAGTAGCTGTCGAACTCACAGAATGAAACTGAACGCAGCAAGACCGTATACTCGTAGCATCGTCACTCCACCGCCCGTGGCAAAGGCAGTGCCCGTGGAATTGACAAGAAGAGCGGGGTATTCGTTGCGCTAAGAAGGATAGCACGCTTTTCTGTACCTCTCTTCGTTTTAACTTTCTGAGCGTGTTTTTAATCCAAACATATCATATCTATATATTTTTGGAATCAGGAACCGACAAGGAATACGATGAAAGTGTTTTTAAATTGATTTCGAAAAAAAAAATTTGATAATAATTTTTATATATTTAATTTTCAGAGCTTGTTTTTAATCCAAATATAACATATTGATATGTTTTTGGAATCAGCAAATGATGGAGAATAAGATAAACGTAAATTTGGATCGTTTTATAAATTTTTAATTTTTTTTACAATTTTCAGATTTTTAATGACCAAAGTCATTAATTAATTTTTAAGCCACCAAGCTGAAATGCAATACCGAACCCCGGGCTTCGTCGAAGAGTACTTGACCAAAATTTCAACCAATTTGGTTGAAAAATGAGGGCGTGACAGTGCCGCCTCAACTTTCACGAAAAGCCGGATATGACGTCATCAAAGACATTTATCAAAAAAATGAAAAAAACGTTCGGGGATTTCATACCCAGGAACTCTCATGTCAAATTTCATAAAGATCGGTCCAGTAGTTTAGTCTGAATCGCTCTACACACACACACACACAGACACACACACGCACACACGCACATACACCACGACCCTCGTTTCGATTCCCCCTCGATGTTAAAATATTTAGTCAAAACTTGACTAAATAAAAAAATGAGACACTTCATACTTTAACCACACTAGAATTCTATGGACACCTACTCAAAACCTGGCTTGCAATTAACAAAAAAAGTTTAAGCTGTCCTTATAGTCTTCTTTGTTTTTGTTGGTTGGTTGTGGAAAAATGAGGTTTGTAACTCCTACCTTGCGTTGCACCATCCCAAACTGCACTCTGCAGCGCGTGCACGTTTCTCCGTCCTTCCACTCCGGGGCTTTCTCCGCCGCGAACATGGCATCTGCTTCCTTCAGCACCGGGAACTGGAAGCCTGCAAGGACAGCAACTGGTCAGTATCCACTCAGGGTCAACTATTTCACTCGTTAACTATTTTAGTGAGAGTAAAGCAACAAGTCAGTATCCACTTAGGATCAACGACTTCACTCGTTAACTATTTTACTGAGAGTTAAGGAACTAGTCAGTATTCACTCAGGGCCAACTGTTTCACTGATTAACTATTTTACTGAGAGTTAAGCAACAAGTCAGTATTCACTCAGGGTCAACTGTTTCACTGATTAACTATTTTAAGGAGAGTTAAGGAACTAGTCAGTATTCACTCAGGGCCAACTGCTTTACTGATTAACTATTACACTGCTTCCTTTCTCATCAGTAAGGAACAAAAAGTGCAAGTCATTGACCCCTCTATCAGTCCATGCTCTCCCCTAACCACATGTATCCCATCAAGTAAGTCACTGTACAGGTGAGTCACAATGTTGCCTTTCACACACCTACAGTGTACAGTACAGGTAACTGTACAGGTGAGTCACTATCTATACATGTAGTCTGTGCAAATAGGTACAGTGTACAGTACAGGTAACTGTACTGCTAAGTCATTACGTAGTATGTGCACATAGTTACAGTGTACAGAACAGGTAACTGAACAGGTACGTGACTGTGTAGTCTTTGCGCAGTGCTGTGTCATCTCTTTGTCAGTCACTGTGCAGGTACTCATGTAAGTCACTATGTGGCTTTGTACATTTCTAGTTTTCAGGTAACTGTACCCTTTGGCTTTAGTCTCTATGTAGTCTGATCAATGTACAGGTAATTGTACAGGCAAGTCAGTATGAAGTCTGTGCACAGTGTACAGGTAACTCTACAGGTAAGTCACTATGTAGTGACAGTAGTCTTTGCACAGTGTACTGGTAACTGTACAGGCAAGTCACTATGAAGTCTTTGCACAGTGCTATGCCATCACGATGTGGCTTCACTGCAAATTGCTGTGATAGGGCTTGTAAGCTGATGTAGTACATGTAACAAGGAAACAGACAAGCCAGACACGCATGGCAGTAGCAATGCTATTCAAACACTGTTGCTTTTTTTTTCACACAGCCTCAGTGCAAGCTCAATGAACAGGATGTGTTTTGTTTGCATGCCTTATTATACTTTTTTTATATTTAGTCAAGTTTTGACTAAATATTTTAACCTTGACACTGGTGCAATTCTGTAACACATGTTACATAGCCACTGGTGAATTAACAATAACAGAGAGAAAAATAACAAAAAACGGTCATATAGGTTTTCGCAGCCATGGGAGGTAATCGGAACCGACCAAACAGACTGAGCCAGTAGCGCGACATATGTTGTGACAACCAGGTGACATGACAACCAGGTGACAGTATAGGTAAAGTAGCGCGACATATGTCGCGACAACCAGCCTAAGGGTTAACATCGAGGGGGAATCGAAACGAGGGTCGTGGTGTATGTGTCTGTCTGTGTGTGTGTGTGTAGAGCGATTCAGACTAAACTACTGGACTGATCTTTATGAAATTTGACATGAGAGTTCCTGGGTATGAAATCCCCGAACGTTTTTTTCATTTTTTTGATAAATGTCTTTGATGACGTCATATCCGGCTTTTCGTGAAAGTTGAGGCGGCACTGTCACGCCCTCATTTTTCAACCAAATTGGTTGAAATTTTGGTCAAGTAATCTTCGACGAAGCCCGAACTTCGGTATTGCATTTCAGCTTGGTGGCTTAAAAATTAATTAATGACTTTGGTCATTAAAAATCTAAAAATTGTAAAAAAAAATAAAAATTTATAAAACGATCCAAATTTACGTTTATCTTATTCTCCATCATTTGCTGATTCCAAAAACATATAAATATGTTATATTCGGATTAAAAACAAGCTCTGAAAATTAAATATATAAAAATTATTATAAATTTTTTTTTTTCGAAATCAATTTAAAAACACTTTCATCTTATTCCTTGTCGGTTCCTGATTCCAAAAATATATAGATATGATATGTTTGGATTAAAAACACGCTCAGAAAGTTAAAACGAAGAGAGGTACAGAAAAGCGTGCTATCCTTCTCAGCGCAACGAATACCCCGCTCTTCTTGTCAATTCCACGGGCACTGCCTTTGCCACGGGCGGTGGAGTGACGATGCTACGAGTATACGGTCTTGCTGCGTTGCGTTGCGTTCAGTTTCATTCTGTGAGTTTGACAGCTACTTGACTAAATATTGTATTTTCGCCTTACGCGACTTGTTTTATTAATCAGTTCAATGTAATGTTGATGCTGTCAGCACACAGGGTCTAATTCTGCCCATCAGTTAAGAGAGAGCGGCAGAGCTCATCTCAACAAGCCCTTCACACCATGTCAGTCACACAGGGTCTAATTGTGCCTGTCAGTCAAGAGAGAGCGGCAGAGCTCATCTCAACAAGCCCTTCACACCATGTCAGCACACAGGGTCTAATAGTGCCCGTCAGTTAAGAGAGAGCGGCAGAGCTCATCTCAACAAGCCCTTCACACCATGTCAGCACACAGGGTCTAATTGTGCCCGTCAGTTAAGAGAGAGCAGCAAAGCTCATCCCAACAAGCCCATCACACCATGTCAGCACACAGGGTCTAATTGTGGCCGTCAGTTAAGAGAGAGCAGCAGAGCTCATCTCAACATGCCCATCACACCATGTCAGCACACAGGGTCTAATTGTGGCCGTCAGTTAAGAGAGAGCAGCAGAGCTCATCTCAACATGCCCATCACACCATGTCAGCACACAGGGTCTAATTGTGGCCGTCAGTTAAGAGAGAGCAGCAGAGCTCATCTCAACATGCCCATCACACCATGTCAGCACACAGGGTCTAATTGTGGCCGTCAGTTAAGAGAGAGCAGCAGAGCTCATCTCAACAAGCCCTTCACACCAGTTCAGTCACACCTGTGTGCTGCTGTTAGTACTACTTTTTATTTAACTTTAATAAGAATTTAAAAAAACCAAGAACTGCAGGAAATGTAAACAAAAGGTAACATTTACGTTTTATGAAACATTTTATTACGTTTTATTTAGGTAATTTTATTACGTTTTATTATTTTGTAAATGTAATTGACAATTCTAGTTTTTTTATTCTGAATTTTGAAACGTTAGCAGTCTATCTGTGTTTGGATAACTGTAATAAGATTCGTTCAGTGTGTACGCACTTCAGCACACAGTCCCACCTTGCATGCTGAATACTCATTCTTAAATCTTATTAATCCCATGGAACACTGTAACACGACCCCACACAAAGCACACAGGCCTACCTTCCATTTTCAGCAGGTGGTAGGTGTCCTCGGCAGCCTTGTAGCTGTGTTCGTTGCAGTTCACTAACCATAACTCACGTTACACGACACACCAAACACACAGGCCTACCTTCCATTTTCAGCAGGTGGTAGGTGTCCTCGACAGCCTTGTAGCTGTGTTCGTTGCAGTTCATTAACCATAACACACGTTACACGACACACCAAACACACAGGCCTACCTTCCATTTTCAGCAGGTGGTAGGTGTCCTCGACAGCCTTGTAGCTGGGTTCATTGCGGAAAGCGTGTGCCCACATCTGGATCAGCTCCAGGATTTTCCCCTTGACCGGCTCAGGGCGACTCTGTCAAAACAACACTGGAGTGTCAGACTTGTCTCTTTCTTCCGATTGTAAGTATTGTGTGTTCTTTATCACGTGGTGAGTAAAGATCTCTTTTGTTTTTTAACATTGTTTGTCTTACAGATGGTCATTTTGTTGTTAAAGCCTGTCGTGGGTGTAGTTGACTATGCGAAGCTGAACGCACGAAGCTTTGGTTACTGACTTTCTCCCTTTTAAGACCCTGTTTTCTCACATTGTCTGTTCATAACCTCCGTAGATTTACCTCCCTTTTGAGACTCCCTCCCTTTTAAGACCCTGTTTTCTCACATTGTCTGTTCATAACCTCCGTAGATTTACCTCCCTTTTGAGACTCCCTCCCTTTTAAGACCTTGTTTTCTCACATTGTCTGTTCATAACCTCCGTAGATTTACCTCCCTTTTGAGACTCCCTCCCTTTTAAGACCCTGTTTTCTCACATTGTCTGTTCATAACCTCCGTAGATTTACCTCCCTTTTGAGACTCCCTCCCTTTTAAGACCCTGTTTTCTCACATTGTCTGTTCATAACCTCCGTAGATTTACCTCCCTTTTGAGACTCCCTCCCTTTTAAGACCCTGTTTTCTCACATTGTCTGTTCATAACCTCCGTAGATTTACCTCCCTTTTGAGACCCTGTTTTCTCACATTGTCTGTTCATAACCTCCGTAGATTTACCTCCATTTTGAGACTCCCTCCCTTTTAAGACCCGATTATCTCAAAAAAATGTTTTAAAAGAGAGGTTTCGCTGTATCTAATTCAACAGTTTCAGTGCGAGAAAAGCGTATGATTGTGGAAAATGGCTCCAGGAGATACGTACTGCTTGCTCTTTGAGGAATTCCATGCACTCCTTGGTGGCCACTTCCTGGTGGAAGGGAGCCCCGCAGTTCTTCACACACGTCTCCAACACCTGCATAGCATAGCAACAACACATCTGCTTTACAGTATTTAGTTTCTAAAATACCATTAAATGCCAAAGTATTTCACACCATAATACACACACACACACAGGGATTCATTCGCGCATAACATTTTAAAATGTCCCATTGGAATTCCCTTCAGTGCGTCAAACGGCGCACTGAGATTACGTACCACTGCGCCACCCCCGTGCACACTTTTCACGGTTCGGAAAGACCTAAGCAAAAACGGGCGCCAAGCCGAGCAACTTGCGAGCAACTTGTCCCATCAGAATTTTGTTGAGGGGGACAAATGTCCCATTGTCTTTTTCTTCCAGGTTAAACCCTGCACACATACACAAGGCTGGACAGGTTTTTAGCAATACATTGGCTACACTTTCGTGAGCCAAGAAGGCATCACTTTATGCATCTCTGCAAAGGGACATGATTGGAAAAATTAGGTCTGTCTGATGTTTGTCAAGATAAGCCACAGAGACAAGAAAGAAAAACATTGATCAATATATTCCTCATTATTTAAAACATCATTCCTGGGTGTACTTACACCAAGTGCGTAGGATGCCACATGGGGATTGTCCATTGCAATTTTCTTCCGGATTGCTTGCACAGCGAGTTTTGGCCTGAAAATCACAAGAAGGGAATGCACAAACTTTGTCTACAATTGTGAACTTAGCATAAACAAGATAAACAAGAAGGGCAAAGCCCATACGACTCACATGCTTTACACATTTTTCCTACCAAAATACATGTGACCTTGACCCAAGGTCAAGGTAATCCAAGGTCATGCAACACAAAGCTGTTAATTCAAGACATAGGAAGTACAATGGTGCTTATTGGCTCTTTCTACCATGAGATATGGTCACTTTTAGTGGTTCACTACCTTATTTTGGTCACATTTCATAAGGGTCAAAGTGACCTTGACCTTGATCATATGTGACCAAATGTGTCTCATGATGAAAGCATAACACGTGCCCCACATAATTTTTAAGTTTGAAACAGTTATCTTCCATAGTTCAGGGTCAAGGTCACTTCAAAATATGTATACAATCCAACTTTGAACAGCTCCTGTGACCTTGACCTTGAAGCAAGGTAAACCAAACTGGTATCAAAAGATGGGGCTTACTTTGCCCTATATATCATATATAGGTGAGGTATTGAATCTCAAAAACTTCAGAGAAAATGTGAAAAATAGCTGTTTTTTAGGCAACATTTATGGCCCCTGCGACCTTGACCTTGAAGCAAGGTCAAGATGCTATGTATGTTTTTTGGGGCCTTGTCATCATACACCATCTTGCCAAATTTGGTACTGATAGACTGAATAGTGTCCAAGAAATATCCAACGTTAAAGTTTTCCCGACGGACGGACGGACGACTCGGGTGAGTACATAGACTCACTTTTGCTTCGCATGTGAGTCAATAAAATGCTAAGAAATACATCTACAGTGCTGTTCTCAGGCATCTGTCTTCGGTCATTGACGTACACTTCCTTGATCTGACCCACTGGTCTCACCCCTGGCCAGTCGATGGCTCGGTGGTTTAGATACATACGACTTGGATGTCTTCTGACCATCACTTTGCCCACTTAGCGTACAACCCCAGATCACTTGGACCTATAGGCTATACAAATGTTCAATCCAGGTCCACCTGACCTATAGTCCTTTGAGTCTGGGAATAACACTGCATCTAACAAACAGGATCAACTGCTTAACTGGTGTCCATCACCGCACAACGCTATTGTATATCTGCACTTGTATGGCTTTAGTAGTAAAACTTTGTTTTTTGGTGATCCCTGAGAGGCTGAGTGACTTACTGCACGTCATTCTGTCGCACAGAGTCCACGATCTGCAGCATAGAGTCCCAGTCCGGCTCTAGCAGCAGCTGACTTGTGGCCTTTTCTGTCATAACACACAACACCAGTCATTAGAAAATACAACAATGTACGCCAGAAATAGCAAAATCTTCACTGACCTAGATCAAAGTCTGTCACTTGCCTTTGCCCTCCACTCCAGGCTTTTTAATGTAGCACTCAAGAAAGGTAGCTCAAATACGCAAATAGCAGACCTTCATTCACAAGTAACACATGCATACATGTATATGTAATGAGACACTTTACTACATACTTCCGTTACTACTAATACTAGAAAGACTCTAATGTGTCCAGTGTAACAAAACAAAAAAATTATTTTCAGTCTGAGACGAATCATTTGCCAAAATGTTGAATCTGGTTTCAGGTTGAATTGGTTGGAGTCCTAATATTATCCCTCTTCTTATGAAGAAATATTCTAAAAAAATAAAAATAAAAATGTTTGTAAAATTCATTTATATAATCAAAATGTTTTCCAAAATACCACAATAGAAATGAGCTGGAAAAATCAGCTATAATTAGGCCATGCTTTGGAAATTTGAAGCGTACTAGCGCATCAAAACACGAGTATGACGATGTAAATCACAGGAAGTATCAACAATAACACCCCTTGTACAGTAGTTGTAAAACCTGGTTTACTTTCAGATGAATTATATTATTAATGCGGATATGTCCCTGTCATCTAAAAAAAATCAAAGAAAAATCGACAAGCTTATGTGTGGCAGGCAAACTACCTTCTTCATTGTACAAAGACTGAAATACAGACTTACCGAGGCATCTGTCAAACACAGAACTTCTAAACATTCTCGACGATCTACGGAATATGCGAAAGAAAATAGTAAATGATTCAGTCTCAGCTGTTCACCGATCGAGGTCTCGTGAATGGCGATTATGAGGGTTCCTTACAACATCGTAAATTAAACTAAGTTAAACTAAACAAGAAAATAAGCCAGCTGCTCTTCATATACTATTTATAAATGTAAAAAAAAAGCATACAGTCAAACTTAAACATTGAATACAAATTAGAGAAATATTTTAAAGATTGCGACTTTGTTTATTTTATTTTTGATGTAAGCGAGCTTCTAGTATTGCATTGGATTGTGGAACTTAATTACCGTTGATGAACATAATATGGTCTACATTAATGGTTGTGTGATGTTTTTCTGTTGATAAAGTACAAATAACATCAAGACATTGCAGCATTTTTATAAATATTTATGAGGCCCATTTTTTAAACAACCGCTTTCATTATCTCCATTTTCCATACCAACAATTTGTGTCCCTGTTGTAGTCTTGAGTTATTCCCCTTGATACAGTGGACGATAGGTAAACAAACCAAGACAGACGGCGATGACATGATTGTAAAGAAATCTTTTGAATGGACCATGTCCACGAAATAAAGCAATGTGTCTTCTTATAGGTCCTACAGGCGCAGGAAAAACTCTGCTCTTGAAATCGCTGCAGGCAGGGAATTGTATCCTTTGAATTAATTGGCCGGAATTAATTTCAGTGGACAGGATCGAAGACTGGACATCTGTCATGCATGTCATATCATGTAGCGGCCTTGTTGGTAGCTTTCCGTTAGGTCTACTTCCAAAAGTACCACTGCGTCCCAGAATGTCTACTCTTGTGTATCTTTAGGTGTTTTATTTTGTTGGTTTTTTTTTATGTCTTTTATGTATACGCTAAAATGTGTATTGTAGGCTATTTGTTTTGTTGGGGTGTATGTTTGTGCCTCGATCCTTGTTTGTGTGTGTCAAGGTGTCTTTATATTTTTTTCTGATGTTCTTCCTTTGTTTTTGTTGCGTCGTTGACTTATAATGTGTTTTATATATGTGTTTATTATATTTTATTTTGTATTATACATGACAAACATAAAAATCACACCTTCATAAAGGAGTGGCTTATTGGAGACCACAAGTAAGACATATAGTTTCAAGTTCAGTCACAGAAAGAGAAAGAGAGAGTGTGTTTGTATTGATATGTGGTGTTTGTGACATTCTTACAGATACACGTAATGGGATGTTTACTTCAAATGCCACACAGTTTGTCCCATTAGCAAGTAGGGTTGTTGTTTGGTGAGTGTATGAACACTGTATGATGCAGTGTTGTTCCCAGACACAGAAGACGATAGGTCAGTTGGACCTCGATTAAATATAGATTGGCCAAAATGTCATGGCCACAAACAATTGTTATCTAAAAAAAATGGTTGTGTCAAAAGAGATCCCGTGTGTCAAAAGAGATCTCGTGTGTCAAAACTTTTGGACATTTGACGGCCTGGGACCAGAACAATGTGTCAGATTTAAAAAGTACACGTTACATGTATGCAGAAATGACTGAAGAACAAGGCCTGGAAGCAACACTGTGCAGTATCAAACACTCAAACCAAGTTTTATGTCAAATGGGGCAGGTTCTCTTTATCAGTTTATGTAAGCTGCCTTAACCAATTTAAATGTTCATTATCAGTTTATGTAAGCTGCCTTAACCAAATGTTCAGATCATGCGCTGAAGGGATGGGCTCCGGCAGATCTCCCAGCCACAGTCCCCACAGTACGTACCCTGCTCTTTGTCTTACTCCCTGTGTATTGACTTCAAGAAATAATGAAGTGTATGTCTGCATGTTTGTCTCACTCCCTGTGTATTGACTTCAAGAAATAATGAAGTGTATGTCTGCATGTTTGTCTCACTCCCTGTGTATTGACTTCAAGAAATAATGAAGTGTATGTCTGCATGTTTGTCTCACTCCCTGTGTATTGGGTTCAAGTGCTAGTCTTTCGGATGAGACGAAAAACCGAGGTCCCTTCGTGTACACTACATTGGGGTGTGCACGTTTGACTAAAGGGTCTTTCCTGGCAAAACTGTATAGGCATAGATAAAAAATTTCACCAAATACCCGTGTGACTTGGAATAATAGGCCGTGAAAGGTGAATGCTCGCCCTAATAGGCTTGAGGGTTGCTGGCCGATGTGAATGCGTGATATATTGTGTAAAAAATTCCATCTCACACGGCATAAATAAATCCCTGCGCCTTGAATCCGTGGTTGAGATATGCGCGCGATGTAAATTGCATAAAATAAAATAAAATAAAATATTGACTTCAAGATATAATGAAGTGTATGTTTGTCTGACTCCCTGTGTATTGACTTCAAGATATAACTCAACTCAACTCAACTCAACTCAATTTTATTAATCCATATGGAAATTAAATTGTAACAATACTCATTTCCAATCAAAAGAATAAGAATGCATAATAAAAATAAAAACATCATAAGAAAATAAGTGAGTATGATTATTATGAGTATGATCACAGTCTCACTAACGCAAACAGTCATCCGTCAAGTCAAGTCTGCCAACACACAACTCACTCACACAACTACAACAGCAACAGCAATACAATTTAACAAAAACCATAATTCCGATAACAAAAAGACGTCCAAGAGTCCACCTCCACATCCACGCACACACAAGGTATACAAAGCACCACATGTCGACTAGAACACCGCACATTTGAACTACGGTAATACAGTTACTAAAAATACATACATTACAGATAACCCAGCAACAGAGTACACTAATAATTATGACAGAGAAACATGATAGAGGCCTCTAACATGTGATTGGTTGAAAGCATGGATAGCTCTGGGAACAAAAGAATTGCGGAAACGTGACGTTCTAGCAACCATAGCCCTCAGTCTACCACTCCTGTCAATGGTCGAGAGTCAAATTCAGGTTTCAGTGGGTGTGTCTCGTCAGCCAAAATTGAGGTCAGTCAGTCGTCTCTGGCAAACTGATTCAATGGTCTCTTGTTTCCTGCCTACAACAGATCCAGCCTTCTTGACTAGCTTTTCTAGCCTGTCACTATCCTGTTTACTAAGGTTACTCAACTCAACTCAACTCAAATTTTATTGGCTTCAATTTTCATAGAAGAATTTGTCTTGCGCTTGGGAAAAAGTAAGAGTATAACATATAAAAACAGCATTCATATCGCATATGTCAACACGCTACCAACAGTGGACAGATAGAACATCTGCAGGATGTCATTACGAACAGAGAACGATCTAATGAAGTGTATGTCTGCATGTTTGTCTGACTCCCTGTGTATTGACTCCAAGAAATAATGAAGTGCATGTCTGCATGTTTGTCTTACTCCCTGTGTATTGACTTCAAGATATAATGGAGTGTATGTCTGCATGTTTGTCTCACTCCCTGTGTATTGACTTCAAGATATAATGAAGTGCATGTCTGCATGTTTGTCTCACTCCCTGTGTATTGACTTCAAGATATAATGGAGTGTATGTCTGCATGTTTGTCTTACTCCCTGTGTATTGACTTCAAGATATAATGGAGTGTATGTCTGCATGTTTGTCTCACTCCCTGTGTATTGACTTCAAGATATAATGGAGTGTATGTCTGCATGTTTGTCTCACTCCCTGTGTATTGACTTCAAGAAATAATGAAGTGTAGGTCTGCATGTTTGTCTTACTCCCTGTGTATTGACTTCAAGATATAATGAAGTGCATGTCTGCATGTTTGTCTTACTCCCTGTGTATTGACTTCAAGATATAATGGAGTGTATGTCTGCATGTTTGTCTTACTCCCTGTGTATTGACTTCAAGATATAATGGAGTGTATGTCTGCATGTTTGTCTCACTCCCTGTGTATTGACTCCAAGAAATAATGAAGTGCATGTCTGCATGTTTGTCTTACTCCCTGTGTATTGACTTCAAGATATAATAAAGTGTATGTCTGCATGTTTGTCTCACGTACTCCCTGTGTATTGACTTCAAGAAATAATGAAGTGCATGGCCATGTCTGCATGTTTGTCTTACTCCCTGTGTATTGACTTCAAGAAATAATGAAGTGTATGTCTGCATGTTTGTCTTACTCCCTGTGTATTGACTTCAAGAAATAATGAAGTGTATGTCTGCATGTTTGTCTCACTCCCTGTGTATTGACTTCAATAAATAATGAAGTGTAGGTCTGCGCATGTGTTAAGAGCAAAGTAGGCACCATGACTGGTGAATGTGATGTGCTTAAAACAGGTACCAGGTAAAACAGTTAAAACATACTACCAATCAGTGAAGGTATGACAAGGGATGAGTATCTTTCTATCATGTACTAAGCTTTACTGTATGTGTCACAATCGCTGCTACTGAGCAGAATAGGATTCACATGATATGTGGCCAGGAGTGCAATCGCAGAAGGCAATACAAATGTGTGTGTGAATGCATGCTTAATATTTTTATTTTTTTCAAGTTATTGTACTGCGTTCTGAGCCGGGTTTAACCTTGGAAAATATTGTGTATTAAACTACTTTATTATTGATAATTTGAACAAAATATTTGCTTGATATTATTGCATACATGTGTCACTGTTTAAATATTTAAACAACCATGTAGATGTGATGGAATGTGTTTACAGACAGGTACGAACCTGATGACCATCACAGTGAACAAGAGCAGGAAGAAGGAGGTGACAGTGAGGGAGGTGGGGGGCGCCATGGGACCCATCTGGAAAAACTACTACAGTGATGCCAGTGCCATTTTGGTGAGTGTGTGTGTGTGTGTATGTGTGTGTGTCTGTGTGTGTGTGTGGTGCATGTGTCTGTCTGTGTGTCTGTCTGTGTGTGTGTGGTGCATGTGTCTGTGTGTGTGTCTGTCTGTGTGTGTGTGGTGCATGTGTCTGTCTGTGTGTGTGTGGTGCATGTGTGTGTGTGTGTGTGGTGCATGTGTCTGTGTGTGTGTCTCTGTGTGTGTGTGTGGTGCATGTGTCTGTGTGTGTGTGGTGTCTGTGTCTGTCTGTGTGTGTGTGGTGCATGTGTCTGTCTGTGTGTGGTGTCTGTGTCTGTCTGTGTGTGTGTGTGTGTGGTGCATGTGTCTGTGTGTCTGTCTGTGTGTGTGTTAGTGCATGTGTCTGTGTGTGTGTGTGTGGTGCATGTGTCTGTGTGTCTGTCTGTGTGTGTGTGGTGCATGTGTCTGTGTGTGTGTGTCTGTCTGTGTGTGTGTGGTGCATGTGTCTGTGTGTGTGTCTGTCTGTCTGTGTGTGGTGCATGTGTCTGTGTGTGTGTCTGTGTGTGTGTGGTGCGTGTGTCTGTGTGTGTGTGGTGCATGTGTGTGTGTGTGTGTGTCTGTCTGTGTGTGTGTGTGCATGTGTCTGTGTCTGTGTGTGTGGTGCATGTGTCTGTGTAGGTGTGGTGCATGTATCTCTGTGTGTGTGTGGTGCATGTGTCTGTCTGTGTGTGTGGTGTCTGTGTCTGTCTGTGTGTGTGTGGTGCATGTGTCTGTCTGTGTGTGTGGTGCATGTGTCTGTGATTGAGTGGGGTTCCTTTGTTCCTTTGAAATAATGTTATTTTGTAGCTGTTTTCTACCGTCATTGATGTTTGGCTGATTTAGTGGCTAGTTGGCTGTACATGTACTAAAAACATGTTTATACAGGCACACAATAAGGTGCTACTAGACCGTTACTGCTTCCTGAAAGGGGTCTGTTTTGTGCAACATCCCTTTCTTTCCTATTTCAGTATGTGATTGATGTCTCCAACCGTTGTCAGGTGGCAGCGGCTTGCATTCAACTGCTGACCATGTTAACGCACCCACAGACTGCTGACACACCTGTACTGCTGCTGCTGAATAAACAGTAAGCTGGACACACTTACACACACACACACACTCACACAGTTAACACCTAAGCCTACTGCTGCTGAATGAGAGATAAGCTTTTCACAAACACAATTATTTTAATTTTATTTATTTATTTTTTTAAAAGAAAGGCAGCATGTGTCAAGACAAAGTATACACATTGCTTACCTGGGGCAATGTTCCACTGGAGTGACGACATTTGTAACAGGATTGTGCACCTGGTGTGTGTGTGTGTGTGTGTGTGTGTGTGTGTGTGTGCAGGCTCAGACCTGCCATGTGTGATGACGCAGAGTGAGGTGGAGTGGTTGCTACGGCTACAGGACACGCTGGGGACGACCTCACAGACGGTCAAAGTATACATGTGTGTGTGTGTGCAGAGACCTGTCGAGCGTGATGCCGCAGAGTGAGGTGGAGTGGTTGCTACGGCTACAGGACACGCTGGGGACGACCTCACAGACGGTCAATGTATACATGTGTGTGTGTGTGCAGAGACCTGCCATGTGTGATGCCGCAGAGTGAGGTGGAGTGGTTGCTACGGCTACAGGACACGCTGGGGACGGCCTCACAGGCGGTCAATGTGGTGGAGGTCAGCGCTAAGACTGGACAGGGGCTGGACATTGTGGCTCGCTGGATCCACGACAACCACAAGGACTCACCCGCACAGTCACACAGCTGATTGACATTTGCAAACATTCCTAGGTGTTTCTGTGTGTGTGTGTGTATTGTGTGTTGCTCTGTATGTGTGTTGCTGTGTGTGTGTGTGTGTGTGTGTGTGTGTGTGTGTGTGTGTGTGTGTGTGTGTGTGTGTGCTAGCTGGATCTACGACAAGCATTCCCCCACGCAGTCTCACAGCTGATTTGACATTTGTAGGCATTCCTAGGTGTTGCTGTGCGAGTGTGTGTGTGTGTTGTTGTGTGTGTAAGACAGTGTGTGCTCACTGAATCTACCACAATCACAAGCATTCCCCTTCACAGTCGCACAGCTGATTTGACATTTGTAGGCATTCCTAGGTGTTGCTGTGTGCGTGTGTGTGTATGTTGTGTGTGTGTGTGCGTGTGTGTGTGTGAGTGCTCCCTTGATCTACGACAACCACAAGGAGTCCCTCACACAGTCGCACAGCTGATTGACTTATGTAGGCATTCCTATGTGTGTGTGTGTGTGTGTGTGTGTGAGAGTGTGAGTGCATGCCTGTGTGTTTGTGTGTGTTTCTGTGTGCTCGCTGGATCTACAACAACCACAAGCATTCCCCGGCACAGTCGCACAGCTGATCAACATTTGCAGGCATTCCTAGGTGTGTGTGTGTGTGTAGCTGGATGTATGCATTCTTCTGTATTGGTGTGTATGAATGTGTGCGTGTGTGTGTGTAGGTGTGTGCATGCAAGCCTGTATGGAATAGTTGCAGAGTGTGCTTGCATGCGAGAGAGAGAGGAGTGAGAAGCGAAGTTTGTTTTATGTGTGAGAAAGTGCACTTCATGCAAAGCAATGAGTGTTTTTCCAACATGTGGGTTTTGGAATTGATATAACGGACATGTGCTAAAACGAATTAAAAACAGACTTTTCTGCAACCGCTTCTCTGGTGTCCTTGTTTGCCCAACAGTGAGTGTGCTTTGCTTGTGTGTATGTGTGTGTGTGTTTGGGGGTTGTCTTTTGCGACATACGTTACTGAGTAAATCTACGACAAAGATCTCACAGAAAGCATTCACATAGACTAAGTAAATAGATGTAGAACTTAACCAAATCAGGAGTTCGGAGAACCTATTTCTCACAGAGAGTAGTCTAGGACTGGAACAGCCTACTGGACGATGTTGTCTCAGCTGATACTGTCCAGTGCTTCAAGTCCAGACTGGATTCCTACTGGAAGGAGACCAAAAACATCTATAACTCAAGCTGCTTTTGCTAAGTCAAAAACACAGCAGCTTCTTGTTTTTTTTATCAAAACCGGCAAACAGGTTTAATACCAAAAAAACATTGAGCGTTGGTGTGAAACTAAGACTCCCCGCTTTTTAAAACCTTGTTTTCAGAGATTTTCTGTCCATAACCTCTGTAAATGTACACCCATTTTAAGACCAATTTTTGGGAGGTCTTAAATGGGTGTGTGTGAGAGGGGGTGGGGTGCGAGGCTTCCACTGTATATGTATTTAATTTGATTTTGTTTTGAGAAATGATGCACTCACACACACACACACACTTGCGTAGAACTCCAACAGTGGATGAGAGTGACAAACCATGCCACACGGTTATGTCATAGAAAAACTTTATTCCACGAAGTTTTGGTAATACATTGTATTGATGTTGAATCCATGATGCCATTCCTTGATTCTGTTTCTTCTTCATGTACAACTCAATTACAGGTTACAACACTCATAAATGCAATTTTCTTTGTGTCATGTTAAAAACAGAAATCTTTCCCAAGCAGTTTGGACAACACATTACAATTGTCCCTCCCTTCCAAATAAAAGATTGTTTACATCCATGAATAAAAAAGAAATAAACAAAAGTTAATGCAATTATTTAAAAAGCCCTGTATACTGTTACAGAAACTATCGATTAAGCAACCAAATTGCACCTCTCTCTTTTACTTTCGTTTTTTCACACACACACACACACACACACACACAGATAAGCTTGTACATGCGGGCAAGCGGACTGACCAGACCTCACAAAGAGGTGCGAATACACGTGACATGACAGGAGAAAGCACTGGCATTGTCCAGGTCAGGCAACCACTACACTCTCTGCATAAGTTGTACGGGTTTTAGAGCACTCAGAACATTGTAACACGTCAGAGTTTCAGTATGGGTTTAGAGCATTCAGAACATTGTGACACGTCAGAGTTTCAGTATGGGTTTAGAGCACTCAGTACATTGTAACACGTCAGAGTTTCAGTATGGGTTTAGAGCACTCAGAACATTGTAACACGTCAGAGTTTCAGTATGGGTTTAGAGCATTCAGTACATTGTAATAGAGTGTTCAGTACATTGTAACGGGTAAGAGTCTTACAATGTACTCTTCAAGTCACTCTTCACAAAGACCATGATAACGAGGAGTTGCACCGGATAAGGGGGTAAGGTATAAACAATGGACACAGGCATTAAGTTTTAGAGCAAA
>NC_090246.1:79354940-79439394 GCF_037325665.1 Littorina saxatilis
TTTAGAGCAAACACCCAGCCAATAAATTGTATAGATTACACCCAGGCAATAAGTTATAGAGAAAACAGCCAGGCATTAAGTTTTACAGAATACACCCAAGAAATTCATGTATGTCAGAGAATACACCCAGGCAATCCAGATCAGAAAGTCGGCACATTCTTGCAATCAGGCAACAAACATTACGTTGTACAGCCCACAAAAACACTGATATTCTGATTTGATGGGCAGGGAGGCTGATTTGGACAACTCACGATACGCTGTCAAAGTGTACAGCACAGCCCAAGAAAGGAGTTCATCCTCTGGAAAAGCCCACATGGTCAGATAAAACGCTATTCAAAGTTAAAACCTGTGAAAGTGGTTCTTCACAAATTGGATGAATGAAGTCAAGAGAAGCAGAGACTGGAATGGCGAGAGTGCACAGTAAAGAGAGAAGTGGACAAGGGAGGGAAGTGGACAAGGGAGAGAAGTGGACAAGGGAGAGAAGTGGACAAGGGAGGGGAACGTCCCATAATCTGAACCCTAAAAAAAAACCATCTCAAGATATGTTCACATCATCCGATCCTGGAAGTTTTTTTGGGATTTTGTGAGAGAAAAAAATACATGCAGTTTAGAAAAGGAATGACAAGAGAAAATTAGCAAGAACATATAAGGATCCTATTCCAGTGTGACTCGGTACACACACGACACACACATCTGTGCTCACACACACACACACATACACACAGTCACGCACACACAGGCACATGCACATATTCCTGTCATATCACAAGCAAAAACATCTGTAACATGAATAACCATTTATATTTGAACACAAATCACAATAGAGCACAAAAGGAGAGTAGTGATATGAATGTACTCCAGGCTGTCAACGTAATGATAAGACATGCCCGAAAGCACAACTATGTCTGGGTACATCTCACAAACACTTTCAAAAGAGGGCATATTCTTCTGACAGGAGCTTCTCTGGATCATATTATCTTTTGGCTCACAAGATAAAATTACACCAGCGTTGATTTCATGTTTTCTTTGCACCTGAGCATGAGAAATAATTACTCTGTATTTCAGTGGACACCTGCCATGAAAGGACACTTTCTGGAGTCCCCTTGTCTATTATCTTGACCAAAATATACCTGTCATGACAGGCCACCTGCAATGTAGGGACACTTTTAACTGGTCCCAAGGGCGTCCTTTTGTCACAGGTACCACAGTTCTTATGAACAAACTCATTCCAAAATTGAGAATTTGGACCTAATGATTCTTGCTTAATATTTCTATACCTACTCTCTGCTGTGCAGCTGCTATTTGTTCCATCAAAATGTGTTATGCTTTATATTTTTACTTTATGGACATTTTTTAAAATGGAATACATAATAATGACCCGGTAATTAAAAAATATCTATGGCATACCTGGTTGTAAATTATGTTTACTGAAAAAAATATATGAAAAGGAATGTTGTGGCTCATGGCAACAATGTATGTGCCACTGATAAGAAAGTGATACACTACAAATAAATAAACAACATTCTAATGACATGAAAACTGATAAAAATATGAAGTGTATAAAAACTGTGTTTCACTTGACAGCAAATAAAAAATGAAATGGTGCCTTGTCGCGTTGCTAAGCAGTGTACTGCGTAGCCTGTCCTCTGCTCTGGAATGACTTCTCGTTGCTAGGATACCTTCAGCACCACACCCTAATATGCATTTAAAATCCAATAAATATCAACTTTTAAAACAGATAATAATCATATGAACCAAAAAGATCCTATAAAACAACTAGGAAAAAAGATAAATATGAAGTCAAAATCTTTCTCAAACAAGCAAGAGCACACACACACATACCTGCATACAAATGTACTGCACACACACACACACACACACACACACCTGCAGACTGGCAGGCAGGCAGGCAGGCACACACACACACCTGCAGGCAGGCAGGCACACACACACACACACACAAACCTGCAGGCAGGCAGGCACACACACACACACACACACAGGGACATAAGGAAGGCAGAGAGAAAAGCCATCAGTATAAAATCCCAGAGCATCTGATAAAGGAACAAGGTGCACACAGTATAACCACCACTCAAAGAGTCAGTTACGAAGACCCCCCCCCCCCCCCCCCCCCCCCCCCCCCCATCCCTTCAGACCATGCTTTTTCACCTTCTCTGTTCACAACCTCTGTAAATTTATATCAATTTTAAGACTCTCTCCTTTTCAAGCCCTGATTTTCTCATATTTTTTGACAAATTCCCACCATTAAACACATGTTCAGAAATAAAATGCAAAACGCTCACATAAACAATTTGATTTTCAGTTAAATTCATACAACTACAAGAGTTTGAAAGATAACGGATTTGCAAAATAACTTCCACACAAAACATCAGCATCTTTAAATCACACGCATAAGCAACATTCAGACTGGCAGTGTTTTGCAAAGTTCATCACTAGCAAATTCAGTAACTCTTACACAACAAGACTAAAACATCCTACCATATATGTATGTACACATGAATTGTACAACAGATTTTCGTCTTTAGCAATACTGTACATGGATTCTTTTCACAGAATATACAAGGAAATATATGAGGTCATAAGAATTGCAATTATCCAATCATTTTCATCCAATTATGCTGTTTTCACAAACATGGAGCAAAACCCGTCAGAAGTTATTGATCATAGTAAAAGTATTAAATACAACACCGTTAAAAGCTTACAGAAGACAATACCAACAAATTGATCTTGGTTGACAGGTGAAACTTGCCAGAACAGTCTCTGACAGAACAGCAGTACAGGTAGTAACAGAAACAACTACATCCACTGCACAAACCCTATCTCTTTGTCACCATTGCACACATGAACATGTACGCTCCTTTCCTTCCGACTGTCTACATGTATGTGGCCATCCTCTCATTTTCTCATCATCTTATCCCTTCAACCCCCTTCAATGCATTGACTACAAGAAACCTCCAGCCCCTCCCACCTCTTCCACCCCAATCCCCCCCCCCCCCTCTCCCCACAGGTACTGACAGCACTGCACTGTAAGGAGTCAATCCCCTGACGTCTTTCCATCATCATGATATTGTATGCTCTGAAATCACAGCATTCTGTTCACAACACTCACATTTCCTCTTTTCACTGTTAGTGTTAACACAAAACTCACATTTCCTCTTTTCACTGTTAGTGTTAAGTATGGCACATTGACCTGGTAAGCTCTCATTCTCCACTGAAAAACACACACACACACACACACACACACACACATTCCCACAGATTTGATTCAGCATACATCATTACCCGGCTCATGCCTACAAAAATGTTCTCTCAACCAGTTACACATGTGTCCCCAGAGCAGACAACAAACATGTTCTCTCAACCAGTTACACATGTGTCCACAGAGCAGACAACAAACATGTTCTCTCAACCAGTTACACATGTGTCCCCAGAGCAG
Source organism: Littorina saxatilis (assembly GCF_037325665.1). Taxonomy (NCBI): domain Eukaryota; kingdom Metazoa; phylum Mollusca; class Gastropoda; order Littorinimorpha; family Littorinidae; genus Littorina; species Littorina saxatilis. Next base: position 79,358,398 of record NC_090246.1, read on the forward strand.
ACAACAAACATGTTCTCTCAACCAGTTACACATGTGTCCACAGAGCAGACAACAAACATGTTCTCTCAACCAGTTACACATGTGTCCACAGAGCAGAAACAAACATGTTCTCTCAACCAGTTACACATGTATCCAAGGGGCAGACAACAAACATGTTCTCTCAATCAGTTACACATGTGTCCCTCCAGAGCAGACAACAAACATGTTCTCTCAACCAGTTACACATGTGTCCACAGAGCAGACAACAAACATGTTCTCTCAACCAGTTACACATGTGTCCACAGAGCAGACAACAAACATGTTCTCTCAACCAGTTACACATGTGTCCACAGAGCAGACAACAAACATGTTCTCTCAACCAGTTACACATGTGTCAACAGAGCAGACAACAAACATGTTCTTTCAACCAGTTACACATGTGTCAACAGAGCAGACAACAAACATGTTCTCTCAACCAGTTACACATGTGTCAACAGAGCAGACAACAAACATGTTCTCTCAACCAGTTACACATGTGTCAACAGAGCAGACAACAAACATGTTCTCTCAACCAGTTACACATGTGTCCAAGGGGCAGACAATAAACATGTTCTCTCAACCAGTTACACATGTGTCCCCAGAGCAGACAAAAAACATGTTCTCTCAACCAGTTACACATGTGTCCAAGGGGCAGACAATAAACATGTTCTCTCAACCAGTTACACATGTGTCCCTCCTGAGCAGACAACAAACATGTTCTCTCAATCAGTTACACATGTGTCCCCCCAAAGCAGACAACAAACATGTTCTCTCAACCAGTTACACATGTGTCAACAGAGCAGACAACAAACATGTTCTCTCAACCAGTTACACATGTGTCCACAGAGCAGACAACAAACATGTTCTCTCAACCAGTTACACATGTGTCCACAGAGCAGACAACAAACATGTTCTCTCAACCAGTTACACATGTGTCCACAGAGCAGACAACAAACATGTTCTCTCAACCAATTACACATGTGTGCAAGGGGCAGACAATAAACATGTTCTCTCAACCAGTTACACATGTGTCCCCCCAAAGCAGACAACAAACATGTTCTCTCAACCAGTTACACATGTGTCCACAGAGCAGACAACAAACATGTTCCCTCAACCTGTTACACATGTGTCCCCAGAGCAGACAACAAACATATTCTCTCAACCAGTTACACATGTGTCCACAGAGCAGACAACAACCATGTTCTCTCAACCAGTTACACATGTGTCCAAGGGGCAGACAATAAACATGTTCTCTCAACCAGTTACACATGTGTCTACAGAGCAGACAACAAACATGTTCTCTCAACCAGTTACACGTGTCCACAGAGCAGACAACAAACATGTTCTCTCAACCAGTTACACATGTGTCCAAGGGGCAGACAATAAACATGTTCTCTCAACCAGTTACACGTGTCCCCAGGGCAGACAACTCAGTTCTGCAATCTGCGTGTAGAAAGACTCAGCAAACAAATCCTTTCACAGCTTATCGCAAGTTAACACACCACAAGCATTGAAGCAACGTACAAATGTACTTTCTGCTTCATTTTACTCCACATAAACAAAGTCATTAACACAGGAATTCCTTTCAGAGTTACAGTCTTCATACAGCGCTACCTGCCATGTGTCGACCCTCCGATGAGAGGACACCTCCCTTAAAAGGACACTTTCTGATGCCCCTTTTTCGATTAACTCTACCAAAGTATACCTATCATGACAGGCCACCTGCAATGAAGGGACACTTTTGGCTAGTCCCAAGGATGTCCTTTCATCGCAGGTACTACTATACCGTGTGGTGTGACGTACACACCTGATGGTATAGCCGTCACAGCATGCCTTCCAGGATTCTCTTTAAAGCCCTCTTCTCCTGTCAAAGTCCCATAGCAACTCTCTACATCCAATTCAAAGAATCTGCAAACTATGAGCTGTAAGCACTGTATTTCTCCGCAAAACAACAACAACAGACACAACCCTGCCCCCAACAAACATTGTGGCTTCAGCGTACACTACAATGTTGATATCTCAGTGTACACTACAATGTTGATATCTCAATGTACACTACAATGTTGATATCTCAGTTTACACTACAATGTCGATGATATGATCCCAAGCATAGGTGTGTTGATATGATATCTCAGTTTACACTACCGTACTTTCCTGGTCATAAGGCGCGACTTTTTTCCTCGAGTTTGACCCCTGCGTCTTGTATAACGAAGGGCCTAATCCGTGTATGAAATACGAAAAAAATCAAAGAGACCGCCTGAGTACCAGTCAAACAACTTGTGATAATGCATGTTTCAGCTACTAGGTACTACCCTGGCCAAGTTTCCTCTCAAGACATGAAAGAGACCGCCCCATAGGTTAAACTCGGTCACTGACCCCGGTGCAGGAAGTGTTTCCTCTCTCAGATCTATGACAGGGGAACCACCTCTCATAGCAAAAACTGGGTCATTGACCCCTGGGAAGAAGGTCAGTGTCTAAACAAGGCAACCCAGCTATCACAATGGACCTGCCTTTGATCTCGCCGCACACACAGAGCACACATATTTCCACTCTGTATTCTTCCTTTGATGTGGGGCTTATTTTCATTCTTCGACCGTTTGTTACCGGTATACTTTTTTAATTTTGGTGCGCCCTATCGGCCCCCTGCGCCCAATGGGTGACTGGATTACAATTTTGTTTAAAAAGAAGGGGGTGCGTCTTATGCGCTGTAGCGCCTTGTAACCCGGAAAATACGGTACAATGTCGATGATATGATCCTAAGCATGGGTGTGTTGATATCTCAGTTTACACTACAATGTTGATATCTCAGTTTACACTACAATGTTGATGATATGATCCCAAGCATGGGTGTGTTGATATCTCAGTTTACACTACATTGTCGATGATATGATCCCAAGTGTGGGTGTGTTGATATCTCAGTTTACACTACAATGTTGATATCTCAGTTTACACTACAATGCCAATGATATGATCCCAAGCATGGGTGTGTTGCTTGAGGCAGATGTTTGAAACAATGACCTCACTGAGGTTGTCTTCATTAACATGACCCCCCCCCCCCCACCCCCACCCCCACCCCTGCATTCAACTTGTTCCTCCTTGCCAATGCTACAGACCCCTTCACACACTGGTTCCACCTCTGTTCATTGCGTCCTGGTCAGGTTGTGTTTCACTAGCTAGCACATGATGAGTTCAGCATCCAGCAACCAGCCAGCCAGCCAGCCAACTAGCCAGCCAGGCAACCCAAGAGCCAGAGTGACAATTAGTGTCAATCCACTGTCAACATTCCATCTTCTGCCTGAAGATGGTTCCACACAGTACAGATGGTCAGAAAGGCAGCATACCTGCCAGACAGCCAGACAGGCAGCACACCAGCAAGTGAGCCAGCCGGGCAACACGCCAGACAGGCAACACGCCAGCCAAGAAGCCAGCAAGCAAGGCAGTCGCACGCCACACAGTCTTTCAGCTCACACGGAGGACTCTCTAAGTGAGGGAGGAGCGATGTCTCCCGTTCCTTTCTTGGGCCGGGAGTGCTGGAACATGGGTCCTCGGTAAATCCCATGCCCCTTGTTGGCGCTGAACAGGTTGGGATCTCTGTTCTCACGCGCGTACAGCGGCACGTTCCCTATGGCATCGTGGGTGGGAGAAGCACGGTCCCACTGGGTGCGGCTGTGGGTGGGAGAGTCTCGGTCCCACTGGGTGCGACTGTACGCCGGACTGCCGCCGCTGGACAGAGAGGTGCGGTCAGTGAGGGAGGAGTAGCCGGTGGAGTGGCGGGGGGACTGGCGCAGCACATGGGAGGGGCTGGACCGCCCGTAGCCGCTGAAGTGGATGCTGTGGTCGGTGGAGGAGCGCGGCACCATGGGAGCAGCCATTACATCGCGCGGCTCACTCCGGGCATCCCGACACGGCCCGATGGTGGCAAACTTGTGATCGCCAAGGTTCTGGCTCTTACGTCTCCGCACTGGCTGTTCTCCTGGAACAATGTCACATGGTCATCAAACATAGGCTAATTTTAACACACACCATCAAATAGATTAATTATGAGGCCTTATTACTTAAATGCCTAATAGCAGTAGAACAAAGTGGAAACATTCAAATTACCATATAAATTGAAACGTTTAATGACACACACAGAGTCTGACAGTTTGACAGCCTGCAGAAGTGGTTACAGCAGAAGTGGTTATAGCAGAAGTGGTTATAGCAGAAGTGGTTATAGCAGAAGTGGTTATAGCAGAAGTGGTTACAGCAGAAGTGGTTACAGCAGAAGTGGTTACAGCAGAAGTGGGTACAGCAGAAGTGGTTATAGCAGAAGTGGTTACAGCAGAAGTGGTTATAGCAGAAGTGGTTACAGCAGAAGTGGTTACAGCAGAAGTGGTTACAGCAGAAGTGGTTATAGCAGAAGTGGTTACAGCAGAAGTGGTTATAGCAGAAGTGGTTATAGCAGAAGTGGTTACAGCAGAAGTGGGTACAGCAGAAGTGGGTACAGCAGAAGTGGTTACAGCAGAAGTGGTTACAGCAGAAGTGGTTATAGCAGAAGTGGTTACAGCAGAAGTGGTTACAGCAGAAGTGGTTATAGCAGAAGTGGTTACAGCAGAAGTAGTTACATGGTGGTGAGTCAGGAATCTTCTGATTATTTGCTAAAGGTGTCACTCATGTCGAGGACTACATTTAGAATTACAATTGAATTCATAACACGCGCGATTGATACGTTTCTTCAAGCCCTGTCTGAGAAAAACAGTTCAAAAACTCTCATCATCAACAACTGTGTGCTTGCCACATACCTGCAATCTGTGAAGCGATTTTGCTGCGTCGTTTTTCAAACTCTCCTTCCTGCAGCATGTGCCTGTGGTCAGCGTCGTCCATCAGCTGCGCCCACTGCCCGTCTTGAGACAGCGCGATGAACCGCTCGCTGTGACCCGCCCACTCCGACCCCCGGGAGTCCACAGGGCGGGCTTCTTGTGGCATCAGCCGAGGCTCTTTGGCGATAAGGCGTGGCTCCTGAGAGATGAGGCGGGGCTCCTGACGGGGCTCCTGAGAAATGGGGCGGAGCTCCTGTGAAATGGGGCGTGACTCCTGCAGAACAAGGCGCGGCTCTGGCTGACTGGCGCGGGGATCAGGGTGGGCTAGGCGTCTCTGGATATCCCGCACGCTGTCTTTGGGGGCGGGGGAGGGGGGCGAGGTGAGGGAGGGGGTCGTGACGGTGACGTGGTAGTCGTCCTGGCGGTGTACCGGGGATGAGGTAGAGCTGCTGTCGGAGCGGCTGTCGGGCGGCCGGGTGAGTATTTTGGGCGGCAGGGGGGGCTTGGTGTTGACGCGGGACGTGATGGCTGTGGCCGGTTTAGCCGGACTGCCACGCCCAGAGCTATGTTTCTCCGACTGTCTCTCTCCGCGACCCTCTGCCTGTCTTTCTGTCAGTTGGTCCGGCTGTCGCCAGTCGTAAAACTCGTTGCTGGTGGGACTAGTGCTGGAGTATTGTGACCTTGAGGGCTGGGGGTCGCGAGGGGAATGCTGGGAATCTTGAGAGCCTTGTGTGTCGTGGGAAGATCGCGAGGACTGCGACTCGTACTGCCACGGGCGAGATGTGAGTGACGGACCGGAGTCTCTCTGTGATGACGATGATGATGGTGGTGGTGGTTGCTTCCCCTGACGACCCATTGAGTCCATCACCTGAACATCCACCGACACCGGTTGCGACACCTGGTGCACTGAACTCTGGGAAGGCTGAGAGGAGTCACGACCCTCTCTGACCCCTGACCTCTGTTGAGAGGTGTGAGTGTCTCTTGTTGTCTGGGAAGGGAGGTCAACCTGCTGAGGCTGGAGGATGTCAGAGTGGTGTCCCTTGGGAACCTGTGCGGCCATGATGTCGCGGTCAGAGGGGGAGGGCTTGGGGGGCAGCGACACCTGCAACACCTGAGGCTGCAGTTCCCTCCCTTGGGGCCCCGCACTGTACCTGCGCTCCCCCTTTCCCCTCCCTCTCTCCTCCCTCTCCGTCCCCTCCCCCTCCTGGTACGGCTGTTTCTTAGCGCGCACCGCGGCGTCCGACATCTGGCGTGACAGAGTGGGTCGACTGGAGCGGAACGAGGGTCGTGATTTGATGGCGGTGGGACTCTGGTCGTACATGCTCAACTCCGAGGACTGGTGTCGCTTGGGCTGGGGGGTCAGGGGTCGGTTGGCGGGGCGCCGCGTGGGCGAGGACTGGCCGTTCCACTCGTTGCTGTAGCCCACGCGCCGCACGGAGTTAGAGGTCGCCAGATGTTCAAGGTCGTCCTGCAGACCGCCCCGCTTGACGGGGCTGCCCTCCCTTTCCCCCCGCCCTTTCTGCGGGGACCACTTGTCGGCGCGACGCAGGGAGAAGACCCAGTGCTGTGCGTTGAAGAGCGACTGGTTGATGACCTTGGACAGGGAGCGACGCTGGTAGAAGAGGATGTAGGCAGCTTTGCTCACCACCTGACGTTCGCCCAGCGGCCGCACTTGACGGTCGTCAAACTCCTGCCACATCCCGTCAACCGTGTTCCGGCTGAACGCTGCAAACACACACACCTCACTACATGTTACATGCTGCAGTACGCTATACTCTATTTGTATTTGCTGCGATACATTGAACCACAAAGACCTGAGCCTATTTTAAATCAAATTTAGAATGTCAAAATATGAACAGGTTCAAGCCTGAAATGTGTATCTCCTTCAACATACTGTACAAAACAGTGACAGCAACATTAATGAAGCTGGTACCGAGGATATGGGCAGCGCCTACAATCAATACAAAGACTGTGAGCAAATCAACTGATGGATCACTTTCCTACAGTTACTCAAGATGGACCAAACTAGCAGAAGCAAAAGAAACAACAGAGCTCTGTTCATATAACCACTGTCAATTGTTACAACCATCTTAGCAGGGACAGAGCAAGTTATGCAGTCAGTGACAGGTTGTTGCGGCAAACAGTGTCAGCTTACCTGTGTAATGGCCTCCGTTCATGTTGCCATAGTGATTGGCGACGGCGATGAGGTCGTAGGTGACATGGTCGGGGTCGGTGACGGCCTGGCGGTGAGGGACGACGTGCGGTGACATGTCCAGGTTCTCCAGGGGGAACTCCACCAGTGTGTTCAGCTTGTTGCGTCGCATGCCCGTCTGTAACCATGACAACAACACAGCTCAGTCAAAAGTGGCGCTGGCTTTCAACCCAGCTGTAGTCATGATGCATCCACGCACACACACACACACACACACATGTATACACACACACACTGACTTGTACATAGCTGTCCAACCTGTTAGATTTGCACAGCTGTGTTCTACCTCAATGACTCAGAAATGGTTGTAAACATGTGAGAGAAAAGCAATGCTCTACCTCTCTAGATCACAAGGAGTTGTGTGTGTTTGATTCACAAAGCCGTGTCCTCCAGTGCCTGGTGGATACCAAATGATCTCTCATCCATCCAATTCAATGCTAATGTTTGAGATCATCCATCCAATTCAATGCTAATGTTTTCATTCAACAATTGACCTGAGTCGTTGGCTACTTTCCTACCTTCCAAAAGAGTTTGCCGGTGTCTTCTTCTTTTCGATCGCCTTACCTGTTTGAATCGTTTGAGGTGCAGCACAAGAACTTCAGGTAAAGACCACAGCCCCAGTGTCTTACCTGTTTGAATTGTTTGAGGTGCAGCACAAGAACTTCAGGTAAGGACCACAGCCCCAGCGTCTTACCTGTTTGAATCGTTTGAGGTGCAGCACGAGAACTTCAGGTAAAGACCACAGCCCCAGTGTCTTACCTGTTTGAATCGTTTGAGGTGCAGCACAAGAACTTCAGGTAAAGACCACAGCCCTAGTGTCTTGGTGGCTCCTTTCTGCGGCTTCTTACAGAAAGAACACAGCCATGCGTCGTCCCCAGCCAGCTGTAACATAACACACACACACACACAGTCAGTGACAGGTAACAGCCAGCCATACCATCTCACACTGGCACAACCAGAAACAATTTTTGGACTGTTGCATTTGCCTTAAGCTTAGTTTACTGTCCAGACAGATATGGGTTGGAATATGGCAACTGTTGTAGATTTAAGCAAAAAGCTTTTCACTGGGTGTTATTTTTTTTAAACAATCAAATACTTTGTAATGGATGAACAATCAAAACACATACACAGACACTCAAGACACACACAGACACAGACAAATACAAAGACACACACAAATACACAGACACACACAGACACAGACACACACACACAGACACACACACACACCTTTTCTTCCTGCGTGTAGAGCTGGAAGCACTCGTTGAGGGACACAGTGACGGGTTGCTGGGCGACCGAGCGCACCTTGTTGACTGAAGCGTGTTCCATCGTGTGTTCCTCGTCATCCTCGATTATCCTGTACACAACCACACATCATTTCCCTCTTGCCACATCAGAACAGACAAATCCTGGTAAAATAACTCTGTCGAGTTTGTACGGGTGGTGAAATAGTTTGTACTCTTGCTGTTGTGAGGCAAGATTTCTACAAGTGCCCCTCGCTAGTGACTGGCCAATAATGCCTTGAGGGAAAGATTGACTCACTAACAGCAAGAGTATTCACTCTTTCATAACCCATACAAACCCATAAAGAGTTATTTCCAATCATCATCTATTTGCCTATTAAGTGTTCTCCTCTCCCCAAAACATCTCACTCTGTCATTGCATCTGATCATGAGAACATGGTAATACTTGGAGCAAGGAAATCTGTCAAACAAAACATCTAAGACCGGATTATGATCTTGCCTTTGACATTTGAGTTTTTCATCCCATATTATACCAAATATTGTAATATGTTTTGAATAACTGGTTAATTGGGTCCTGGAGAATGAAAGAAAGACACCACTTTCCACATTGTTTCCCAACTGTTAGCACAACATAATGGAATCTCCCTTTTAAGACATCATGAAACACCCCCCGCGGGTTAGGGGGAAGAATTTACCCGATGCTCCCCAGCATGTCGTAAGAGGCGACTAACGGATTCTGTTTCTCCTTTTACCCTTGTTAAGTGTTTCTTGTATAGAATATAGTCAATGTTTGTAAAGATTTTAGTCAAGCAGTATGTAAGAAATGTTAAGTCCTTTGTGCTGGAAACTTGCATTCTCCCAGTAAGGTCATATATTGTACTACGTTGCAAGCCCCTGGAGCAATTTTTTGATTAGTGCTTTTGTGAACAAGAAACAATTAACAAGTGGCTCTATCCCATCCCCCCCCCCCCCTTTCCCCGTCGCGATATAACCTTGAACGGTTGAAAACGACGTTAAACACCAAATAAAGAAAAAAAGAACATCATGAAATCTAAACAAATCAGGTCTAAAAAAGAGGGAGTGTTAAAATGAGGTTAATTTACAGAGGTTATAAAACGAAAGTCAGTAAAAACAGGGTCACGAAAGGGAGGGAGTCTTAGATTGGGGGAGTGAGGGGGAATCTTTAAAGGTGGGTTCCACTGTAGAAGCAGACGGTCACAAGACTCTTGCCCCAGTGGCAATGACGGTGCACAGACAAGTAGACTAATATTTCCACCACACAAGTGACAGCAGCAACTTACGCCCGCTTTATTTCTGGCTCCCACTCCACGATCAGCTTGACGTGCTGTGGACCGAACTCCTCGCCAAACATGGTCAGCACCCTGCAACCAACAGTCATAGTTATATCACACACACACACACACACACTAGCACGCACACACATTAGCACGCACACACACTAGCACGCACACACACACACACACACAAACACAACCCCTACCTGTCGACAGTCTGTGTGTACAGCGGCATCTCTACCTCCAGGGGCAGGTAAACTCTGTCGGAACTGCCATCCACGATCTGAAGGTCAAACAGCTCCTTGAGATTCTGGCAAGACAAAACACAACAAACATTCAGACATCCAGGATGAACAGACGTTTCACTTGTCCATGAGCAAAGTCAATTCACCAACACCGTTACACTGTAACTGTTCAGTGTCTTCTTTCTAACCCCCTGCAGAGTGAATCTCCAGACACAAACAAGCTGGGCCTGGGATGCTACCTGGCAACAGTGTGGAAAAGACTTCTCTGAGTTGAGTAAGGCCGCCCTGGTTTCATCTTTCCATCGTGCTTAGTGAAAGAAGCATAAGAAATTGAAATTTTTTTAGAAAGTGTCGTAGACATTCCTCCTCTTACATTAATGGGTTTTTTGTTTGTTTGTTTGTTTGCTTAACGCCCAGCCGACCACGAAGGGCCATATCAGGGCGGTGTTGCTTTGACATATAACGTGCGCCACACACAAGACAGAAGTCGCAGCACAGGCTTCATGTCGCACCCAGTCACATTATTCTGACACTGGACCAACCAGTCCTAGCACTAACCCCATAATGCCAGACGCCAGCCACTAGATTGCCAATTTTAAAGTCTTAGGTATGACCCGGCCCCCCCACACGGTCTACTCCTTGTCGTGGGGTGGGGGCTTGAGTATCTCGATAACCCGGAGAGCTATGCCAGCCGGAGCAAATGCTCCTGGTAGGGCCACCCATGCTGGACAGGTCAAAGGATAGAGGTCAGACTAAGCTAGACCAGCTCCCCCATGAGTCTAAAATGGTTTGCGTAGGGTCAACACCCCTGCCTAGAAAAAGACTACGTTACAGAAGCATCAACGACAAATATCCAAGACACATGCCTGGAGGAGGAAGGGTCTCCATCAAGGAGATCTATGACGTCCAACAGTGAAAGCCGAAAGGAAGCTGCGAGACCGACCCCCCTTCTGACCACCAGGCGAACAACGAGAATAGCCACCTGGAACGTGCAGACCATGTACCAAGCTGGGAAGACACTGCAGGTAGCAAGAGAGATGAAGAAGTACAAGATCCAAGTACTGGGAATAAGCGAAGCAAGGTGGACAACATCTGGAAGGGTGAGACTCTCATCAGGAGAAGAAGTTTTGTATTCGGGACACCAAGAAGAAGGAGCCCCACACACGTTAGGCGTAGCGCTGATGCTGGCGCCGGAGGCACAGAGAGCACTCATCGGCTATGAAGCTATCAGCCCCCGCATCATCACAGCAAAGTTTGCCACCAAGAAGAAGAACATCAACCTGAACATCATCCAGTGCTATGCCCCAACAAACGATGAGCCAGACGTGGAAAAGAAGGACAACTACTACCGGCAGTTACAAGCAGTCCTGGACGGGATAAAGGACAGAGATATAACGCTGGTGATGGGAGATTTCAATGCCAAAGTTGGAGGGGACAACGCAGGATACGAGGACATCATGGGGAAGCATGGACTGGGACAGATGAACGACAACGGAGAACGTTTTGCAGAGATGTGTGCCTTGAACCAACTGGTGATAGGAGGAAGCGTCTTCCCCCACAAGCGAATACACAAGGCCACCTGGATTTCACCTGACCACGTCACAGAGAACCAGATTGACCACATCTGCATCAACAAAAAGTTCAGACGATCCTGGATGGATGTACGGGTGATGAGGGGAGCAGATGTGTACACAGACCACCAGCTAGTTACCACAACAGTCAGACTGCGATTAAAGAAACACCACAGCTCAAACAACGCTAGGGTTAAGTTCAACGTGGGAATGCTAAGAGATGAAGAAGTACGCACAAGATTCCAGATAAGCCTCACCAACAGATTCCAGCCACTTCAAGGGATGATCGAAGAAGATGAGGCAGACATAAAGAGCCAGTGGGAACACTACAGCAAGATGTGGAAGGATACCTGCGAGGAAGTGGTGGGCAAGAAAAAATCGCAGCACAAGGAATGGATTTCTGCAGACACCATTCAGAAAATTGAAGATAGGAAGAAGAAGAAGAAAGCGAGGAACGAGAGCAGAACGAGAGCAGGCAAAGCAAAGGCACAGAAAGAGTACACAGCGGCGGAGAAAGAAGTAAAGAAAGGAATAAAGAAGGACAAGAAAGACTACATAGACAACCTGGCGAAGGAGGCAGAAGAAGCTGCAGGACAGGGAAATCTGAAAGATCTACATGACGACCAAGAAGTTAGCAGGAAAATTTCAGCAGACCGACAAACCAGTTAGGGACAAGAATGGGGATCCAATAACAACGACAGACGATCAGATGAAGCGATGGGCGGAACACTTCAAGGAGCATTCCACCCCTGCAGCACCACCGGACATCAGACCAGCAGAGACAGAACTGCCCATCAACACAGACAAGCCCACAAAGGAGGAAATCAAGAAAGCCATAATGTCACTAAAAAATGGAAAAGCGTCGGGGCCAGATGAGATACCGGCAGAAGCCATCAAAGCAGACATGGAGACATCTATTAGCTTGTTCCACAGTCTGTTTGGCAAGATTTGGGAGGAGGAAGAGGTGCCACCTCAATGGAGAGAAGGTATCATCATCAAGATTCCAAAGAAAGGGGATCTTCGAGACTGTGGAAACTACCGAGGGATCATGCTGCTGTCCGTGCCAGGGAAGGTTCTCAACCGAATCCTTTTGGATAGAATGAAGGAGGCAGTTGACACCAAGCTCAGGGATGAACAGGCGGGTTTCAGGAAGAACAGATCCTGTCCTGACCAGATTGCCAGTTTACGCATCATAGTGGAGCAGTCGCTGGAGTGGAAGTCTCCTCTATACATCAACTTCATTGATTATGAGAAAGCCTTCGACAGCGTGGACAGAGAGTCACTGTGGAAACTCATGCGGCACTACGGCATTCCAGAGAAATTCATCTCCCTCATCCGGGGCACCTACCAGGATATGAAGTGTAGAGTCGCACATGCTGGCCAGCTATCCGACAGTTTTGAGGTGAAAACGGGGGTACGACAAGGATGTATACTGTCACCATTCCTATTTCTTCTGGCTATCGACTGGATCATGAAGACCACAACAGCAGGAAGGAGAAATGGGATACAATGGACACTCTTCGATCAACTGGAAGACCTCGACTTTGCGGATGATCTTGCTCTCCTTTCCCACAACCATGCCCAAATGCAAGACAAGACTACTCACCTGGAGACAATATCAGCCGGTGTAGGACTCAAGATCAACAAGAGGAAAACCGAATTGATTAAGACCAACACCACAGCCGACAATCCGGTGATGATCAATGGAGAGCTCATCAAGGAAGTGGAGTCCTTTGTTTACCTGGGGAGCATCATTGACGGACAAGGAGGCTCGGACAGGGACGTCAAAGCAAGGATTGGGAAAGCACGGGGAGCCTTTGTCATGCTAAAGAAGATCTGGAGTTCCAAGGAGATTAGCCAAAGGACGAAGCTTCGGATCTTCAATTCAAACGTCAAGTCTGTTCTTCTCTATGGGTGTGAGACATGGAGGACAACAGAGACCATGCTGGGAAAGATCCAAATCTTTGTCAACACCTGCTTGAGGCGCATCCTAAACATCAGATGGACGGACAGAATCCGAAATGAAGACCTTTGGCAGAGAGCTGACCAGAAACCAGCGGCGCAGCAAATTCTCCGGAGGAAATGGGGCTGGATAGGGCACACCCTGAGAAAGCCAGCATCCAGTATCACGAGGCAAGCCCTGAAGTGGAATCCACAAGGGAAAAGGAAGAGAGGCCGGCCGCGCAACAGCTGGAGACGAGACACTGAAGCAGAGATCAACAGGCAGGGGAAGACCTGGAGCCAGATCGAAAGGGCAGCCCAGGACCGTGTCGGATGGAGAATTGTCGTCGATGGCCTATGCTCCCCCGGGGGTTCATAATGGCCTAAGTAAGTAAGTAAGTATGACCCGGCCGGGGTTCGAACCCACGACCTCCCGATCACGGGGCGGACGCCTTACCACTAGGCCAACCGTGCCGGTTCATTAAAGGTAGGAACCGCATTGTTTGCTACAATTGTGCATACACCACTTCCAAGCTACTCACAACATTTCAGCTGAATCGACCCATAAACACCAGAAACCTAAGTCTGGACACACAAACAAACAGAGTGTAACCTCTAGATCCCCAATTATACAGATGAGATGTAAAGCTAGGCCTATACAGACTCGAACTCCCCTTTAAACCTCAGACACCCCCCCCCCCCCCCTCCTTCTGTCAGTGATTTTCTGGTGTGAAAAGATGTCTCCACTGTGTGAAGAGCTACTCACCTGCTGAAACACCTCCGGTCTGACAGCATCCCCAAGGTGTCGCAGTATCTCCTGCTGCAGCTGCTTGGTGTCTGCCTCTCTCGACACCTGTACCACCTCTGGCAGGCAAAACCTGTCACACAACATGACACAGCATGAGACACATGACATGACACAGCATGAGACACATGACATGACACAGCATGAGACACATGGCATGAGACACATGGCATGACACAGCATGAGACACATGGCATGACACAGCATGAGACACACGACATGACACAGCATGAGACATACAACATGACATGATATAGTATGAGACACACAACATGACACAGTATGAAACACATGACATGACACAGCATGAGACACACGAAATGACACAGTATGAGACATATGACATGACACAGCATGAGACATACGACATGACACAGCATGAGACATGGCATGACACATTTGACATGACACAGCATGAGACACACAACATGACACAACACAGTATGAGACACACAACATGACATGACACAGCAGGAGACACATGACATAACACAGTATGAAACACATGGCATGACACAGCATGAGACACTTGGCATGACACAACATGAGACACATGACATGACAGTATGAGACGCTTGGCATGAGACACACATGACACAGTATCATACACATGATATGATACAGCATGAGACACACGACATGACACAGCATGAGACACACGACATGACACAGCATGAGACACACGACATAACAGCATGAGACACATGACATGACACAGCATGAGACACACAACATGACAGTCATGACATAGCATGACAGATACACATACTGCTTGATGTCTGCCTATCTTGACACCTGTACCACCTCTGGCAGGCAGAACCTGTCACACAACATGACACAGCATGAGACACACAATATGACACAGCATGAGACACACAACATGAGATACACAACATGACACAGCTTGAGAAATTGACATGACACAGCATGAGACACATGACATGACACAGAATGAGACACATGACATGACACAGCATGAGACTCACAACATGACACAGCAAGAGACACATGACATGACACAGCATGGCAGACACACATACTGCTTGGTGTCTGCCTCCCTTGACACCTGTACCACCTCGGGCAGGCATAACCTGTCACACCACATGACACAGCATAAGACACACAACATGACACAACATGACAGACACAGCATAAAACACATGACATGACACAGCATGACAGACACACATACTGCTTGGTGTCTGCCTCTCTTGACACCTGTACCACCTCTGGCAGGCAGAACCTGTCACATGACATGACACAGCATGAGACACATGACATGACACAGCATGAGACACACAACATAGCATGAGACACATGACATAGCATGAGACACATGACATGACACAGCACGAGACACATGGCATGACACAGCATGAGACACACGACATGACACAGCATGAAACACATGACATGACAGACACACATACTGCCTCTCTTGACACCTGTACCACCTCTGGCAGGCAGAGCCTGTCACACCACAAACAATGTATCGATTGAACATTGGAATTCCCTTCTTTGAGCCACGTGACATCAGAGTCCGACTAAAACTCATACTTAGGCGGCTAGCCAAGACTACAAAAGAGTATGTTTTTGTGTGCATTCAATCCTGAAGAAAAAAAAAAGAATTTTAACTCAAATCAATCGAAGTACACTGATTGTTGTGTAAAATGTTATATTTTGATCAAAAGTACAAACGACACATAATACAGTGGAACCTGTCTGTAACAGGTGGCCTCCATTGAAAGAAGTATGATTTAGATCCTTTGGGGTGGTTGTGATGACCAGGTGGTTGTGATGAAGAGGCAGTCTGAGTCACCAGGGTAGGTTTCAATGTATATGCAGGACAAAGGTACACACATACTGCTGTGTGTAACATAATGCTTGCATGATTTTCACACACACACACACACACACACACACACACACACACACACACACACACACACACACACACACACACACACACACACACACACACACACATCTACACACTTTTCACTGGCTTTCTGACACTGCCGATCTATTCACAGAAGGGACATGAGTCAAGCTTGCCTCAGACAAATGACTGGAGTAAATTGTGTGTGAAATTAACTCTTGATTGACACATGTCAGCAAGATATCAATGGTGCACTGACCGACAACGCTCCGCTATCGGTTCACTGCCCCCCCCCCCCCCCCCTGCCCCCCCTTGCCCACCCTGCGATCAGCAATCCTTGATAAGCTGGATGACAAGGTCTGTGCAAGTTTACTCTCCTCATTTTGTTACTATACTTTTCACTTTGTTTTTCATACAGACACTGACATGTCAAGCAAACTATGGCTCAATTGCGAAACACCAACCCCACTGCAAAAAGAGAGAACAAAGGAAAGACAGCTAGCACAACACAGAGACAGACAGACAGACACTCAGACAAAAACAAAACAGACACACAACGCCAGACAATGGTACTTGCATACAATGAATTCCTACATGTGTTTGTGTGCAGTGCAAACCCATCAATCACAAGATACTATGTTACTCTAAAGGCCACAAGAGACAACTAAACAAGCAGACATGCAGACAGAAAGAAGTCTGTGAGAGAGAGAGAGAGAGAGAGAGAGAGAGAGAGAGAGAGAGAGAGAGAGAGAGAGAGAGAGAGAGAGAGAGAGAAAGAGAGAGAAAGAGAGAGAAAGAGAGAGAGAGAGAGAGACAGACAGAAGTCAAAGAGAGAGAGAGGCACAGACACAAGGCCAAGATTGAGAGGCAGACAGACAGATAAACAGCCAAGCAGACAGACAGACAGACAAACAAACAGCCAATCAGCAGACAGACAGACGAACGGCCAAGCAGCAGACAGATATACCTCTGCCTGTGGAACTGGCGCCCCCTCTCCACGTGAAGCAGCAACAGTTGTATGGACTGAGACTGATAGGCAGCGTTCCCTCTCTGCGGCTCGTCGGGAAACATCTCCACTGCATGCACCTGGCTCGACTCGGGGATGTCTGAAAGCGGCTGTTCGTTGCTGAACGTTGCGTAGAATCCATCTCTCGTCAGTTCGCACAAAACTATCTGCAACAACCAAGGCAGGCTATGCTGTAAACTTTAACCAGAACAGACGCTTTATTATATGTTATTTGTATTTTTGTCCAAAAACATTTTACACAGATCGAGACAATCATTGTTCTACAAGACTGCGCTAGCGGCCGAGGTGAACAACGACTGTCAAGAACTGAATGTATCAAATGTCATATGTTGGTCAAAAATACCCATAAATGTATTGAAATTCTTTCATTTTGTTTACAAATGATGACACACAAGCATGTCACAGAAATGTGGAATCAGGCTTGCTAAACTGTGTAGTTAAAACAAAAAACACCAGAGCAAGCACGCGCCTGACCCTTTCAGTAAAAACAAGAAATTCCTTCGAGGTAGGAAAAACACCCCCGTTGGTCAAAGGGAAATAACCATTCTCACTGCACCCATTCTCACTGCCACTAACTGAGAAGGTTATTTCCCTTTGATCATGAATATGTTTCTCTATAAGTCCTTGTAGAATCTTAATCCACCAATAACTCCCTAACCGTGTGTTTGACTGGTCCCAATTTTTGTAAGGACCGTCTCAGGAATGTATAGAACCTGTTCACCAAGTTTGGTGACGATCGGTCCGTTCATTCTTGAGATCTATATGCGAACACAAACACACAAACACACAAACAAACAAACAAACACATCGACCGAAACCTATACACACCCCTATACCGGGGGTGTAAAAAAACCACCTGTGCCAATGAGGTCACTGTACTAGAGGGAAAGAAGAACAAATTATTTGTTTTTGTACCTCTTATACCCTTCCTCCCCTCACCCCCTACATCCTCTCTTCCAATGACCCCCCTACAAATCCAAAGGGTCAATATAGAAAACTTAAAACATTCCGACACAATATGCAGTGTCAGCAGAAGACTGAGATGGCCTGCAAAAACTTCACAATTTGGAGTTGAGAAAAAAAAGTACACAATAGTAATTAACACCGATACACAAAACAACCAATACAATTTAACAAATATTATCATTATCACTATCAGCATTGTAACAATTTACACAAACGGCATCTGGCTTGTCCAACATGAAATAACGCAACACATTTTATTTACAAAAGCATCTGCAACCCACCCCCACCACAGTGACAAATCCCCTCCATCCGTGTCACTACATTCTTTATCCATCAACTTTTTTCAGTGGCTGCTAACCTCTATTTAAACTGCCAGCAACAATAGCGCTTTTCTCTCTCAGTCAAAGCAACACAAATCTGCCAGGTATGTTTGTGTAACCAGGGGACGCTAACCCAGTTTCCACCCTGTGAGCACAAAAGCAGAACTTTATCAGTGTGAAGGCTCTCTGAGTAGTGGTCATTATCTGTAAGGAGTTGTGAATGAAGCAACCTATGACTCACGCACCGAACCCTCTCAGCTTTACAGCGTTCCCACGAGGTCAGGTGTTGACAACAATTGTGTGGGGCACAGCACAGCCCATACAAGGTAAAAAAGAAAAGAACTAAAGACCTGTTGCGGTTAAAATGGGTAGTGTACTTCTCTTAAAAAATGAAGTACATCTGAAAAGACTGACTTGACATGTCCATGTGTGTGCGTGTGTGTGTGGGGGGTGGGGGGTTATTTTATGTGCAGGAGTGTAAGTGGAGGGGTTGATGAATGTAGGCAACTTAAGTGTGCTATGCCTCTTTGCTTGTTGCTACACTTAGGTGTTAATTGTTTCACTGAGCACTTGAGCAACACTTTTCTATACCTTTATTTTATATGCATGACGACTGACGTACATATGTTTAAAAAAAAATGGCTGGAGCAAATCTCAGACACTGACATTTGCAGGCAAGGCACAATACATTGGTGTAACAACCAACAAGCCATCACAATGCAAGGCACAATGCATAGTGTAACAACCAACAAGCCATTACAATGCAAGGCACAATACATAGTGTACAACCAACAAGCCATTACAATGCAAGGCACAATACATAGTGTACAACCAACAAGCCATTACAATGCAAGGCACAATGCATAGTGTAACAACCAACAAGCCAAAACACAGACCTGGGTCACACTGTAAACATTGACCTGCCTATCTAACAGTGTGCAGGCAGTGTAGACATTCACCAGGTATCTAACAGTGTGCAGGCAGTGTAGACATTCACCAGGTATCTAACAGTGTGCAGGCAGTGTAGACATTCACCAGGTATCTAACAGTGTGAAGGCAGTGTAGACATTCACCAGGTATCTAACAGTGTGCAGGCAGTGTAGACATTCACCAGGTATCTAACAGTGTGCAGGCAGTGTAGACATTCACCAGGTATCTAACAGTGTGCAGGCAGTGTAGACATTCACCAGGTATCTAACAGTGTGCAGGCAGTGTAGACATTCACCAGGTATCTAACAGTGTACAGGCAGTGTAGACATTCACCAGGTATCTAACAGTGTGCAGGCAGTGTAGACATTCACCAGGTATCTAACAGGATCAGCTCGTTACTCCCCCTTATCGCTACACCCCCGGCTCGATACTCCCCCGGCTCGTTACTCCCCTGGCTCGTTACTCCCCCGTATCGCTACTCCCCGGGCTCGTTACTCCCCCGTACACAGAAAATGACTGGATAACCCTGTGATAGTAAGTTGGCATGAAATATTGTTCCTCCCCCCCCCCCCCCCCCCCCTGTCCAGCTGTTTTGTTTGTTTCTTTGTTTGTTTATCCAGACAATTTCTCCGGAAAAACAATATTTCATGCTAACTTACTATCACAGGGTTATCCAGTCATTTTCTGTGTACGGGGGAGTAACGAGCCGGGGGAGTAGCGATACGGGGGAGTAATGAGCCAGGAGAGTATCGAGCCGGGGGAGTAGCGATACTCCCCCGTATCTCTTCTGCTTAAAATGTTTTAAAATTTAAAAGATGTACTGTACACGAATGAACAGGCAGATCTGACAGTTGTAAGTTCTTTAAACATGCTCTCTCTCTCTCTCTCTCTCTCTCTCTCTCTCTCTCTCTCTCTCTCTCTCTCTCTCTCTCTCTCTCTCTCTCTCTCTCTCTCTCTCTCTCTCTCTCTCTCTCTCTCAGTTCTTTAAACATGCTCTCTCTCTCTCTCTCTCTCTCTCTCTCTCTCTCTCTCTCTCTCTCTCTCTCTCTCTCTCTCTCTCTCTCTCTCTCTCTCTCTCTCTCTCTTGAAAATTCAATTAAGTAATAACTACATTACTTAAGCGTAATAAAAGGCACGGGGGAGTAACGAGCCGGGGGAGTAGCGATACGGTGGAGTAACGAGCCGGGGGAGTAACGAAACAGGGGAGTAACGAGATGTTCCCGTATCTAACAGTGTGAAGGCAGTGTAGACATTCACCAGGTATCTAACAGTGAACAGGCAGTGTAGACATTCACCAGGTATCTAACAGTGTGCAGGCAGTGTAGACACTAAGACATTCACCAGGTTTCTAACAGTGTACAGTGTGCAGGCAGTGTAGACATTCACCAGGTTTCTAACAGTGTACAGTGTGCAGGCAGTGTAGACATTCACCAGGTTTCTAACAGTGTGCAGGCAGTGTAGACATTCACCAGGTATCTAACAGTGTGCAGGCAGTGTAGACATTCACCAGGTTTCTAACAGTGTACAGTGTGCAGGCAGTGTAGACATTCACCAGGTTTCTAACAGTGTGCAGGCAGTGTAGACATTCACCAGGTATCTAACAGTGTGCAGGCAGTGTAGACATTCACCAGGTATCTAACAGTGTGCAGGCAGTGTAGACATTCACCAGGTATCTAACAGTGTGCAGGCAGTGTAGACATTCACCAGGTATCTAACAGTGTGCAGGCAGTGTAGACATTCACCAGGTATCTAACAGTGTGAAGGCAGTGTAGACATTCACCAGGTATCTAACAGTGTGCAGGCAGTGTAGACATTCACCAGGTATCTAACAGTGTGAAGGCAGTGTAGACATTCACCAGGTATCTAACAGTGTGCAGGCAGTGTAGACATTCACCAGGTATCTAACAGTGTGCAGGCAGTGTAGACATTCACCAGGTATCTAACAGTGTGCAGGCAGTGTAGACATTCACCAGGTATCTAACAGTGTGCAGGCAGTGTAGACATTCACCAGGTATCTAACAGTGTGCAGGCAGTGTAGACATTCACCAGGTATCTAACAGTGTGCAGGCAGTGTAGACATTCACCAGGTATCTAACAGTGTACAGGCAGTGAAGACACCTTGTTGCATTCCTATCATGTTTAACATTGATTGCCAGTGAGTAAACCAGTGTGACCAGTCCAGGGGGGAGGGGGTGTTTCTTAATCTAGGTGACTGACATCATTCGTGTAATCACAGATCAACAAGTGAGAAAGTACTGTTGAAATACCTCAGCTGACAATCAGTCACTGGGCACAGCCATTTCCCACTGTCACCACTGGGCAATTGGACGCAAACAAATCCTTCAGTACTTAGCTGCACAACACTGGCTGACATCAACACTACTTAACTACACTGCGTGCACACTCTGACTCATTGTACTGTAGACGGTGAGAGGTGGAGGCATGCTTGAGTGTACCACAAACAAACAATATATATTAGTACAGTTTGCATTCATAGCATGCAAAAGAAAAACAAGTCGCGTCAGGCGAAAATACATTTAGTCAAGCTCAGTCGAACTCACAGAATGTCTGAATAAAACTGAACGCACTGCATTTTTTTCCGCAAGACTGTATACTCGTAGCATCGTCTGTCCACAGCTCGTGGGCAAAGGCAGTGAAATTGACATTCCAGAATAGCGCGGTAGTGGTTGCGCTGAGCAGGATAGCACGCTTCTCTGTATCTTTATTCTTTTTAACTTTCTGAGCGTGTTTTTAATCCAAACATATCATATCTATATGTTTTTTGAATCAGGAACCGACAAGGAATAAGATGAAATTGTTTTTAAATCGATTTCGGAAATTTATTTTTAATCATCATTTTTATATTTTTAATTGTCAGAGCTTGTTTTTAATCCAAATATAACATATTTGTATGTTTTTGGTATCAGAAAATAATGAAGAATAAGATGAAAGTGTTTTTGGATTGTTTTATAACAAGAAGAGCAAACGCTTGATCGAGTCACTTTCGCAGTTCTGAATATTATATGAGGCATCAGATGGACAGGAAGAAATTGCTATTCACAACACAATGAGTCACGTTCACATAAAATTTGAGCCCGGTCACTTTTATAGTTTCCGAGAAAAGCCCAACGTTAAGTTGTGTGTTGCCGAACAGAAAAGGCTAGTTATCTCCCTTGTTTTTCTGATAACGTTCGTAAAAGGCTACAGATGTAAATACTTTGATGTAAAGAATAATCCTACAAAGTTTCAATCACATCCGATGAACTTTGTCAAAGATATAAAATGTCTAATTTTTCCTTTGACGCTGACCTGTGACCTTGAAAAAGGTCAAAGGTCAACGAAACCATCGTTAAAGTGTAGAGGTCATTGGAGGTCACGACTAAACAAAATATGAGCCCGATCGCTTTGATAGTTTCCGAGAAAAGTCCAACGTTAAGGTGGTGTCTACGGACGGCCGGCCGGCCGGACGGCCGGCCGGCCGGACGGCCGGCCGGCCGGCCGGCCGGACAGACTAACACTGACCGATTACATAGAGTCACTTTTTCTCAAGTGACTCAAAAAAATAATTTTAATTACAATGTTCAGATTTTTAATGACCTCCAAGCTGAAATGCAATACCAAAGTCCAGCCTTCGTCAAAGATTGCTTGACCAAACTTTCAATCAATTTTATTAAAAAATGAGGGTGTGACAGTGCCGCCTCAACTTTTACAAAAACCCGGATATGACGTCATCAAAGACATTTATCAAAAAAATGCCATCATGCCCAGGAACTCTCATGTAAAATTTCATAAAGATCCGTCCAGTAGTTTACTCTGAATCGCTCTACACACACACACACACACACACAACCGGCACGGTTGGCCTAGTGGTAAGGCGTCCGCCCTGTGATCGGGAGGTCGTGGGTTCGAACCCGGCCGGGTCATACCTAAGACTTTAAAATTGGCAATCTAGTGGCTGCTCCGTCTGGCGTCTGGCATTATGGGGTTAGTGCTAGGACTGGTTGGTCCGGTGTCAGAATAATGTGACTGGGTGAGACATGAAGCCTGTGCTGCGACTTCTGTCTTGTGTGTGGCGCACGTTATATGTCAAAGCAGCACCGCCCTGATATGGCCCTTCGTGGTCGGCTGGGCGTTAAGCAAACAAACAAACAAACAAACACACACACACACCACGACCCTCATCTCAATTCCCCCTCTATGTTAAAACATTCAGTCAAAACTTGACTAAATGTAAAAAGGGAAACGAAAACACAACACATGCAATAAAGGCACACATTCAGACTGTCAAAGACTGACATTTTCCTCTGGCATGTTTTCCTGGGATTCACTTATAAGCTTGTGAGTCAATCCAAGAAAAACTCACAACAGGATCTCAGTTTGTATGAACTGCCATGCGCACAACTTTTGTCACTCACTCTCACTTCCATGAAAACACAAGAGACTAATGGAAACCAAATGTGGACTGTCAGCTTTGACCTGCTATGTATTTCTTCTTCTGCATTCATGGCCTAAAACTACCTCATACACTCCTGCTTTTTTTGCATGAGAATGTTTTTATAGGTATGACCTTCTTTTACCCAGCCTTTAGGCAGCCATGCACGATTTCAGAGAATGCATGCTTGATATTCATGGTGTTTCTATAACCCACCGAACAGTCACATGGATTTCAAGATCTTTTCCGTGCTCATTTGGACTTGTTCTTGTGTGCACACACAAAGGGGGATGAGGCACTAGCAGGTCCGCACATAAGTTGACCTTGGAGATAAAAATCAAAACTTGACTAAATGTAAAAAGGTCCCTTTTGCACTTCAAGGGTTTAGAAGATATGAGATCAATAAGGATAAGGATATATATTAAGTCCTGTGAGGTTACCCTCATAGAATTTCGGGTTGCTTTCTCACTGGGGAAAGCAAGCTGCCATACTGGGTGGCCGAGTGGTAACGCACTTGCGCTCGGAAGCGAGAGGTTGCGAGTTCGACCCTGGGTCAGGGCGTTAGCAATTTTCTCCCCCCTTTCCTAACCTAGGTGGTGGGTTCAAGTGCTAGTCTTTCGGATGAGACGAAAAACCGAGGTCCCTTCGTGTACACTACATTGGGGTGTGCACGTTAAAGATCCCACGATTGACAAAAGGGTCTTTCCTGGCAAAATTGTATAGGCATAGATAAAAATGTCCACCAAAATACCCGTGTGACTTGGAATAATAGGCCGTGAAAAGTAGGATATGCGCCGAAATGGCTGCGATCTGCTGGCCGATGTGAATGCGTGATGTATTGTGTAAAAAAAATTCCATCTCACACGGCATAAATAAATCCCTGCGCCTTGAATATGTGCGCGATATAAATTGCATAAAAAATAAATCCCTGCGCTTAGAACTGTACCCACGGAATACGCGCGATATAAGCCTCATATTGATTGATATTGATTGATACAGTACAGTTTTTTCCCCTGCATGCATGTTTTCTTGCTTCCAAGCCCTAAGATTTCACTGTGAACTTGGGATTTTTATTGTTTGCATGCATGCACACTGAGTGCTCAGACACCGAGTAGAGTCTGCACAAAGTTGACTCTTGGAAATAAATCCCTCGCCGAACTTGGGGATCAAACCCACGCCGAAAGCGACCACTGGTTTTGAAGTCAGCGCCGCTACCGATGAAGGTATTTCCCCGTGTAAAGCCTGATATATAATTGAGCGAAGTCCACTTCACAAAGCTCGCTGCACTGAATTAATTTTTTTTTTAAACTTCACGACGTCAACTTCGAACTCAATTAAGGAAGGCCTGAGTGAGACAAAATGGCTTACCTGTTCGGCAGGTATTCCGGTATCAGCAGACACAGCATCCCTCAACTCGCGCACCGTGTCGTACATGTTGAGACTCAGCCCCATCTTGACGCCCTGCGTGGGGCTCTTCAGGGTCACCAGGACAACGTACACCGGTCGCAGACATTTCTGAGGCAAGGGCAAGGACACGCAGAGGTAGGGGTCAAAGGTGTTGGAGAGGCGGTTGCAGTGCGGACAGCTGAGCGATGACCGGTGCAGACCCTGGAACAGCTTGGACACAAAGCTGCTGGTCAGCGACGACTCAGCCGCCTCCGCGAGTTCCTCATCCGTCTGTGAGTGTGAGCGACTGTTGGCCACAGTACTCTGCAACATAATATTTGTAATAATAACAATAATAATGCATGATATTTATAAAGCGCATGTAACCAGGGTTTAACCCTGGTCAGGCATCAATCACTGGTGTCAGTCAAAAACTTGCTCCTGAAGTACAACACAGTCGGTGTCAACAGGTGGTCAGTTTAAATTCAGTTGCATGTGCATGGGTGTGTGTATGTATGACTGTGTGTGTGTGTGTGTGTGTGTGTGTGTGTGTGTATGTGTGTGTGTGTGTTTGTGAGTGTGTCCCTCTGTGTGTCACTCTTAGTCTTACTAACTTACTGTACTTTATTATCCCAATGCTGGGAAATTCAGGTCGCTTCCTCCCAGTGGAAAGCTAGCAGCAACAAGAGTCGTGCTACCCAGGTGTGTGCATGTTTAGGTGTAATCAGCCACCAGTACTTAAAATAGCAGTATGATTGAGGTCTTTCATGTGCGACTGTGGTGAAACGGGGCGGGACATGGATACCCTCTCTGAATCTAAACATAAAGTTGACCCGTGTCTGACCCGTGACCCTAGGACTGCAAATCCAGTGCTCTACCAACTGAGCTATCAGGCCCCCATCTATGTGTGTGTGTGTGTGCGCGCGTGTGCATGCCTGTATGCATGTGGGATAAGAATTGAGAAGCCAGAAAGAAATAAGTTGAATAACCGTCCTGTAGGTGTGGCAACTGAGAAGAGATCAGTTACCACTGTGCATGTGTGTGAATGCGTGATATCAATATCAGATGCCTCAACACAATCATAATCATGTGAGTGTGAATGTTGTAAAGAGACAAGTACCAATAAAACTTTACTGTTAGTGTTAGACAAAATGGCAGACTGCACCAAAAGCTCCTTACTTTGATACCTGCCAGTGCCACTCACCTCACCCACACACACAAACACACATGTGCGCACTTACAAACACACCCACACACACAGTCACTCCTACCTACAACCTGTTTGTTTCACCCTCGACACAAACAAATACAGAATACCAGCTCAGGCTATGCGCTACCTTATGAAATTCTCGAACTTCATACTTGCAAACCCATGACAGCTCTGCCTCCAGGAACGGTCAGCTGTTGACCTTTAGCGTGAGCACGGCTGACCTTCGCCCCAGTTTGACCACATTGAAACCCCTAGTTTAAGACCTTCACAAATCTGAGAAAATCAGGTCTTAATATCAATAAAAAGGATGGAGTCTTAAAATGAAGGTAAATTTACAGAGGTTACGAACAGAAAATGTGAAAAAGTAATGTCTCAACAACGAGGAAGTCTTAGATTGGGGGGGGGGGGGGGGGGGTGGGGTTCCACTGTAACCTACTGAGCCCAGCCTTCAACATGTTACAGATACTGGACAAAAGGGCGAGTCAGGTGGTCACAGGTATTTTCTGACAGGTGTGAAAACGTCACCTTCCTGCTGACCTGGTGTTGCATGGCGACATAAACACCTCCCTTTCTTTCTTCACTCAAACACCTGCCCTGCACAGAGCCCTGAATGAACAGATCTTCTCAGTGTCCAATATTGTGTCGATGACCTGACAGTGACACACTAACTTACAACTTACATTCCCCTGATCTTCTTTAAAGAGTCACAAAAAAGTTCTAGGCTCGGGAGGGAAGAAAAGAGTCAGTTGGTGAATCTGAAAAATAGAATTTTTTTTCTTGGCCGTACCATCCACTGTCCAAATTTCTAACACATGAAATGAATGTACTTGTTTCAAACAACAACAACTGTCCTAAGGAGGAAATAATATGACATCAGCCATTGTTTGACTGAGAAAAGGATGCTTAGGCCAACAAAAAAAAATTGTCTGTTTCTGGTAACATGGCTAAAAAGAGACTGGATTCACTATACATAGAGACAAGACACTCAACACATTTACAAATCGTCAGCGGACTTTCGTTTTCACACGTTTTTGTTGTTCATTTTCTCACCCTGTCCTTTACCACCAAAAAAAATAAAAAATTTTGAGTTTGGAAAAAAAAAGTTTAGGGTCGGCGCCGAAATTTAGGGTCGGTCGGGTGACCAGAAACAGACAAATTTTTTTTTTGCCTTATCACACATTGTCTTAACCGGGCAAAGAACAACATGTCAACCACTCTTCTAAAATTGATTTCAAAAATGTGTTATTACTTCATGTACCAACACTGACTATCGTGATTGGAACAGCCCTGAAAGTCGAAAAAAATGGTGCACTAGCCTTTGGCTAGTGATTCTGAAAATATACTAGCCAGAGGGCAACCTTTACTAGCCAAACCAACAATTTGTTTCAGCAACTTTACTCGCATTTGGCGAGTAGACGAACATTTCTACTCGCCAGTTACATGTTTCTACTCGCCGTGTACTCGCCACTTTCAGGCCTGTGGAAACAAAAATACTGCACTAACTATTTGCTAGTCCTGGCCAAGAAATCAAGAAGTTTTGGAGCCAGGCTGATGGGAGTGAGACAGAGCTCTAGAGAGACACAGGAGATCAATAACACAGGGTTATGTTGGGGAGGAGAAGGAAAGGGGGATAACAAGCAATGCATACACAATTGTTTAAATTTATCAGACTAGCTGGGAGAGACTTGATATCCTACTCTTGCCCCCCCCATCTTATCTCACAGTCACAAACATAGACTGAAAATGCAACACAGAGTTCATACATGCATAGATCCACGAAGATACAGGTCTGAGACTACATAGATAGATCTATCAGTAAACCTCATGTGTATTGCTCGTAGAAAATGATACAGCCGCACCAGAATGATATATATATACATCATACTTTAGTTTGATACTGATACAGTGAGTCGAGTGACACATGTAGTAACAAATGATGTTCTACATGTGCACACAAACCAACTGATTTTTGTTGTGAGGCCTGCAGCTTCTCTGCCTCACTTCAATAAATTATTTTTCTTCTTTGTTCATGAATACAAGGCTGAAACTCCCACAACCTTTATGTGTATGACTGTTTTTACCAGGCCATACATCGTTTTCGGGAGAAGCATGCTGGGTATTTTCTTGTTTCTATAACCCACCGAACTCTGACATGGATTACAGGATCTTTTCCATGTGCACTCAATAATTGATCTTGTGCTTGTAAGTGACAAGAAGGGGGATAATGCACTAGCATGTCGGTCCATAAGGCCAAAAAAAAAAAATTGTCTGTTTAGGGTAACCCGACCGACCCTATCGATTTGGCGCCAACCCAAAAACTTTTTTTTGATTTCATAAAAAAAAAAAAAAAAAAGAGGTAAAAATGCTAAAAAGAGACATTTGGCGTTTCTTTCTCTCCCTTTCTCTCTGTTTTATTTATACGTTAGTTTTGAAACATGTATTCATCAATAAGAAGTGAATGTTCAGCCAACATAGCATTTACACAACAACAAAAAACAACAAAAAAACAAAAACAAAAAAACTTTACCTACCTACCGACCCTATTTTTTTGGCCTATGTTACCGTAAACAGACCTTTTTTTTTTTTGCCTAAGTTGACCTGGGAGATTGGAAACATCTTCACCCTTACCCCACCAGCCACGGCCAGGACTCAAACCCAGGACCTTTTGCTTGGGAGGCCAGCGTCTTATCCACTAGGCCAGTTTCCATGTGTGTACGTAGACATGTATGTATGTGTTTTTTTGGTGTGTGTCTATCTGTGTGTTTGTATCTGTACACAATCCATGTGCGAGTGTGTGACTGTCTGTGTATTTGTGCACACGTGTGTGAGTGAGGGAGAGCAACAGACAGCGTATGTGTCACATATAGACTATATATAAATTCAATGTGAATACGTACATCTACTCACTATACTGTATGTACTGTGCAGATTTCGTCGTGAAATTGACACCTGCTGATGTCAAATGGAAATGATAAACATGTGCATGCTGCATCATTTGTATTTGTAATTGCTGAAATCATGAAACACAAACAAACCTTTGAATGTTTCCCTTTCTTCTTGCGATCTGTAGGTGGAGGTACTATTAAATCCTCATGAATGCGATCCAGAAGCCACAGTAAGAACTCCTGGGAATCATGCTGAGAACTGCCCTTGTACTGGCTATTGTGCTTTCCAACAATAGATTTGAAGTCAATAGAAATCTCCCAGTTATACTTATCCGACCACAACGCTTTTAGCAGAAAGCCAAGCTGTTCCGTCACTTCCCCCTTGGAACTTTTAGATCCAAGCTTTTTGGAACTGTTCCGACTATTTTTGAGGTCATCTTTGTAGAGGTCTGTTATGAAATATTCTGTAAAAGAATCCGTATGACTTAAACACTGAAGCACAGCGTTCATGAAGCAAGTGTTGCCATGATTGAAGAGTCCAACGTTCCCTGGTGTGCGATCCCACTTGGCCACCATCCTTTCAGGATCAGTAATTAAAGGTCTGCTCACAGAATCCGTCACAGTACTATCCCTTCTATCTCTGTTTGACCTGTGGCCAGGGGGGCCATCGGACCTGTCAATTTCACTGTCCGTTGTCCTCCGTTTCGACGTCGGGGTCCACACTCCTGAAGCAGACGACGCACGAATGCTTGTTGGCATCTCTTCCTTGTTCAGAGAAGAGCTCGACCCAAACAGCGAATCTTTGATGGGAAAAGCACGACTCACCGCTTTCTTCACCGATTTAAACGATATCTTACTCTTCAAACTTTTCTTTTTGACCTTGTTGCTCTTTTCGGCGGTGTTGAATGACTTGGGATCATCGCTGTCTCTGTCCTCGTCTGTTGTTGTCAAAATGGCACTTCGGCTCACATTACGATGCGCCTCCGTTAGTCTGTCCAGAACACCGGACGCGTTGATCGTGTCATCTTCGTCCTCTAAAACATCTCCATCAGACGAGGCACGTTGTCTCCCGCCTGGGATAATATGTGGCATCATTGATGAGCGGTTATTCTTGCAGCATCCCGCTGCACAATCGACAACAACAGGTTCCCTGATACTCGTAGTATCTCACCTGTTTGTGCGTCTGCCATTTTCAACCACAAGCATGCTGGGATTAGTTTGGTTTCAGAACGAGGCTTGCTGTCTGCAACATCGCGCGAAATGTCGACACGACGGCTGAGGTACGGTCTAACGATTCATTGATGACTTACACACGAATATCGAACCGACATACTATTTGCGTTATGTTTTGATGTGCGACAAGATCTGTTAAAACTATCAGTGATGAATTATAGAGTAGAGGACCTGTTACATAATGTAGTTAATTCAGTTAACGACGAGATTAGATGAGTCCCGTCCAAATCTCACAGCATAACATAAACATTTGAGTGGTTGCACATGTTTGTAACGAAGGGTACATAGGAACTCTTCCAGCTAACGGAATTTCACACAACAATATAACGACGTAACCACCATTTCAAGAGATTGTAATCAAGTAAAGTTTGGTTCATGTGAATATAGTGGGTACATGCATAGTGATACAGACAGAACTAAACACAGTGCAAGAAGTGGGTCACACTCTCTCTCCCTCTCCCTCTCTCTCTCTCTCATACACACACACGCTCACTCACTCACATACATACACACAAACACGCTCACTCACTCACACACACGCTCACTCATTCACACACTCACTCACTCACTCACACACACACACACATGTGCACACACACACACAAGCTCACACACACACACACACATAAGCTCACACACACATGGTAGTTTTTGGCGGGAGGGTCTGTGAGGTGGACATATGTGACCCTCCACCACGAAATGAGTCGCATGTCACCTCACGCGGTTCTGCGCTAGGCTTAATATAAGTCCGCGGGCTGTCTAGTAACAGTGTGAGGGTCACCATAGTCACCGGCTTATAACTCGAAAAGTGTTCACTCTTTTCTAAAACGGTTTTCACCACTGGATGGAAAATAAAAAACTCTTTAAGAAAATGTAAAAATATGAAAATCATGAAAAGGTGACATGCGACTCATTCCGTGGTGGAGGGTCACATATGGCAATCTCTAGAATGACCCCTGTTGAAGTGAGGTCACATACTGAAGGAAGCAATTAAAGATCATCTTGAGTTACGTTCAGTGTGAATACCAACTTCACACTTAACTAAACCAGGCGATCGACATGCATAAGATAGGTGAAAAGATTAGGTAAAGTAAAATCAACATATATTTGAACACAAAGTAGGGGCTGTATAGGGACGGGCTTATAGGCCAGGCATTGTTGCTTTCAAGGTGTTCCCTAATTGTCTTATTTGTATGTTTTAGGATGGTAATTTGGTAATCAATTCATCAAAATCCATGAACTTACAGCATAATTCAAATCTTCGTTTCAGTGGAACAGCTTTTGGAACAAGAAAACCCTTAATGAATGAAAACAGCAACGTCGTCGCCATGCCACCCAAAAGAAAGATGGTGTGCCACCACGGCCCCACCAACACCTTCTTCCTGGCCACGCCCATCGGTCAGGTCAGCTTGACCTCCTGCCC
Source organism: Littorina saxatilis (assembly GCF_037325665.1). Lineage (NCBI taxonomy): Eukaryota > Metazoa > Mollusca > Gastropoda > Littorinimorpha > Littorinidae > Littorina > Littorina saxatilis. The sequence continues at coordinate 79,390,219 of NC_090246.1, forward strand.
CAGGGGACTGCACTCCATCTCACAGAGCTCCACTCTCAGTGACAGTGATTTCAGCCCTGACGTTAAGTGAGCGCCACTATCTCCGCTGTTCACACATTTCAAACATAACCTGTCCTTTAGAAGCTGAAAGCATTTCAAGCATTAGGCACACGCAAAGATTTGACAAGGCCAAAAAGTTTAGGGTCAGTTCCTTTTTTCCCCTTTTTACATTTAGTCAAGTTTTGTTATTTTTAATTTTAATTTTTTAAATTGAAATTTGTTTTTCATTTAATCAGGCGTAGGTGGCTTTCTATTGGCCGGACAGCGTGCAAACAGTGGCACTGAATGTCAGGGAAGAGTAACTGTCCTTGCAAGGTCTGAACAATCCAATTTTGTCCTTATTGATAAAACACATTTTTTTAAGGTTCCCAAAAAAGAGTTTGAGGGTCGGAGAGGCTTAGCCGTTCCACAGATGTTGAACACGAGATCCAGTATTATGGTAAATTTATGTGAGCTGTTACAATTGCACTTGTTGTTTTTAAGTCACACACTTGCCTGGCAAGTAGAGTCGCAGTGTGCTATAAGATAACAAAAAGAGGTTGCATAGAAATTCTATTAGCTGCCCCTCTTTGTAAGGCATCTACATTTGAGTTGGCTGGAAAAGCTGCAGAAAGCTTTCAGCGATAACCATCTCTGTTATGACTTTTGGTATATTGTGGTGTTCAGATGCAAACGGCTTTGATTTATCGCAATTTCCACTAATGTGGCCGCTGATATTTCATGTTGTTTAGGTGCAAAGTAAAGCTGGAGTCCCAGCTGTACTGCGACAACGGCTACACCTACACCCCGGCCCTGCACTGCATCACTTGGCTCACCGCATTCTTCAGCAGACAGCACAGCGACCATGTGCCCGCGTTCTGCCCGTCCATCGTGTCAGACGGTGAGCGCTGCATCACTTTTATAGTCTATCCACTTTATGAGCAGCTCATGTGGACCTTACCATGTAAGCTGAGAAAGGAAACAATATCTAGGATAGCAAAACCTGCTGAAGAGACGAGAAGAGACAATAACAAACCAACCAACCAACCCTCCGTTTGAAGGGACGATGAAGATCCAGAGAGTCTGCTGGTAATTATTTGTCACAGTGCTCATAGGCAGTACCGTTCTCACTGCTAGATGAACATGGTCTCATACCCCCCCCCCATGTCTTTTTCTCACCTGCAGTTACCCGGTAGGTACAGAGACCTACTGAGAATACTCACAATTCATTCAGACTGGCCAGCTGCAGTGAAAAAAGGAGGGAGCGAATTCTTTAGTGCCCGTGTCCATGGGGAGACCTGTTAACTGACAACTGCCAGATATAAACAAGGCCCCTCCCCTCACCGATTCCTTCCTCCCTCTCCCATCCCAGCTTCCAATAAGTCCTACGACTATTCAGTTAACATTAATCATAAGCAGTTAGCACTCTAAATAGAATAGCTTTCGTTGGCTGAGAGCTGTGTGCAACAAGACTTGTGGCACCTACGACGGTGAGAAGAATTGAGTGAACGAAGGCAACGTTCATCTCCAGGAAAAGTCTGTAGTTAGAGCATTTAATTACTTCGCTTCGTTTGATTTTAGCTTCAGTTTTGTCCTAGGACTACTGCTGTTTTCTCAGTACAGGTTGGGGTGTAGTAGAGAATATACAGGCATGGGAATTGTCCGCCGAATGTTTTTTTTTGTTCCGCCGAAAAAGCAAAAATGTCCGCCGAAAAAATAAATTGGGGAGGCAAAAAAGGTTCTTAAAACTGAATATAATGGCAAACTTGGAGCTAAGATGACACCAAAGTACACCAGTTGGGTTTGGAGAAAAAAAAATTCCGCCCAAAATGCCCCCAAACCCCCTAGCAGGGCTAGGCGCTTCGCGCCGTCGACTTTGCCATTACAGTAAAACCTGAGTCTAGCGGACCCTTGTTGTAACGGCCACCTGCTACATACGGACAGTTTATCATGGCACGAACACGATTTCAACAATAACTAACCTTTAACGGGCGGACACCTGCCACTTACGGACGCGGACACGATTTTTCGGACCGTAGGAAGTGTAAACACTGTCACAAACGGACACAACGTACATAAAAACGCAACTTCGAAAACTCGACTGTTATGCAGTCAGTGCTCGGCAGTCGTAGCCGTAGCACAAATGGTTGTTGATTGGTTGTTCTGTCCCTTTTCTGACCAATCAGTGGCTTGTTTAGATGGAGACCCACTTTCGCTCACTCACTTTCGCTTTTCCGCATTGTGGATACAGTCACAACCAAAAGCAACAGTAGACTACTGTGTTTGAAAATGGAATCTCCAGCAGGAAAAAGAAAAGCGTTGACTTTAGAGCAGCGTGTCGCTGCCTTAAAAAAACTAGATAGCGGCCAATCATGCTGAGATGTGGCGAAGGAGATGGGATGTGGTAAAACACAGATCGCGAGGATCAAATCGGAAAAAGAAGACGTGATGAAGGAGTGGGAGTCAGGTGCGCGAATCGACCAAAAAACTGTGAAACGTCGGAAAACGCAATATGAAGACCTGAACAACGTGGTTTTGTACTGCAATGAAACAAGAGCTGACCTAATTTGGTCGAGACACACTGCGGAATTTCCCGTTGAATGACTGATGAAGAGTCAGCTATTTTTAGCTTTGTGACGTCCGACTTGCGTAAGTTTGAATGCACAGTGTGTGTAGGGAACGGGGTAGGTGGGGGGGGGGGGGGGGGATGTTCTTGTTGTTGTTGTTGTTGTTGTTGTTGTTGTTTGCTACATGTATCATTTGTTTACTCACATTTTCAGTGAGTCTCATGTTCAATCCAATAAATACATACTACAGGACTGACAAAAAGTGTCTTGTTCATTTTACGTGCTCTTTGTAAAATATTGCCCCGGCCCCTCCACCTGTGAAGAAGGGACACCTGTCTAATAGGGACACTATTACCATTCCCCAAGGGTGTCCGTTAGAGACAGGTTTTACTGTACTTACAAATGTTCAGCCTTTGTTACTTTTTTCAATTCCCATGCCTGAATATATCAAAGTGTGTTTATGTGTATTGTGTGTGTGTGCCTTGATCTTTCTTTCTTTATTTGGTGTTTAACGTCGTTTTCAACCACGAAGGTTATATCGCGACGGGGTGTGTGCCTTGATCTAGTGGGATGTTTATCAGCAGCTTCCTTCAGGTTTGGGTGAAAAGAGAGGATACCTATATGTACCTTGATCAGGTGTCATGTTTGTGTCAGACTCTTTCAGAAGCCGGGTGTGGGTGAGGCTGATGGAGGCGGCGCCGTGGGGAACGACCATCTCCTACAAGGATCTGTCGGTGGCGGCGGGCAAGGACAACGCATCGCGTGCAGTAGGTCAAGCCATGGCCAACAACCTCTTCATGTTGCTCGTGCCCTGTCACCGCGTCGTGCGCAGCGATGGCGCACTCGGCAACTACGCTCACGGCCGACGTAACTCCGTCAAACAGTGGCTGCAGGACTTTGAGAAAGGACAGGTGTAAAAACCAAAAGTGCGGTTGGGGGGGGGGGGGGGGGGGGGGGGGGCAGTCGAGGTGTAGAGTGCACCAGTTGTTGAGAGTATGCAACATGATTACGCAGCTTTGTAGTTGTTTTTTGGGGAGTGGTAGAGTTAGATAACCAGTGAACTAACATTCCGTGGCCAATGTTTTGAGCGGAGGCTTTGGAAAGCAAAGTGCACAAAGAGTGATACTCCCACTGGACTTGTGGAACCAGGCAAATCTTCAAGATGTGCATGCTGATGTAGGCAAGGATGCGAGGTGGGGGGGGGGGGGGGGTAAATCAAACTGTACTCTGGTTGTCGCACAAGTGTGTCAAGTTTTGAGGGTTTGAAGGAAGGCTAAATGCAACAACAGCAAGTTGTTTAGTGCAGTGCCATAGTGGACATTTTCATCATTTTTTGTTGCAAATGTATGTTTAGCATTAGCTTTGGGAAGAAGCTATCTTTCTGAAGCCACCGGCCATAACTTGTATTGAAATACTGCTGTCTGGAGAGATTTCCCCCGATTCTTCAGATGCATCAAACTTGCCAGAAACTCCCTTTAACTGTCAGATCAATCAGTATCCCTTTATTGTGGAGCAGTGTGGAGAATACTACAAATAAATGGTTCTCTTTTTTATGTTCTTTTTCTTTCTCTCTTTCTCATTTCCAAAAGCTGTTTAATTGTTTGTCTCTATCTGACTGAACTGTGTGTGATGGAGTCCCACACTTTGCAGTGATCATTACATTTAGTCAAGTTTTGACTAAATGTTTTAACATAGAGGGGGGAATCGAGACAAGGGTCGTGTTGTATGTAGAGCGATTCAGAGTAAACTACTGGACCGATCTTTATGAAATTTTTCATGAGAGTTCCTGGGTATGATATCCCCAGACGTTTTTTTCATTTTTTCGATAAATGTCTTTGATGACGTCATATCCGGCTTTTTGTTAAAGTTGAGCCGGCACTGTCACACCCTCATTTTTCAATAAAATTGATTGAAATTTTGGCCAAGCAATCTTCGACGAAGGCCGGACTTTGGTATTGCATTTCAGCTTGGAGGCTTAAAAATTAATTAATGACTTTGGTCATTAAAAATCTGAAAATTGTAATTGAAATTATTTTTTTATAAAACGATCCAAAATTACGTTTATCGTATTCTTTATCATTTTCTGATTCTAAAAACATATAAATATGTTATATTCGGATTAAAAACAACCTCTGAAAATTAAAAATATAAAAATTATGATTAAAATTAAATTTCCGAAATCGATTTAAAAACAATTTCATCTTATTCCTTGTCCGTTCCTGATTCCAAAAACATATAGATATGATATTTTTGGATTAAAAACACGTTCAGAGAGTTAAAAAGAATAGAGATATAGAAAAGCGTGCTATCCTCCTCAGCGCAACCGCTACCGCGCTTTTCTGGATTGTTAATTTCACTGCCTTTGCCACGAGCGGTGGACAGACGATGCTACGAGTGTACGGTCTTGCGGAAAAAATGCAATGCGTTCAGTTTCATTCTGTGAGTTCGACTGAGCTTGACTAAATGTTGTATTTTCGCCTTATGCGACTTGTTTTTCATTTGTTTCCACTTTGCGATTATTTTCCCTTTGGTACCATGGTAACATTGATCATGGTTTATTATTGTTATTTTTTTCTTTTTAATTTGGTTTCGTTGTGCGTTCATTTGTACTTTTAAAGGGCACAGGAATTTATACATGTGATGCGATTTTTTGTTGTTGTCATGAATCTTGTCCGGTGGTCTTATATGATGTGATTCAGATTTGGTTGAACATTGCATAAACGATTAAAATTTACCAACCCATAAATATTCTGTCTGTACGTACATGTGTGCATGTTTGGCACTATGTCAATTGCATCTTTCTGTCAACAAAATAAGTAGCCTGTCACCTGCTTCTTCAATATTTAAAAACAAAACACTTTATATTTGTTGTATGCTTCCCTATCAGTATTCCTTAGCATATAGCAAAATGATTGACTATCAGCCTCAGCTTTCACGCAAAGAGAAAACAAGAACTGGTGTTTTTTTCCACAACATATTCATTGAAAAGGTGATCAAGCTAGTAGTAAAGAAAGCAACATGGGCCATGGCACAGTGCACACAGAAGACAAATGGCTGTGGAAATAAGATCAAGAGTATGTCCCAGACTTCAATCAGTGTTCCAAGTCCAACGTCACTCAGAAGAAAAGTGACGATAGAGGAATTCCGAAAATAACTCAGTCGGGTTTGTATTTTTGTGGGAGAGTAGGAGAGTGAATGTTTTCTTGCAAAACCTCGGCCGAACACTATAGTGATTGGCCACTCCAATGTTTGGCAGAGGTTTTGCGAGAAAATTCCACTCCTAACCCATACAAACCTATTTCTGAAAATCATCTATTGCCTGTCTTTTCATGGATGTTTTTGTAAGAATACTGTATTAATATAATGTGCACAGAACAGAATCTATCAATTAACATGTCATATGATATTCAAATATTTGTCCCTGATGTGTTTCTGTTTTGCTCACGTTTCTGATTCCCAGTATTGCATTCATAGAGAATACTACATGGCTTGCTGTGTCGTACCAGATTTACACGAGTTGTTTTTTTAAATAGTGAACTGCGAGCGAAAGCGAGCTGTTCACTATTTGAAAAAGCAACGAGTGTAAATCTGGTACGACACAGCAAGCCATGTAGTATTCTGTTTATCCTACATTATATACTTCTGTGCCAGATCTAACTAAAAGTCACCGACAGCGCTATTGCCTTTGGATCAACCCGCTTTAGAACTTCAAACCACTTTACTCAATTTGACATTCATTCCTCCGCCATGACACACACTCTCAAACTAGGACAAAGTAGTTCGCCTTTGTTAACACTGTTAAGTTTAATATTGAACATTGATTAAATAAATTCGAACAACGAAATGATGGTCACTTCAAAATATACCAGATAAAAAGAAAAGCAGTGGCCACAGGATAAAAGAAACCAAAAGGAACAACAACAGCAAAGCATATCCTTCCGCGATAGGATGACAGTCAAGTCGGAGCCAGGCGAGTCGACAACTTTCAGATGGTCACTTCTCGGTTTGGTGACTGGACAAATATTGGTTGATGTTGATGGTACCAACGTGCACAGGCCTTGCAAACAGTGTTGTTAGCGTTTGCTGGGATGTGATTGTGGCAGTGGCAGTGGAGACGGCTGGAGTTGAAGTGGCCGTGCGAATCCAATGTGTCGTCTGCCGACACTGGCGACAGCTCCGAGACCGGTGCAGTGCCGTTTAGCATCAGACTGAAGCCACGGTGTTCCTCTTGGGAAATGCTGCTTAAACGTTGTTGTGCCCAGATAGCTGCATTATTTTGGTCGGAGGAACGTTATTCTCGGAAAGTTTCTGCACTAGGAACTGGCGTGCAGAGTGGTTGGTGTAGATCTACCTCGGGTTGATGATCCCAGCTTTTCTTCACATGTCGCCCTTTGGTTTTGGATTGTCTTTCGCAAAATTGGAGATATTCTCTGCCATTACTGTCTTCATGCAAGGACACGTCTCCCCACTGCATGTGCCTGTGAGGTGTCACGCTGCGCAGACCAAAGTTGACTGTGTTTTGCCACCACAGAGTATTCAGGATTACTTCTGGATCTGCGACTCCGAGCTGTTTTGTCTGCCACAGCTTGTCAACATCTTCATCTTTCAGCGGTTGAGCCCTGTTAGGTAAGTTGCCACAACCTTCCTGTTTAACAATCTTCTGCTTTGTCTTCACGACTTCTCTCAGTTACAAGTGCAAATTCGGGGCCGTCTATAACGGGTGCACAGTACTTTTTAGACTTCAACTGTCGCTGATGCTGCTGAGAAGGCCCCTCAGCGTGGGGATGGTTCATACTCTTTGCCATCCGGTTTTTTCAAACTCATGAAAAGAGAGCAGAGAATTTTGCATAATTTTTGTGGTTGGATGGTGCTAATGTTTCTTTTGTCCCCGTGTTTCGCCATAAACGTCGATAGGCGACGTATATTATCGTAAACCGTTTTTCGGAGAGTGTTCTTGTTCTTGTTTGTCTGAACGAATGAGTCTATTGGAGAAAAATCATAAATCATGGATGACTCGCTTTTTTCTTCATCGACTTCGTCATTCGCGTCATCACCAAACATGTCTTCGAACAGCTCATCACTCAAAAATTCTTTCAGTGTTGACAAATCGGTTTCGTGGCAGTTGCCATTTTGTTGCAAAAGTAGTTCTTCATGAATATGTAATTACTAATTTACATAGCATGACCTTCCGGTTGACCTCATTTACATGATATACACACGTGTGATTTGAACGATTTTTATCTCACGGGTATCTCTCTCACGTATGTAGGATAAAAATGGTTTTTGTGCTAGTCACTGATTGTAGGAAAACGGACACACTCACACAATCAGCTCTGACACACTTCAATCACTGATTGTAGGAAAACGGACACACTCACACAATCATCTCCGACACACTTCAATCACTGATTGTATGAAAACTGACACACTCACACAATCAGCTCCCACACACTTCAATCACTGATTGTATGAAAACTGACAAACTCACACAATCATCTCCAACACACTTCTATCACTGATTGTATGAAAACTGACACACTCACACAATCAGCTCCCACACACTTCAATCACTGATTGTATGAAAACTGACACACTCACACAATCAGCTCCCACACACTTCAATCACTGATTGTATGAAAACTGACACACTCACACAATCAGCTCCCACACACTTCAATCACTGATTGTATGAAAACTGACACACTCACATAATCAGCTCCGACACACTTCAATCACTGATTGTATGAAAACTGACACACTCACACAATCAGCTCCCACACACTTCAATCACTGATTGTATGAAAACAGACACACTCACACAATCAGCTCCCACACACTTCAATCACTGATTGTATGAAAACTGACACACTCACACAATCAGCTCCCACACACTTCAAGGCAGTTTGGTCCAAAACTTTTATTTCAGTCACCAATATTCTGCCACACACTTTGCCAGGAGTTGCGTGTTACAATAACTGATCACAAAGAAGCAGACTCCCTAGCAATGGCTCTTAACAACACTGGCGTGCCATTTAATGTTGAAATGATAACACAGAAAAGTAACACTGAAAGTTAAAAACAAGACCTAGTTTTCCAAAAGAAGACTAACTTAATATGAAAGTTCTCAACACCCAGTTCTCCAATGTAGCACTAACTTAACATGAAAGTTGTAAACAACCCTTACTTCTCCAATGTAGCACTAACTGAACATGACAGACTTACAATGGCATCCACAGTCAGTTGTCAGAAGTACATGCAGCACGGACACTGACAGACACATGCAGTAGCACAGGCCAAAATTAGGATGATGGCAAAATGACTATTCCGAGGGAAAAATGAACGTAAGAAATGAAATATATTAATTAAAGGCACAGTACGCCTCCCGTAAACCATCACAGATACTGTCAGGCTTTTACACACAGTACAAACACCCTTTCATTTAAACACTCACCGCTTGAGAACATCCTAGGTGCCCTACGTAAAGAGCGAGCAATTTCCAGAACATTAATTTTGCGACAATCGGACGGTGCATTTTTTTGAATTCTTTTTTCATCAAGACAAGATCAGTACAATTCGAAGTTTTGAAAGTTTAAAAAAAGAAAAGCCCAGAAGCAGGGTCACACAAGGTCATGGTTCTTGTAGCAGACGGCGGTTATGCCTATCACCAGTTCCTCTGAACAGTCAAAAGCCATCGCTAAAGTTTGTGTGAATCGCAGCCGTTTGTTGTGTTTAGATTCAGAGGTACATAATAACGTGCTATTTGCAGATAAGTTTACTGCGAGTCGCATTGAAATCACAAACTGACGACTACATTGTGAAAAAAAGGAAACTGGATCACACGGGTTCACGACGGCTCAGGGGTAAGATAAACCACGCAAAAATAAATTCTTTGAAAATGTCTCACTCTTTACGTAGGGCACCTAGGATGTTCTCAAGCGGTGAGTGTTTAAATGAAAGGGTGTTTGTACTTTGTGTAAAAGCCTGACAGTATCTGTGATGGTTTACGGGAGGGTTACTGTGCCTTTAAGGTAAAGATATAACAGACAAAGGGACAACAGAAGGTGTCTTTTCATGGGAGGTGTCCTCACATTTCAGGTATCACTATATATCGCCTAGTCCCTGTTAGGGGAAATCGTAGTACAACAGTCAGTAGCAATAAAAAGTGAAAATCTGGCAAGTTTTGGATGAAAATCCAGTGAGTAGTGGATGAATGTATAGCGTGTATTGGATTTAATAAACCAGAATATTTAGCTGCACAATCAACGGTATTGCACAAAAGTAGGAACACTGTAACATCAACAGAGCGCTCTTAAAATATTTTCTGATATACACACATGTAAAAAGTCAAATACATGTATCCACATTTGTACACAACAAAGAGTTAAAGCAACTACCATGATATAATTCTATTAAACCTTCAGACTGAATCAAATTCACAGGTTTGAGAACAAAATCTAAATTAAGTCACATACAAAATTCAGCATGAACTTGCAACTTATTCATGATCAGATTCACTGGTAAAGCCACCATCGTCAACAATTCTTTCTTTATTTGGTGTTTGACGTCGTTTTCAACCACGAAGGTTATATCGCGACGGGGAAAGGGGGGAGATGGGATAGAGCCACTTGTCAATTGTTTCTTGTTCACAAAAGCACTAATCAAAAATTTGCTCCAGGGGCTTGCAACGTAGTACAATGTATTACCTTACTGGGAGAATGCAAGTTTCCAGTACAAAGGACTTAACATTTCTTACATACTGCTTGACTAAAATCTTTACAAAAATTGACTATATTCTATACAAGAAACACTTAACAAGGGTAAAAGGAGAAACAGAATTCGTTAGTCGCCTCTTACGACATGCTGGGGAGCATCGGGTAAATTCTTCCCCCTAACCCGCGGGGGGGGGGGGGGGGGGGGGGGGGGGATTGATATGCTTAAAACTAATGCAAGAGAAACATATTTCACTGAAACCATTCTATCAATCTAGTGCATAGCACTGTTTCATGCGTTAGAAACCTTCTTTTTACATTTAGTCAAGTTTTGACTAAATGTTTTAACGTGGAGGGGGAATCGAGACGAGGGTCGTGGTGTATGTGTGTGTGTGTGTGTGTGTGTAGAGCGATTCAGAGAAAACTATTGGACCGATCTTCATGAAAGTTGACATGAGAGATCCTGAGTATGGTATCTCCAGACGTTTTTTTCATATTTTTGATAAATGTCTTTGATGACGTCATATCCGGCTTTTTGTGAAAGTTCAGGCGGCACTGTCACTTGGTTGAAATTTTGGTCAAGTAATCTTCGACGAAGCCCGGACTTTGGTATTGCATTTCAGCTTGGGAGCTTAAAATTTAATTCATGAGTTTGCTAATTAAAGTGGTAACGCGTTCGGCGAGAGATTTATTTCTCAGAGTCAACTTTGTGTGCAGACTCTCCTCGGTGTCCGAACACCCCCGTGTGTACACGCAAGCACAAGACCAAGTGCGCACGAAAAAGATCCTGTAATTCATGTCAGAGTTCGGTGGGTTATAGAAACACGAAAATACCCAGCATGCTTCTTCCGAAAACAGCGTATGGCTGCCTAAATGGCAAAAAACGGTCATACACGTAAAATTCCACTCGTGCAAAAAACACGAGTGTACGTGGGAGTTTCAGCCCACGAACGCAGAAGAACAGAAGAAGAAGCTAATTAAAGTTGTCATTAAAATCGATTTTTCGCAAACAGATTTAAAATTGATTGCATCGTATTCTTCATCACATTCTGAATCTAAAAATATATACATATGTCATGTTTACTCTTAAAAATGTGATCACAATTAACGAAAATAGATTAATTAGTCTTACGATTAAAATTTAAGAAATCGATCCAAAAATGAGTTCATCTTATTCTTTATCATTTCTTGATTCCAAAAACATATAGATATGATAGGTTGTATTCAAAACAAGCTCAGAAAGTTAAGAAGAATACAGAAAAGCGCGCTTTCCTGCTTAATACAATACGCTACCGCGCTAATCTGGCGTGTCAATATCACTACGTTTTGCACGTGGGAAGTGAGCGATATCCTTTTCGCGGGGATTGACGAAGCTGTACTGTCTTGTAAAAAAATACAGTGCGTTCAGTTTCATCCCGTGAGTTCGACAGCTTGACTGAATGTAGTAATTTCGCCTTACGCGACTTGTTTTAAATTACCACGAGCTCTGGCGAGAAAGACGATTAAGAAGTGAACATTGTTATCATTACTACAAAATGTTTACATAAGTAAAATATAAATGCAGGAATTATACATTTTTAAAGAGATCTCCCACACAGATACAAATAACATGTGTCATCCACACTTTGGCATTTGATAAAATACTTTGGAAAATGAATCAGTAGTGCTGAACTGCAGCAGTAAGAATTCTCTTATCTTCTTCTTCGTTCATGGGCTGAAACTCCCACGTTCACTCATGTTTTTGCATGAGTGGGTTTTTACGTGTATGACCGTTTTTCAGGGTCCCCACTGGTTTTTAGAAACAAAATTCCATGACTTTTCCACGACTTTCCATGAGCCTCAATAACATTTTCCATGACTAGATCCACAGGTCGCCATTTCCGAACACGCAAACTTTTTACGTCTTGTCACTGCCAGTTTTGACACTGGCTTGCTTTGCACTGAATTTGAGTCAGTTTCTACGCAGTGTCTCTTCGGCAAGCAAGTCAAGCATTTGCTACGTAGTCAGATTATCGGTAATGTTTGCTGGTCCTGTCATTTCACTAAACTGGACCAGCCACTGTTTGTATCCATCTGCACTTTTGTAAATTCCGTTTCGTAACCGTCACGAACTGTCATTTTTTTCACCGCGATACACAGTTCATTGCGAAGATCTTCCTCGGTAATTCGTTCCAATTCCGCATACTTTTTGTTGTCAAGAAACAACTCGAAAGAAAGTTTCAAACTCATCATCCTCCATCTTGCTTGTCGAAGTGCTAAAGTACTTTATCGATGCAAAAACAAAAGCAGAAAATTTCGACGAAACCGACTCAAATGCAGCGTAGACGACACGACGAGATAACGGAAGGAAGTGAGCCTCGCTTTGGCTCAAGTGCCGTTAAAAATACCGTTATTCTCGTATGCAAATACGAACGAGAAGTTGGTCATACGAACAAGCCTTGTGCTGGCGACACAAATCAGGGAATGGCTGGGCAACGAAAATCGCCGCTGGCGTGCTAAAGGTTAGTTTTTTTTCTTTATTATTTTTGTTAAATTCCATGACTTTCCATGACTTGAATTGAAATTCCATGACTTTCCAGGCCTGGAAAATTAAAAATCAAATTCCATGACTTTCCAGGTTTTCCATGACCTGTACGAACCCTGGTTTTTACCCTGCCATTCAGGCAGCATACGCCGATTTCGGGGGAAGCATGCTGAGTATTTTCGTGTTTCTATAACCCACCGAACTCTGACATGGATCACAGGGTCTTTTCTGTGCGCACTTGGTTGTGTGCTTGCGTGTACACATGAAGGGGGATAAGGCACTACCAGGTCTGCACATAAGTTGACCTGGGAGATCAAAAAAATCTCCACTCACCAGGCGGCCGCGGCCGGGATTCGAACTCACGACCTTCCGATTAAGAGGCTGACGTCTTACCTGCCCGCCACTGCGCCCGTCAGAATTCACTTATGATGCCTGGAGAAACTGCACTACATAAAGCTCTGTCATGTAAATCACATAGGACTAAACGATGTTTCATTGTCGTCTTGTTACAAAGTCACCTACAGAGATGAAATAAGCAATAGGTTGGACAGTACTTTACCTATACCTTACACACTGACTATAACAGGGATGACATCCTACATCAGAATATCCAACAGTTATTTGAGCTTTCCTCACTTTAGGAAACCATAAAACTTTGGTCTGAGGGAACAAGTTCGCCTCATGTTGGTCTGTTCTGTTTCCTGTACCAACATTGCACAGCACGGAACACACTACACACTCCGCTTTTACTGTGTACTTTTTCTGACACAGCTGCCACGCCACATTCCACAGGTAACAGAGTGTGAGCATTAGAAATGTAACAATACAACATGTTATATACACTCACGCCATTTGCACAGCGCATACCAACAAGAATCTGTCGCTAAGATTTCAATAAGACAGGCGCAGTCTTCCTCACTTAATTTGTACTGAAGTCTTTAGTACAAAAATCACAGCCAACATTAAGTAACACTAATTAACATAGGTGTCAATATTAGGTAACAAGTAACACATTCAATTGCAAGGGTCTGTGAGCCTTCTGTAACAAGCAATGAAATCTTAACGCACATTCAAACCAAGTTGACCAACACAGTTATAAATACACAAAGGGCGGATGATGCTTGAAAGAAAAGTCCTAAAGGGTGAGCTCCCTTGTCAGATTTGTCTGTGAGTGTGTCAGAGCTCTTGGGTGACTGTGAATATTAAGTAGATGCAGAGCAACAAAACATATAGCTTCTTAGTCGGATCAGCTTGTTGAAGCTCTAGACTGCAATGTCACTGCACGGATGCTTCGACACACATAACCGACTCAATAACCCCAGTGCTTCACCAGCAGCCCTTCTGCTGACATAGTTATAAATGTGAGAGGAGTTATGAACAGACAGGGTCATGCGTTTAAAGAATGAAGGCTCTCTGCATGCAGCTCTAGGTTTGTAAAGATTGTAGTCTGTGTAGGGCGTGTGAAGACAACAGGCTAGTCCAGACCCCTATCACTGCATGCAGCTCTAGGTGTGTGAAGATTGTAGTATGTGTAGGGCGTGTGAAGACAACAGGCTAGTCCGGACCCCTATCACTGCATGCAGCTCTAGGTGTGTGAAGATTGTAGTATGTGTAGGGCTTGTGAAGACGACAGGCTAGTCCAGACCCCTATCACTGCATGCAGCTCTAGGTGTGTGAAGATTGTAGTAAGTGTAGGGTGTGTGAAGACAACAGGCTAGTCCGGACCCCTATCACTGCATGCAGCTCTAGGCGTGTGAAGATTGTATTATGTGTAGGGCGTGTGAAGACAACAGGCTAGTCCGGACCCCTATCACTGCGTGCAGCTCTAGGTGTGTGAAGATTGTAGTCTGTGTAGGGCGTGGGAAGACAACAGGCTAGTCCAGACCCCTATCACTGCATGCAGCTCTAGGCGTGTGAAGATTGTAGTATGTGTAGGGCGTGTGAAGACGACAGACTAGTCTGGACCCCTATCACTGCATGCAGCTCTAGGCGTGTGAAGATTGTAGTATGTGTAGGGCGTGTGAAGACAACAGGCTAGTCCGGACCCCTATCACTGCATGCAGCTCTAGGCGTGTGAAGATTGTAGTATGTGTAGGGCGTGTGAAGACGACAGGCTAGTCTGGACCCCTATCACTGCTTGCAGCTCTGGGCGTGTGAAGATTGTAGTATGTGTAGGGCTTGTGAAGACGACAGGCTAGTCTGGACCCCTATCACTGCATGCAGCTCTAGGCGTGTGAAGATTGTATTATGTGTAGGGCGTGTAGTCCGGACCCCTATCACTGCATGCAGCTGTAGGTGTGTGAAGATTGTAGTATGTGTAGGGCGTGTGAAGACGACAGGCTAGTCTGGACCCCTATCACTGCATGCAGCTCTAGGCGTGTGAAGATTGTAGTATGTGTAGGGCTTGTGAAGACGACAGGCTAGTCTGGACCCCTATCACTGCATGCAGTTCTAGGCGTGTGAAGATTGTATTATGTGTAGGGCTTGTGAAGACGACAGGCTAGTCTGGACCCCTATCACTGCATGCAGCTCTAGGCGTGTGAAGATTGTATTATGTGTAGGGCGTGTGAAGACGACAGGCTAGTCCGGACCCCTATCACTGCATGCAGCTGTAGGTGTGTGAAGATTGTAGTATGTGTAGGGCGTGTGAAGACGACAGGCTAGTCTGGACCCCTATCACTGCATGCAGCTCTAGGCGTGTGAAGATTGTAGTATGTGTAGGGCTTGTGAAGACGACAGGCTAGTCTGGACCCCTATCACTGCATGCAGTTCTAGGCGTGTGAAGATTGTATTATGTGTAGGGCTTGTGAAGACGACAGGCTAGTCTGGACCCTTATCACTGCATGCAGCTCTAGGCGTGTGAAGATTGTATTATGTGTAGGGCTTGTGAAGACGACAGGCTAGTCTGGACCCCTATCACTGCATGCAGCTCTAGGCGTGTGAAGATTGTAGTATGTGTAGGGCTTGTGAAGACGACAGCTAGTCCAGACCCCTGTCACTTCTTGCTGTTCTTGCCATGCACCACAACTTTCTTTCCTTTCTCAGGCTGCAACAAAATAAAACAAATCGAAAAGTCAATGGTTTGATTTATCAATGAACGACTGTACAATCATTTTGATTTAGTGATCAATGAACCAATACAAGAGAACTTCAACTTTCAGGTAAAAGAACGTCAATTTACAGGTTAGAGGTCAACTTACAGGTAAGAGAGGTCAACCTACAGGTAAGAGAGGTCAATCTAAAGGCAAGAAAGGTCAACCTACAGGTAAGATAGGTCAACCTACAGGTAAGAGAGGTCAACTTACAGGCAGAATCTTGAAGGAACAGGTGAGGTCAGCGGTGACGATCATGACGGCGGCAGCGTTGTCAAACTCCCCGCAGTAGTTTGGGGCGCTGAATAGGGTCACCAGCTGGGGGATAAACAAACATGGTCTCAGTACAGTAGAACCCCCTTTTAAAACACCCCCCCCCCCCCCCAATTTAAAACTTTCTCCATTTTAAGACCATATTTTCTTAGACCTTTTGTTCATAACCTCTATCTATTAATGGACTCCCATTTTCTTAGACCTTTTGTTCATAACCTCTATCTATTAATGGACTCCCATTTTCTTAGACCTTTTGTTCATAACCTCTACCTATTAATGGACTCTCATTTTCTTAGACCTTTTGTTCATAACCTCTATCTATTAATGGACTCCCATTTTCTTAGACCTTTAAATTTGTTCATAACCTCTATCTATTAATAAACTCCCATTTTCTTAGACCTTTTGTTCATAACCTCTATCTATTAATAAACTCCCATTTTCTTAGACCTTTTGTTCATAACCTCTATCTATTAATAAACTCCCATTTTCTTAGACCTTTTGTTTATAACCTCTATCTATTAATGGACTCCCATTTTAAGACCCCCCACCCCCTTTTTAAAGACCTGATTTTCTAAGGTTTTAAAACAGGGGTTCCACTGTATTGCATGAACACTGTTATTTTTATAAATATTCTCACATAATGTACCCAGTTCAGTTGTGTTATCGGTTTAAAATACTCAGCAATGACCAGTATTGTGCGATGCATGATAAAACAACACACACATGTCAAAACATGGTCATAAGGGAGTGAGTCTAAGTTTAATCAGGGGGTCTTAAAAGGGGGTTCCACTGTACTTCACATCAGATCAACTCTTTCTCTCAAGCATTCCCCTCTTTTGGAACTGTTCAGCATAAGGCACACAATGCACCTCCATAACCCCCCCATGTTTTGTACAGGCTGGCGATTGCCTTGCATTAATTGCACCAGACATCTCAAACTGCTCACAGGTTAGTGCGGGAGAAGGCTTTTAGTTTTCAGTGGGGAAAGAGTACAGCAACAGACAACTTCTTCTTCTTCTTCTGCGTTTGTGGGCTGAAACTCCCACATACACTCGTGTGTTTTTTTCGCACGAGTGGAATTTTACGTGTATGACCGTTTTTTACCCCGCCATTTAGGCAGCCATACGCCGTTTTCGGAGGAAGCATGCTGGGTATTTTCGTGTTTCTATAACCCACCGAACTCTGACATGGATTACAGGATCTTTTTCGTGCGTACTTGGTCTTGTGCTTGCGTGTACACACGGGGTGTTCGGACACATAAGAGAGTCTGCACACAAAGTTGACTCTGAGAAATAAATCTCTCGCCGAACGTGGGGACGAACTCACGCTGACAGCGGCCAACTGGACACAAATCCAGCGCGCTACCGACTGAGCTACATCCCCGCCCTGCAACAGACAACTGAAGCAAATGTGCTTACCTTGCGCTTTTCAAAGAACTGGTATCCGTCCTCAACAACCTGCAAACAGAACAGAACAGTTACACTTGATCAATCATAATCCAAATACGGAATCAGTCATCAAGAGACAAGACTACTAAACCCTGGCTAACCAAACCCCGTAAACCGAGCCGGGTCCAGCTGGTATTGACGAAGCATGCCGACATAAGACCTAATTTGCATAAACTAATTTTAATTCTTTTCAGAGTATACATATGATAACTATATTTTTTGGATTCAGGAAATGATCCGGAATACAATGTAATCATTTTAAAATCTGTTTGTGAAAAATCGATTTTAATAACTTTAATGAACAAACTAATAATTAATTATTAAATTTCCAAGCTGAAAATGAAATTCAATCCCACAGTCCGGACTGAGCTAGCCATGTTAGACGAAAGTGTCCATCATTTTGCATTAAGAAAGGTCAGCACAGTGTGGCCTCGTCTTTTGCAAAAAGCCCGATATCACATCAAAAACTGTATTACAATTTTAAAAATTGTTTTGGGGTATTATCTGGAAGAACTGCCATGTAAAGTTTCATAAAGATCTGTCCGGTAGTTTTCCTGGAATTGCCCTACACAAGCACACACCATCACCCTGTCTCGATTCCTGGTCTATCTTTAAACATTTTAGTCAAAAGTTGATGTGACACAGGAGTCTCCCTTCTTAGCACGCTCTACAGAGTTGTCTGCGGCGAAGAGTGCAAGCTATTTATCGTAGCTCAATGTTTCTTCTACGTTGCCGGCTAGACACCTGTCAATTGTAGAGTTCTGTTCGTGATGTAAAATTGACCAACACACCTGGTGCGCCCTGATGATGAGACTGCAGTCGAACTTGCGTAGAACCTCCTTGACCACGTCGCCACCAAACGTGTAGGACACTCCCCGGTCATTCTCCCCCCACCCTGTGATGTCCTGCAAGTCCAAGTAATATCAAATCTTTGCAGAACAGTACAGACCAGTCAATGTAATAATGAACCTCTCCACTGCCTGAAGCAGCCAATTTCATTCAATTCAAAGACTGCATTGAAAAATCACTGACAGAATTCAAATCTGAAGCCCTCAGGTAACATATGCCAAACTCTCCCCACCAATCCTCTTCAGACCACAATATTTAACACAGACTGAGAAATGCAACTGCAATAAATTCTCATATTACTCTGCAAGAACCAACATTCAGCATGTCATTATATTTATGCCGTCTACAGAGTAATTATCAGCACAGCTGCAGATGACACAGTACACACACTCACTCCAAAACAAACGACACATGTTGTCAAAGACAGCCTATCGAGCCACATACAGCCCTGCATCCCACTTCTGACACGATGTGTGTGTCTTCATGCTTCAGTCCAAAAGACACGCGGGAATTCACAGGATACCATTCTAACTCGAACTTCAAACTTGATGTACAAATACAAGAGACCTCAGGCACACAATGCCAAGATGGCGACGACCGATCTATCACGTGATGTTGTCGTTTGCGCTCTTTCTAACTATTTTGATTGGTTGTCATTCATTCAAATGATAGCCAATGACATAATTTGTAAAGACTTACGTCGTCAGGGTCGGACCACAGCAGGTCACATATCAAGCCATGGTCCGGTACGTCCAGTGGCCGCTCTATGTCGCGCAACTGCACACATACAATGAACTCTTGTCGTCGGAAGCTGTGGAATACTATACTCCGGTCACCATGTTTGACACCAAACTGCTGTTAGCCAACTAATGGACAACTTATGAGGTCAGTACAGTGGAAGAAGGTCTTAAAAAGGAGGGAGTCTTAAAATGGGGGTAAATTTACAGAGGTTATGAATAGAATACCTGGGAAAACAGGGTCTTAAAAGGGAGTGAGTTTTCAATGTGGGTGAAGCAGGGGGGTGAGTCACAGACATCAAATAACTAAAACCAGTACAGTGCTGTTCCCAGACCTCAGTCTTTAGTCATTTACACTTACCTTTTTGAACTGACACATTGTTCTGACTCCAGACAGGTCCAATGTCTGATAGTTTTGACAAGCTTTGACACAACAATATTTTGCGGCCAGGATATTTTGACCGGAATATATTTTGAATCCAGGTAGAACAGATCTATTGTTTTCTGTGTCTAGGACTAACACTTCCAGTACACTACCCACCTTACAGCTTTTGAAGTTACCTGTGTTAAACTTAAAGATCAATAAAAATGTACTCTCCAGAAACATGAACATTTCAACATGAACACGATTCCATGGACTAGTTTGGACACTTAGGTGCAGTTGTTGGTGTCCTATTCTGGTAAAGAAACACAGGTTCCAGATTGCAAAAACATGAAATGAAACAAGAGAGTGTGGGTGCCCGTGAAGTAAAGAAAGAAATGAGGGAAGGGTTGGGAAAGGGTATTGAGGGGGAGGGGGGGGGGGGTGGGAGGTGATTGAAAGAATTACCTGATCCATGTTGTTGAGGTCGGGTGACAGTCCGCCGTGCATACAGAATATCGTACCCTCCACCAGGGCCGCTGGAAACAAACATGACGTCAAAATATTAACATTTCTTAATGGAATATTCAGATGTAAAAAAACAAAGAGTTTACATGTGTGAGTAGGGGAGGGGGAGGGGAGGGGGGGGGGAGGGAGGGTGGTCAGGCTGTTTAAAGCTTTTGAAATAGATGTGTAAATGAACAAATTACAGTACATGGTCCCAGATCAGAAAATAGACTTAAAGTCTGCATGAGGTCAGAGCATTCCGATCACTTCTTTTTTACCCTTTTTTTTTGGCATAGAGAAATAGACTGGGTGAATTGTTTAGAACACAGCATTGGGTGTTTTTACTGTATTTCTTCTTTCTATACAGCGACTGTTGACACTGTCAGAAAATAACAGTGCTTTGCTTTGAGCCGATGGACTTCATCAATATTCATGAGAACTTCCCAGACTGAAACAAAAGTACTCATGATGTCAGTTACAGAATGAAACTGAATAAAACAACACAGCTCTGCCGAGGTAAGGTAATATCATGATATCACATACAGATAAGAGTCCAGCCAAGTGCACCTGAATCATCCTGACTAATCAATGCCAGTTGGCTGCAGGGGAAAACTTGATGAAAAAAACATAAGACAGAAAAAGAACAGGACACCTGCCACTTCCCACACTGAGAAAGTGATCAATACCTCATCTATGGGTAGACAGTTGAAACAGACAGTGATCAATTTCTCACCTATTGGCAGGCAGTTGAAACAGTCGGTGAAAGTTTTCCACAGTTTGATGTTGTAGCGTCGCTTACACTCGTCGTAAAACCCATAGATTCTGCACACAGCAAGGGAGAATTCAAATATGCCCCAGACAAAATACACCTCAACTACACATAAATCCAAAACACAAATAGCAATTGAAAGAAGAGAGAATGCTTACTGTCATACAGGCTAAATATTTCGGTTCTTAAGGGTTATATGATAATTCGAGTTTTACGCCCTCACGGCTTTTGATGAGATACACAAGTGTATGCGTGTTAAGGTGGTATCAGCCATCTGCACTTATGGCAGAAGGACCGAGGTCTTTTACGTGCCATTGTGGTGACACGGGGGTGGGACATGGCTTCCGTTTCTGGGTCTGCACGTAAAGTTGACCCGTGTCCGTCCCGGCCCGAACATAGCAATTGACTGAAGTTCAAAACTAACATATCAATAGAACATTTCTGAATCAGCCTGTACACACACACACACACAGTTATATATATAATCACTTCACTGACCTGTTGATAGATGCACACTCATGGTTCCCCCTCAGGAGGAAGAAGTTGTTGGGATATTTTATCTTGTAGGCAAGCACCAGACATATCGTCTCCAAAGATCGCTTACCTCTGTAGAAAAAAGAAGACCGTAAAACGTATAACGCTTCATCTTAAAACAGAACCTTAAAGCAACACATCTGATATTAATGCACCAAGAATTTAACTTCAAATGAAGGAAAAAAGACAAGATTATAAAAAGCTACATCTGAACATGCTAAACAGTTTTAATGATGCTCATCGAGAAATTAATACAAAGCACGCATAACTCACAATGTGTGTCTTCTCTCAGTATGATGAGTATGATACATCAATCCCACAGGACTGATTCTGTAATACAGTGGAACCCCCCTTTTTATGCACCCCCCCCCTTCCCCCCCCCCCCCCCCCCCTGTAAAACCCTGATTTTCTGTTCTAAACGAATGTGATTTTACCTCCACAATAAGACTCCTTCCCTTTATACAAGACCTGGGGCGGGGATGTAGCTCAGTCGGTAGCGCGCTGGATTTGTATCCAGTTGGCCGCTGTCAGCGTGAGTTCGTCCCCACGTTCGGCGAGAGATTTATTTCTCAGAGTCAACTTTGTGTGCAGACTCTCCTCGGTGTCCGAACACCCCCGTGTGTACACGCAAGCACAAGACCAAGTGCGCACGAAAAAGATCCTGTAATCCATGTCAGAGTTCGGTGGGTTATAGAAACACGAAAATACCCAGCATGCTTCCTCCGAAAGCGGCGTATGGCTGCCTAAATGGCGGGGTTAAAACGGTCATACACGTAAAAGTCGTGGGAGTTTCAGCCCATGAACGAACAAACAAACAAACAAAAGACCTCTAAGTCTAAAACTCTGAGAAAATCAGGTCTTAAAAGGAGGGAGGCTTGAAATGGGGGTATACTCACAAAGGTTTAGAACAAAAGATCTGAAAACACAAGATCTTAAAAAGGGAGAAGGCTTAAATTGGGGGTACTTAAAAGGAGGATGCCACTGTGTAGCGCACAGCAAACACAACACACCTGTCGACATAGTCGCCGAGAAAGAGGTAGTTACACGCCGGGGGGTAGCCGCACATGTCGAAGTGACGCAACAGGTCGCTATACTGGCCGTGGATGTCACCGCAGATGTTGACCGGCGCCTCCAACTCCACCAGCATGGGCTGCTCCAGGAAGATGGCGCGCGACAGTTGACACAGCTGACGGATCTGAGACTCGGGCAGCTGGACCTGCTTGCCAGGCTGGTCCTTGACCGACAGCAGCTGTGTGATGATGGCGTCCATGTCCAATTCTGGCCGGTTCATCATGCTGACCGCTGTGTCGGTTACAACACTGACCGCTACAACACTTCTTATCACCACTCTTTTTCTCTCAACTGCTTATGACATCAGTTCCTGTGTGATTCATTTTCACGTCAGCTGGTCATCACAATAACAGTTTCTATGCTGGATAAGTGTGAACGATGTTGTAGGAAAATTAAAATGGTTCTTTAATTGTCACCTGGCTTCACCTTGGGCAAAGAAAGAATATATAAAGATACGATAAATAATTTTCCTGTGGCAGTTTAGTAGTAGTATAATATAGTAGTTGTTGGACTGGCGTTATCGTCGCCTAGACTTCGCAGCCCATGTGTCCCATTCCGTGATTACATACAAGTTTAGCTTAGAAGTGTATGAAATGTGTTAATTGTGTATTCTACATATCACATCAGGTGACGTTGAAATATCACTACCAGGACTATGCTCTGAGTGTAGTCGTCAACACAAAAGTCATTTAGCTGTGTCCGTAGTGTCACTCTTCACTCTGTATGGAGGGACAGGTGAGTCAAAATAATTCTGCAACAGAAAAAAATATGTGACAGCCTCAAACATGTACTTAAACATTTAACATTAGATTTCCCTCAAGAGCAAAACATGTCATTTTATTCTCAAAATGTAAGTCTGTGCTGCATTCTCTCCTAGCTGTAATATGTGGATTTTGGCAGCTCATCATCAAAAGTCAACAACAAGAAAGGTGCAACTGAGATTTAATTCTCATATTTCAACATAAGGTTTTGATTACAAATTGATCATAAATTTGTTCAGTTGAGCTTCAAGACTCTTATATTTTGAATAAATGCTGACATCAGTGCTAAAAATGTGTTTGACCATGATAGATCAATGAAACCAGTTTGCATCCATTGCATCAGCTAGTAACACTAACAGGCCTGGAGAGCGCTGGAGACCATGAACCTGAAAATCCCACACACCATAATATAAATATATGCAAGTACATGTATGAGGCATCAGCGTGTGCTTGAAGAGATGACAACAGTATGGTACCCGGTCACAAGCGACCTATAGATACACTGTACTCGATCGTTCTATCTTTTTCCGCAGAGAGCAATCCTTGCTTTGGTCACCAGTCATAATGGAATGGCCCTCTGCTGCTGTAACCACAGGCGGAAGGTATCGTCCACTGGACTACTACTATCACAGAAAGAGTGATGGTAGTACTAGTAGTCCAGTGGACGATACCTTCCGCCTGTGCTGTAACCAACCACACTGACTAATGCCTGCGTACCGCTGTCAATAGTTGACGAGCATTGACGAGGGCAGAACAAACACAAAGCATTCAATCTCCGTGTTGACCGGTCTATGGCTAGCAGTTATTGTCCTGCTTCCCTTACCTCAGCTGACCATCAAAGAACACCATCTTTCAGCGTCTGCATCTCCCGGCCACAGATTCCAAGGCAGCTTCCGGTGAGATGCTGGTATCGATCACACGACGGCATCAAATTAACAACATGACCACATCATGTCAAGGCACTGGCGGGCAGCTCCGAGTGTAGCAACTCTTCATCATCAGCGATGGCACTGTGGATCATAGATGAGTGTTGTCATACACATCTCTGTGTGGATGAGTCGCTGTACAGCTGCCACAATGATAGCATTTGCTTTGCGAGCAGGTACAACACTCCAAAAATATTATCGTCTGCTGCACTTGAGATAATTCGTCTGCTCTATTTCCGGTGTCAGTGGTCGCTGTGACCTCCGGGCCGTTTTCTTCCGTCCGCTGCAGGGGGCATAGGCTACTACCACTGACTGAAAATACACGCTATATGTACTTGCGCTTTTCAATTTTGTTACATGCCGACACACATTTTTGCAATTTCAATTATAATATATAAGCAGAGCAAAAATATTATTTTGAGTTTATTATTATTATCTTCTCCCCCACCCCCCCATACAAATCCCACACAAAAACAATAACAAGCAAAAACAACAAACAAACAAACAACGATAGAAAACAGCCAAGCAGCAGTGTCTTTCTATTTAAAAGTTATACAGGACATTCCATTTTAAGAAGATTTAAATAGACTTACATAATTATTTCACATTCAGCCTATAGTACTACGTAGTGTATCTACAGGTCCTTCATGTATGTTCAATACATGTTGATCTAAAGACTACCCACAATATTCTCTTTACCTTTGTTAATTTAATGCAAGGTGGCACGTACAGTGGTACCTGGAAATGAAAGGACACCTGCCTGGCATCTAAAAGTGTCCCTATGTTGCAGGTGGCCTGTCATCAAAGGCATATTTTGGTCAAAAAGACCCAGGGACTGCAGGCATCCCAAACTGGGAGGTGTCCTCTCATTGTAGGGGTCTGACATGGCAGGTAGCGCTGTATGCTGTGCTGGCAGCTGTATGTCTGGGTTTTTTATTCAGAGGTGTCCTCTCATTCAAGGGTTCTGACATGGCAGGTACTGCTGTATGTGTATGCTGTGCAGGCAGCTGTCTGGCCTTCATTCAGAGGTGTCCTCTCATTGGAGGGGTCTGACGAGGTAGGTAGCACTAAATGTGTATGCTGTGCAGGCAGCTGTGTCTGTGGCCTTTACTTGGAGGTATTCTCTCATTGGAGGAGTCTGACGAGGTAGGTAGCACTGTATTTGTAT
The DNA here is from genome assembly GCF_037325665.1 of Littorina saxatilis. Taxonomy (NCBI): domain Eukaryota; kingdom Metazoa; phylum Mollusca; class Gastropoda; order Littorinimorpha; family Littorinidae; genus Littorina; species Littorina saxatilis. Next base: position 79,415,533 of record NC_090246.1, read on the forward strand.
GGTGTGCAGGCAGCTGTATCCGTGTCCCTTAATTATTCAGAGGTGTCCTCTCATTGGAGGGGCCTGACGTGGCAGGTAGCTTCACCTTGCACCGGGTACAGTGGAACCCCCTTTTTTAAGACTTCAAAAAATCTGGTCTTAAAAAGGAGTGAGTTTTAATAATTGGGGCAAATATACAAACGTTGTAAACAGAAGATCTGAAAAATCAAGCCTTGAAAAAGCAGGTCTTAAATGAAGGGGTCTTAAAAAGGGGGGTCCTGTACCTCTCTGTCCCAGCAAGACATGACAGCGTCAGCAAACTGAATAAAATGAAATAAACACACACACACATAGACACAACACACACACCAAAGAAAGGTCAACACTATACCAGTCTCAGTGTTAACACAGCTTTATTTACAGATTCACACACTAACACACTAAATCGTTCCAACAGTCGAAAGAAAGTACATGTACACAGGTAAACGTCACAGCTGTGGGTGCTGGCTAGTTGTACATCTTCTTCACCACATAATCCGCCTTGACCCCTTCCGGCCGGACCACTGCAACACACAATGTTACATTTTCTTCACTAAAACAACATACACAATGTTACATTTTATTCACTTAAACAACATAATAACAATTATTGTTTGTTTTGGCTGTGTTAAACTTAAAGGGCTTCATTGTGTGTGTTGGTTGTGTTCATAAAATGTTACATTCTGTATGTTGTTTGTGTTAATAAAAACATGTAATATTGACCTCATTTTATTCACACAAACAAAACACACAATATAATTGCAACCCTTCATGAACACAAGCAACACACACAATGTAACATCTTATTGACAAAACCAACACATACAGTTACACTTGTATTAACAAAATGAACACACACAATGTAACATCTAATCTTATTAACAAAACCAACATACACAATGTAACACAGCGCAGCGTCTAAAACTATGATGCAATTTGGCATTCCGGGTTGAATTTGGAGGGGAGATGGTGCCAGTGGGCTTCTAGTCTGTACATTGAACTACACGGATGTTGCAAGTCGTGGACGACCCAATTGGAATCTAAGAATGAATCTGATGGTGTTAAGGTACTTATAGTTACCCTCATAGAGAGTCGGGATGCTTTCTCACTGCCACTGGGGAAAGCCAGCTGCCATACACTGATTCAGTACAGCTCTACCCATTTATTTTTATTTTTCATTTCCTGCATGCCTGTATTCCAAGCCGTGAGACTTTTGCTGTGAACTTGGGATCTTCATCGTGCACATTCGGACACCAAGGAGAGTCTGCACAAAGTTGACTCTGGGAAATAAATCCCTTGCCCAATGTGGGGATCGAACCCACGCTGATAGTGACAACTGGTTTTGAAGCGAGCGCAGCTACTGACAGAGCTATTTCCCTGTCAAGAACAAAGAGATCTCAAATGTTCTGTATAGACCTGCACTACAGTGGAACACCCCATTCACTGTTTTAACATCTGAGAAAATCACGTCTTCAGAGGGAGGGAGTTTTAAAATGGAGGTTAATTTACAGGTACATGAAGATAAAGTCTGAAAAAAGCAATTTTTTTAAAAGGAGTGAATTCCTAGATTTGGGGGTGTTTGAAGGGGGGTTCCACTGTGATCATGATGGAAAGCCTGTGGGTGTGACAGCAGTATTACCTGTGTAGTGGAACTTGTAGCGATGACTTTTGTCCTTGTCATATCGCATGATGCCGGCCCCTAATAGGACTGTGGCTAAAACAGGAATGAGAAACTCACGGATAAAATGTATAACAAATTTAAAACTCAAAATTTAAACACAATCTGAACCATGGCCACTGTAACCAAGCTGACTTCAAGTTCAAAGCAAACCACCAACCACTCCTGGTGCCCAGAAAAAAGAATTAAAAATAAAACAGAAAAGACCTTGATTTATTGTAGTTCCTACATTACAAATCAGCAGCAAACCCAAGACTTCAAAGCGCAGCTGCTTGCACAACACTGAAATGCGTTATAAATGACAAGTTTAAATAGCTTCACTATAATGAGTTTCACAGCAGAATGAAAACCCTGAAATACAATATTTATTTACTAGTTTTAGCTTCACTACAGAATGAAAACACTGAAATACAATATTTACAAGATCTAGCTTTACAGCAGAACAAAACACTGAAATACAATATTTACAAGATTTTGCTTTACAGCAGAACAAAAGCCTGAAATGCAGACTGAAAGGTTACTCACACAGTCCTATCATGCCCAGGCAGCACATTATTTCAGGAATCTCATGCCAGCCTCTCTTCAGCAGGGAGACACCTGCAAGCAAAACAACATGCCGTCTTCAGTGTATCAACTAATCAAGGCCATCAGCTGTTTAAACTTTAATTATGGCATCGCTGTCAATGTCATGGACCAAGCGATCACTACCAGTGCCACTAGTACCAGTATAGGTAGCACTGACTACATGAGATCTCATAGTCGTAGCTTTTTATACCGGTGCAGTGATCTCATCTTTCTCCTGGGCCAAACTTATTTCTCCATGTACAGGTATTGAAATGAAATCTCAGATTGTGTTCATGTTTTCTTTCTCCCCTTGACCCATCTACTTGATCTAGTAAAAAAAAAAAGCAGTCCTCCATGGACTGATGGAGTCATGCTTGGTTGTAAACCAAGTTTGTTTGTTTGTTTCGTTCATGGGCTGAAACTCCCACGGCTTTTACGTGTATGACCATACACCGCTTTCCGTGGAAGCATGCTCTGTATTTTCGTGTTTCTATAACCCACTGAACTGTGACATGGATTACATTTACAGAATATTTTCCGTGCGCTTGCGTGTACACACGAAGGGGGATAAGGGACTAGCATGTCTGCACCTTAGTTGACCTGGGAGATCGGAAAAATCTCCACACTGAACCCACCAGGCGGAGAGAGAGAGAGAGAGAGAGAGGGGGGGGGGAGAGAGACTCAGAGAGAGAGAGACTCAGACCATAGATGTGTATTGACAATCTATGCTCAGACTCAAGACGAGTCACTGACTGACTCAGTGAGAGAGAGAGAGAGCGAGAGAGAGAAAGAGTGTGTGTGTTGTAAAATTGCATAAGAAAAAAGAACATCCTTGCGCAGATTAAACTGCAGCACACACTTTTGTCTTCCTCAGCGCTTTACACACGCAATTAAAACTACAATCACACCTTCTTGCGATTAAGAACGCTACAGAATTCTTACCCTTCACGGCTCCTTTCGACGCCATGTTTGTTGAAGGTCACCGTTTCACCTTCCTGTCAGGCCGGATGTTTGAGGGAGATTCAAGATGGCAGCGCCCACTGAGCATGGAAGCGGCGCTCATCCTTCGGGACACGGACACAGTTCAGCGAAGCCGTGTCGGGCTTGTACTGATTTCAAGACATGGATGCACATACAAGGGAAACCTGTGAAGGTCAGATATTTGTCCATCTGTCATTCAAGTTTGCCTTTCGCCTCTTATCAATGTTACGTAACTCACTAAATCAGTAAATGTGGGGGGACTCAACTGGGTGGGTGACTGAATGAGAGCTTGACGACATGATGCAAGTCGCTCGGTGATTGCACTATATCATAGTATATGTATAACCAGAGACATACATTGTTATGTCTCTGGTATAAGTAAACAAATTAACTTCTTATTTCGCATTATTTCTTTAAGACAACTTTTCTGTACGTTCAATTACTGATTAGTCATAAGCTTTAAGTTACACTACAGTTATGATTCTCTCAGACATGAGCCTCATTTTCCTTCTATCAATATCATAGATCTTCAAACAAGGGTAAGTTAATTACAGTCGAACTCGCTTAAGACGAATCACTGGGGATCGGAAAAAAAGTTCGTCTTAACCAAAATTCGTATTAAGAAAATTGATTGATTTTGTTTTATTTTTTTTTTTTAAGTCTTGTACATTTTATGGTGTTTCAATTTGTTTCTTTCGCAACTTTCATGCTGCTTCACGTTTAGACAATAAAGTGACATATTCAGTTACATGTTCATGTGTGTCTCATGTTGAGTGATGATTGTTGAGTTTGAGTGAGAGTGAGCACACAGATGTTTCATCCAGTTGTTACGTTTTTGGTCACACACACGCACACACTGACACTGTCCACATTCGCGGTGTTCCTATCATTTGTCCGGAATCACTTACCTTGGCGACGGGTAGCAAACCTTGGCCAATTTATTTTTTTTTAGTTTGTTGCAACATGATGTTCAAATCCAAATCGAAAGCACTGACTGACTGATAAACTATCGCGAACCGGCGAACGCAAACGTTGAGAGTGTGGTTTCCCTTGTCCAAGGGAAACCACTCTGGCATCTATATTTTTTGGCAATGGCTTCCTAAACATTGATGTTTCGTTTTTGGTATTCGCGAAGGAAATAAACGTCAGTCAGTCATTCATGTTCAGTGTCTGAGCTATCAATCACTTTGATTCTAAATTTGAAATTGTTTTGTGAGTACAGTGTAATCAGTTTAACTTTATTCAGTGATCGGTTGAGCAATGGTTCAAGCAGTCGACGCAAGGGAAGACTTTGACAAATGTATTCAAACTTCTCAAATTCCCATGATATGTCGATCTCGGGACGAGTTTAAAGATTTCGTCATAAGCGTGAGTAAATTACAGACATTATGCATGCTTGGGAATCCAAAAAGTGCTCGTTATAAGCATAAATTCGTTATAAAGAATTCGTTTTAAGCATTTTTTTTAAGCATGAAGAAAGAGGTATTCAGTTGGGAACTTAAAACTAATACGTTATAAGTCAAAATTCGTAACTAGCGTGTTCGTTTTAAGTGGGTTCGACTGTAATTGATTGATGGAAAAAGCTATATGCACTCCGAGTGTATACAGGATCGATGAGTCTGTATAAGTGTATTGTATACACTCCGACAATGAAAAGCTCTGTTACAAATCTGTAGCCAATGAAATTCCCCCTAACAAGTCGTTAGGAAGTAGCCAATGAAAAATCAGTCTGACGTATGGACTTCCGCTATCTCTTTTTCGGAGTGTCGAGGGTTGGCAAATGATGTACATTCACATAGTATACAACCGTTTCTACAGGCCGATACACACTCCAAGTGTGTTCCAAACTCCGACAATAAACTGCCGTAAAGCATCAGTTTTGTGTGTGTTTGTTTTTGTCTGTGTTTGTTCCCAGTGTACTTTGATACCATGAATCGAAAGTGGAGTGTACCTTCGCAAAATGGTGTGTTGATGCGGTTCAGTGTCTGGTCTTTTAAGTACACCCCGAAAATGACGTCTACGTTACAGCAACGGCCGTACAGCATCAGATTGTTTTCGTTTCTTTGTACTCTTATGATCAACTGCTCTGCGTTCCTATCGCAAAGTGATGTCGAATGGCAAATTCGCTTCGCGACCGGATGTGAAAGCCGGAGAGTATGCAAGATTCTGACCCCTGTTTACACTCCAAGTGCGTATAGCCAGTGCGTTGATTGATTGAAGGTTTAATTGGTTGATGGAGTGACAGAGTTGTGATTTCTGTACAGGAGAGGCCAGTGGACATTTCCACGCAGAGTGAGTGTCCGCTGGACACAGAGCAGCTTGGCCGCAGAACATGGAGCTTTCTGCACACGATGGCCGCCTACTTCCCCGACCGCCCTACCACGCGGCAACAGTCAGAAATGTCGCAGTTCATCACGCTCTTCTCACGCTTCTACCCCTGTGACCACTGCGCTGCCGACCTCAGAGAAGAGTAGGATTGTTTGGCTTGTATTGTGTGTGTGTGTGTGTGTGTGTGTGTGTGTGTGTGTGTGTGTGTGTGTGTGTATCAGTTTTTTTAATGTAATTCAGATCGAGTCATAGCATTCAATTTGCTCCTCTCTAACTTTTGCTGTTGTGAACACTGTGCAATAGACTGCAGAGAAGAGCATGAGCACTTTTATTTTATTTTATATTTTATTTTAGCTGGTAGTGGTAAAGTTCTTTGTTTATCATTTTTACATGAAATGCTTTTTTGATAAGGAGAGAGGGGAAGACTCCGAAGAGAGAAAATGTGTGTGTGCATGAGTGTGTGTGTAATTCATAGCATTCATAATTTTGAATGTCATTGTTATCACAACTAATGTGCTGTGTGCCTGTTTGTGACAGCCTGAAGACTGACCAGCCGGACACGTCCAGTCAGCATGGCCTGTCGCAGTGGTTCTGTCGGCTGCACAACAAGGTCAACAAGAAGCTCGGCAAGAAAGAGTTTGACTGCTCCAAGGTCAACGAGAGGTGGAGGGACGGCTGGAAGGACGGCAGTTGTGACTGATGTGATGCATTTATTATCTCATCTAATACCCATCTAACACAAAGCAGGTCGATGTTTACTTTTTAAGGACAATCGGAATAGACGAATTCAGGAAATAACTCTGTGTGGTTTGTATGTGTTGTGGGAGAAGGACCTTTTCTTGCAAAACGGCAGACAAACAATGAAGGGACCAATCACTAGCGAGTGTTTCCGGCACACCCCTCGCTAGTGATTGGCAGGGGTGTGCAAATCCACTAACCCGTGACCCGGGGGGAGTTAAAAATTGACCGGGTTAGCTGAGGTCTTTGAGTAGCATTCCCGTGGGTTAGCTAAAAATTTCACAAACAAAACTCAAGATAGAGCTTCAAATACCAACTCCTTACTAAAATGAATGGCCAAAATACATTTCCCCTTGTTTTTCATAATGAAAACAAAGCCCAAACCGAAGCCCAAACAGTAAGTACTGTTTCTAAGGTGCTTTTTCTGAAGTATTGATCGTGTTCGAAAATGTCGTCTGCTTCAACGATGTGAGTTACATCCCTTAGTTTAGTTTTACATTTTGACCAATGAGAAAGTGCTCCCTAATTTGTTTCGGGCCACTGAAAAACAACCATGGCGTTGTTTATAATCCAATGTTTCTGTGTGTGAAACTTCAAAGACAAAATAAGAAAAGTTGGAGTGGGTTATCTATTTTTTTCCCGGGTGAGCTGAAAATGAGATTCTACTAACCCGTGGGTGAGTTGTTTATTTTTAAATTTGCACACCCCTGGATTGGTCCTTTCATTGTTTGTGTGTCATTTTGCAAGAACTCCCACAACTAATACAATTTACAAACCCGATGGAATTATTTCCGAAAATTGGTTATTGATCCTTTTCTCAGAAAAGGTTTCTTGTGTGTTTTTGTTTTTTTAATGAGTGAAAAACTGACATGTAGTGTATGCACTTTCATGTTATTCAATGAATCATGAATGGAAATTGACCATATGTGAACTAGAAATGAACTTGCCTGTAATCAAGAACAGATTTCTATTTGTGTGTGTAACTGTCGTGAACATGTATTTGACCTGTATGCAGACACGTGGAGCAATGAATCTTTTAATTCTTCTGTTGTGTTTAATGCATGATTTGTGTGTTCTTCATGATAATGTTCTTAGGCCAAACAAAAAAAGTCTGTTTACGGTAACATAGGCAAAAAAAATAGGGTCGGTAGGTCGGGATTTTTTATTTTTATTTTTTTTCTCCAAAAAACATATTTTTAAGTTATTTTGCCAAAAAACAGACTTTTTTTTTCCTCCCCCAAATGCCAAAAAAAAGTCTAGGGTCGCGTGAAAAAATAGGGTTGGTCGGGATACCGTAAACAGACTATTTTGTTGTTGTTGCCTTAATGTGTTGTTGTTTTGTATTGTTGTCATGGATTATGTACCCACCAAATAGCTACCTGTGATAGATGTGAATTGATTGAAAAGGAAAGAGGAAAAAGAAAGAGAACAGATTTAGAGACTTTCATGATTCCTCATGTGTATTGCATCTGCCTGTGCATGTGTGTGTGTGTGTGTGTCTGTCTGTCAGAGATAGAAACAGACAAAGACTGAGAGAAGAAAGTTCCAACACATTTTTTGGCAATGGAATATTTTACATGTATTTTTCATTTATGCTCAAATCAAATGTATCCAGTCTATATTTCAACAACAGCAACAACAAGAACAAAACGTCTGTGAAATTGTGGGACCTCGTAAGTGGGTCAAGTCATTTACGAGGTCCCATGATTTCACCTACGAAAAGCAAAAACAACAAAAATAGGAAGGAATAAAAGTAAGTTTGACATTGACAGAGTTACTTCCCATGTCATGGGAACTGCATAGAAGGCAGTGTCATTGTGCGCGTGAGGCACAGGGTTAAAACAACGAGATCCATGCTGAGCGGTGTCTGCAAGCCTTGTGGTCCGTGCCTCGAAGATCCAACACCTTCAACAACACAAAGTTCAGGACCAAAAGAAGTACATGCAGCAATAATGGCATGGTACTGGTGAATCAGAACAATTCTTTTAGGGCAGCTTTGATGCTCTATGTACTATCGATGAATATAATGTCTTTCTTATCACGACAAACCTTAAACTAATGAGGCAGAGCGCAATTTAAAGATCTGCGAAACAAAGGGAAGTAAGCGCTCTAAATGATGAGGATGAAAATCGCTTGCTCATCTCAATGCTTGTTATTGTCTCAAGAGACGGCGGGGATGTAGCTCAGTCGGTAGCGCGCTGGATTTGTATCCAGTTGGCCGCTGTCAGCGTGAGTTCGTCCCCACGTTCGGCGAGAGATTTATTTCTCAGAGTCAACTTTGTGTGCAGACTCTCCTCGGTGTCCGAACACCCCCGTGTGTACACGCAAGCACAAGACCAAGTGCGCACGAAAAAGATCCTGTAATCCATGTCAGAGTTCGGTGGGTTATAGAAACATGAAAATACCCAGCATGCTTCCTCCGAAAACGGCGTATGGCTGCCTAAATGGCGGGGTAAAAAACGGTCATACACGTAAAATTCCACTCGTGCAAAAAACACGAGTGTACGTGGGAGTTTCAGCCCACGATAGAAGAAGTCTCAAGAGACTGGTTCCACATAGCTCCCACCCACTACATAACATGTGGTATGCATTCAGAGCACTTACATCCCTTTGTTTCTCAGATCTGATCACGACAAAGTTTTTCAGTGGTCAGCTTTGACTGACACAAGCTGACATCTACACAGCATCCAGCACCGCGACGTTGTCAGTGGTGGCGTTGCGTGCCGTGTCTTTGAGCAGCTGGAACAATTGGAGCGCGTCCTCCTGCGAGCGCGCCTTGACCCCCATCAGCAGCATGTAGAACAGGCTGCCCTTCTGACCGCAGTCCTGGTTGGTGACCTCCCTGATGACCTCACTGGTCGCTGTGGTTACTGCCACGGAGGATGTTTGACCCCCTCTTGCGCTGTCCGTGGGGGCTTGTGTGGCTGTGGTGGCCGTAGGCTTGTCTGTCAACAAGGAGAGTAATGGTACAGCCAGTGCCATTGTTACATGCCGTGGGAATGTACAGTGGAACCCACCTTTTAAGACCCCCAAGTTAAGATTCCCTCCCTTTAGTTTAAAGCCCTCAGATTTTCTGTTCATGACCTCTGTAAATTTACCCACATTATACGACTCCCTCCTTTTTAAGACTTGATTTTCTCAGATTCTTGGAGGTCTTATAAGGGTTTCACTGTATCACTGTACAGCCAGTGCCATTGTTGTCGGCCGTGGTTAAGCATGATATTTAAATTTCTGTTGGAAACACTGACAAGGCACTGGTAAAGTTTTGATACCAGTAGGCTTACGTGTTTTGTACTGAATTTCCATCCCATCTGTGAAAACTTTGGGTCGCTTTCTCCCAGTGGTGAGTTAGCAGCAACGAAAGTGGCGCTACCCAGGTGTGTGTGTGTGTGTTCAGGTGTAATCAGCCACCTGCAATTCTGGCAGAATGACTGAGGTCTTTGTATCTTCCAAAGTGGTGACATGGGGGTGGGACATGGAAACCATCTTTGAGTCTGCACATAAAGTTGACCCATGTCGGTTCCTGCGACTGGATTCGAACCCATAACGAGAGACTCACAAGTCCATGCTCTACCAACTGAGCTACTGAGCCCCCTTGAAAATGAATGGAGCAAATCATTTGGAAGTTTGTGCACTACTCTGTGAGAAGGTCAGAGACTGTGAGGAGGGTTGTAATGGAGGGAAGGGATGGGGGGGGGGGGGGTGGTTGAGTAGCTGGCATGCATAGGTGTGAGTGAATGTGTCTTTCTGACCACTAGTGTGTGTGTATAAAAGATAGACAGTGTGTGTGTATAAACGATAGACAGTGTGTGTGTATAAAAGATAGTCAGTGTGTGTGTGTATAAGAGATAGACAGTGTTAGTGTATAACAGATAGACAGTGTGTGTGTGTGTGAATAAAAGATAGACAGTGTGTGTGTATAAACGATAGACAGTGTGTGTGTGTGTATAAACGATAGACAGTGTGTGTGTATAAACGATAGACAGTGTGTGTGTATACGAGATAGACAGTGTTAGTGTATAAAAGATAGACAGTGTGAGTGTGTATAAGAGATAGACAGTGTGTGTGTATAAACGATAGACGTTGTGTGTGTATAAGAGATAGACAGTGTTAGTGTATAAAAGATAGACAGTGTGTGTGTATAAAAGATAGACAGTGTGTGTGTATAAGAGATAGACAGTGTTAGTGTATAAAAGATAGACAGTGTGTGTGTGTATAAGAGGTAGACAGTGTGTGTGTATAAACGATAGACAGTGTGTGTGTATAAAAGATAGACAGTGTGTGTGTATAAAAGATAGCCAGTGTGTGTGTATAAAAGACAGACAGTGTGTGTACGTGTGTGTGTATAAAAGATAGACAGTGTGTGTGTATAAACGATAGCCAGTGTGTGTGTATAAAAGATAGACAGTGTGTGTGGTATAAAAGATAGACAGTGTGTGTGTGTGTGTGTGTATAAACGATAGCCAGTGTGTGTGTATAAAAGATAGACAGTGTGTGTGGTATAAAAGATAGACAGTGTGTGTGTGTGTGTGTATAAAAGATAGACAGTGTGTGTGTATAAAAGATAGACAGTGTGTGTGTATAAAAGATAGACAGTGTGTGTGTGTGTATTAAAGATAGACAGTTTGTGTGTAAAAGATAGACAGTGTGTGTATAAAAGATAGACAGTGTGTGTGTATAAAAGATAGACAGTGTGTGTGTATAAACGATAGACAGTGTGTGTGTATAAAAGATAGACAGTGTGTGTGTTTAAAAGATAGACAGTGTGTTTGTGTGTAAAAAAGATAGACAGTGTGTGTATAAAAGATAGACAGTGTGTGTGTGTATAAAAGATAGACAGTGTGTGTGTATAAAAGATAGACAGTGTGTGTGTATAAAAGATAGACAGTGTGTGTGCATAAAAGATAGACAGTGTGTGTGTCAGTGTATAAAAGATAGACAATGTGTGCATGTGAAGAGAGATCTCACCTGCCACACATTCCTTGGGGTGGTGGGGATGCGTGTGGAACCCGTCGCTGCAGACACAGGTGTATGTCGTCTCCGAGGCAGGAGTACACAGCTGTTCACAGCCCCCCTTGTTTGTTCCACAGATATTCTCATCTTGAGGGGAGAGAGATAATTGTGAATTAATGATCTCATAGACATATCGGTTTCGTCAATAAAGATACCCAAAGATTGTATTAAAAATGATCATGCACAGAGACACACATGATACTCTCTCTCTCTTTTCTTCTAACGGGCCTCTCTCCCCCCTCTTTCTCTCTTTACACCCCCGGTATAGGGGTGTGTATAGGTTTCGCTCGATGTGTTTGTTTGTTTGTTTGTGTTCGCATATAGATCTCAAGAATGAACGGACCGATCGTCACCAAACTTGGTGAACAGGTTCTATACATTCCTGAGACGGTCCTTACAAAAATTGGGACCAGTCAAACACACGGTTAGGGAGTTATTGGTGGATTAAAATTATACAAGGACTTATAGAGGAACATCTTAATGGTCAAAGGGAAATAACCATTCTCACTCAGTCACTGCCACCAACTGAGAAGGTTATTTCCCTTTGACGGGGGTGTTTTTCCTACCTTGTAGGAATTTCTTGTTCTATATTGTTTTATTATGTGTTGTTTCCTTGTGTGTTGTGTAGCCAGAACTAGCTGTAAGTCAGGATAATCATTAACGACCTAATGTTACCATCCTTCAGAAATAAAGTTTTTGAGTTCGAGCTTTATCTATCGCATCCGTCCGCGTGTACACACACACACACACACACACACACACACACACACACACACACACACACACACACACACACACACACTGTGACACACACATACACACACACGCACACACACTGTGACACACACTGTGACACACACACACACACACACACACACACACACACACACACACACACTCACTCACTCACATGGGATCTGACGGTCTTGATGGAAAACCACGAGGTTCATGGGAGAACTAAAGCCGCGTGCAACCGCAGTCACTGGCCTGTGGCTATCTTTGTCGTCAGCCACGGATGACTTGTTAAAGCGATGGACCTTGTCTCTCGCCCAGTCGGTCCAGTAAATGTAATCCTGCAAGCGGGAAGCGATTAGAGTCCATACCATTAATGAAACATACCCTCTTCCAAGCCCTTAATGTAATCGTGATGTAATCATACTAGCAGGCAATGATAATACCATTAATAGAACATCCTCTCCCAAGCCCTTAATGTGATCATACAAGCGGGCAATGATAATACCATTAATGCGGGAACATCCTCTCCCAAACCCAGTGTAATCATACAAGCGGGCAATGATAATACCATCAATGGAACATCCTCTCCCAAGCCCTTACTGTAATCAGACAAGCAGGCGATGATAATACCATTAATGGAACATCCTCTCCCAAGCCCTTTATGTAATCATTACCATTAATGGAACATCCTCTCCCAAGCCCTTAATGTAATCATACAAGCGGGCAATGATAATACCATTATTGGAACATCCTCTCCCAAGCCCTTAATGTGATCAGACAAGCGGGCAATGATAATACCATTAATGGAACATTCTCTTCCTAGCCCTTAATGTAATCATACTAGCAGGCAATGATAGTACCATTAATGGAACATCCTCTCCCAAGCCCTTAATGTAATCATACAAGCGGGAAATGATAAGTCGATAACATTAATGAAACATTCCCTCCCCCAAGCCCTAGCTAAGCATAACCCTGTGATAATGTAAAACCCAAAGAGTCATTACAAAGTTTTGGGAAACAGGCATAGGCCTCAAGTTATTGTCGCCAGGGCCGAGGTGCAAGAGAAACTTACCAACCGGGTGGGAGCCAGCCGCGGTGTTGGATCGGTTGAAATTGAGATTTGTTGTGATTTTAACGAATGAGACCCCGCGGTTTGTTCTCTCCCGTTTGGGTGGCACCCACTTTCGCTTCGTGCACCTCAGCCCTATTCTCGGATGCTCTCCGGAGTGTTTTTGTCTGCCTAACTGTCAGGCTGTCTGCCTGCCTGCCTGTCTGTCTGTCTCAGTGCCTGTCTGTCTGTCTGTCTGCCTGTCTGTCTGCCTAACTGTCTGTCTGCATGTCTGTGTGTACTGACCCTGAAGACGGTGATGCCGTAGGCGTGACCGATGACGTCCCGACCCTCGAGCAGCGTGTAGCGGTCACCTCCCTCCAGGTCCGAGCTGCTGACCGTCTTCAGCTTGGCGTCCGTCCAGTAAAGCCGTCCCTCCGTGTAGTCTGGACACACACACACACACACTCACACACACACACCGGGACACACACACACACACACACACACACATACACACACACACACACACAACCACACACACACACACACACACACACACACACACAAACACACATGTTGAGTTTCAAATATTACACTCAGTACAAACATATGGTCTACACAATTGTTTTTATAATGTTTGACATTCAGATTTCTATGATGGAAGTTACACACTGATGATGGGTTACCAACATGGTTAGATCATGGTTTACGTGTTAGTTAACATGATAGTTTACATGATGGTTTACAAACTGGTTTATACGATGTTTAATATTATGGGTACCTGATGGTTTACTATACTGGTATATATAGGATGGTTTATGTACCCGTTTATATGATGTTTAACATTATGGTTACCTGATGGTTTACTGTATTGGCCGTTTCCATGTTTTACATGATGGATTACATTCTGGTTAAAGATGGTTTACACAATGCCTTACCAACAGTGAGAGCGTTGGCCCAGGCGATGTCAGTGTCCACTATCACTGTCCGGTGATGTCCGTTCAGGCCACACCTCTCGATCTTGGCCGGTGTCCCCCAGTCCGACCAGAACAGAAATCTGTGCAAAAATCCGTACTTATCAAAATCAAACCCACTCCGCATATTGTTCACATAACGGACTATTTGTCTGTCTGTCTGTCTCTCTCTCTCTGATCGATGTCTCTATCAGTACATGTCTCACCTCTCTACTCTCGGGCGGGGATATAGCTCAGTTGGTAGCGCGCTGGATTTGTATTCAGTTGGCCGCTGTCAGCGTGAGTTCGATCCCAGGTTCGGCGGAAATTTATTTCAGAGTCAACTTTGTGTGCAGACTCTCTTCGGTGTCCGAACCCCCCCCCCCCCCCCCCCCCTGCATTGGGTGTGCACGTTAAAGATCCCACGATTGACAAAAGGGTCTTTCCTGGCAAAAATTGCTTAGGCACAGTTAATAATTGTCTACCTATACCCGTGTGACTTGGAATAATAGGCCGTGAAAGGTAAATATGCGCCGAAATGGCTGCAATCTACTGGCCGTATAAAATTTCATCTCATACGGCAGCACTGCAGAGCGCCTAGAACTGTACCCACGGAATATGCGCGATATAAGCCTCATTGATTGATTGATTGATTGACTCTCTCTCACTCTCTCTCTCTCTCTCTCAAACACACACACACACACACACACACACACCTCTATCTGTGTCTAACTCATATACGTGCATATTTCCCCTCCTCCCGAGCCCACTCACCTTTTGCTGGGGTGGAGGGCGATCCCGCGCGGTGTGCCCATGTCCGTGTAGAGCAGAGTGGTGACGAAGGCACCGTCCAGTCCGGCCATCGCGATGCGCTTGAGCTCGGGGTCAGCCCAGTAGATGTGGTCATGCACCCAGTCCACTACCACCGTCTCAGGCGCCATCAGGTCACGTGACACGACGGTCAGCGTGCTGTTGTCTCTCAGGTCCAGTCTGTCCCAACACATGCATAGATTGACACACAGATAGGTGTAGACACACAGACAGACATAGACACACATACAGACATAGACACACATACAGACATAGACACACAGACAGACATAGACACATAGATAGACATAGACATACAGACAGACATAGACATACATTCAGACATAGACACACATACATACATAGACACACATACAGACATAGACACACAGACAGACATAGACTCACAAACAGACATAGACACACAGACAGATATAGACACACAGACAGATATAGACACACAGACAGATATAGACACACATACAGACATAGACACACAGACAGACATAGACACACATTGTGACATACAGACATAGACACACATACAAACATAGACACACAGACAGACATAGACATACATACAGACATAGACACACAGACAGACATAGACACACACACAGACAAAGACATAGACACAGACAGACATAGGCACACACAAAGACATGTCTGCCCACATTCAGACAGACAGACAGACAGACAGACAGACAGAGAGGCAGGCAGACAGCCAAGCCTGCCAGCCAGCCAGACAGACAGACAGACAGACAGCCAGTCACGGTCAGACAGACAAAGAGGCAGACAGACAGACAAACAGCCAGCCAGCCAGGCAGCCAGCCAGCCAAACAGACAGGCAGACTAACAGACAGAGATAGAAAGATACAGCGCAAGCCATGTAACCAAGCTGGAGACACGGCCAGGTGCCTCCCAGAAACGCATGCGTGACGTCACAAGTGACTGTCCAACCCTTACCTGTAGATGTGGTTCGTGGCGACGCTAGTCCAGAAGACGTACTGCTGTTTGTAGTGGAAGTCGACCCCCACGAACCGCTCGCCCCCCTTGTTGGGCAGCACGGTGTAGTTCCCCTGTGCCAGGTGGTCCAGTCTCAGGCGCTGTGTGTCCGCGATCAGAAGCTCCACGTCATCCGCTATCAGTGGGAAGAGTCACAAGTATATTACTGGTGGGGCAGAGACTGAGTCACACAGAGACAGTCAAGTACACAGACAAAGACAGACCACAAAAAAGACTAAGATACAGGCAGACAGATAGACAGATAGACAGACAGATAGATAGACAGACAGATAGATAGACAGATAGATAGACAGACAGATAGACAGGCAGACAGACAGATATACAGAAAGACAGAGAAAGACAGCAGACAAACAGACAACCAGACTGAAAGACAACCAGAAAAAAAAAGAGACAGACAGACAGACAGACAGACAGAGAAAGAGACAGACAGACAGAGACGGACAGAATGACACAAAGGGACACGACTCACCAGGACAGCCAGTCTGGTGCGCAGTGTCGTCACAGTTGAATTTACAGTCGTCCTCGTCCGCCCCGAGAGCGCAGTCGATGCGACCGTCACAGCGCCTGTCGCGCGCTACACACGCCACCTCCGTCTCCCCCGCGCATAGAAACTCGTCGTCTGCACACGGCTGGGGGGTGGGGATGGCTTCGGTGGTGGTGGAGGTGGTGGTGTTGTCGCAGCCCTGTTCGTCGGAGTTGTCTTGACAGTCGGGGTCGCCGTCACACCGCCACAACCAGTGGATACACGTCTCGCGATCTGACACGCACTGGAACTCCCACTCCGAGCAACTGTCACTGTCAGTGTCAGCGTCTGTGTCATCGCTAGTGTCAGTGTCAGCGTCTGTGTCATCGTTCGTGTCAGTGTCAGCATTTGTGTCATCGTTCGTGTCAGTGTCAGCATCTGTGTCATCGTTCGTGTCAGTGTCAGCATCTGTGTCATCGTTCGTGTCAGTGTCAGCATCTGTGTCATCGTCAGCGACAGGTGTAGTGGTGGTGACGTCACAGCCCTTCTCGTCAGATTCGTCATTGCAGTCCGGGTCTCCGTCACATCTCCACGCCCAGTCAATACACGCCGGGACGTCATTGTGGCACTGGAACTCGAACTCAGCGTCACACGCCGAGCCGACCGTTGACGTCATCACCGTGCTAGTGGTGGTGCTGTTGTCACTGGCAGGGCTGGGCGATCCCTCACCCTCAGTCGTGGTGGCGGCGACGGTGGTTGTGGAGGAGGTGGTCGGCGTCGTTGTCGTGTTGGTGATGATGGTGGTGGTGAGGTTGCAGCCGTGTTCATCGGACTGGTCGGGGCAGTCTGTGTCGCCGTCACAGCGCCAGGTCAGGTGCACGCAGGTGACAGGGAGCGCCTCGCACAGAAACTCGTGCTCTTCACACGGCCCGCTGGTGGTGGTGGGGTCGGGGGTGGTGGTAGTGGTGACGCACCCCGTCTCGTCGCTGCCGTCGCCACAGTCGTCATCCCCGTCGCACACCCAGCGCAGTAAGATGCACTTCTTGTTGTCACACTGGTAATCCTTAGAGTTCCAGTCACAATCACCCGCCTCATCCTCCCCCTGCTCTGCAACACCAGGGTTGATGTTGTCAGTTATCACAAGTGTGATAATAGAGTACAGGGTGACCCCAAAATAATGCAACACACAGTTTAGCAACGTGTACATACGACGAGAAAGTCAAAATAAGTGTCAATCTGGAACAGGTTACCAAAAAGTCACAATACGTTTTTGACCGCTCATATGCCATCGACACGTGCATCAGTAGGAATGACATAACACCTTCATCAGTAGGAATGGCATAACACGTGCACCAGTAGGAATGGCATAACACCTTCATCAGTAGGAATGGCATAACACGTGCATCAGTAGGAATGGCATAACACATGCATCAGTAGGAATGGCATAACACATGCATCAGTAAGAATGGCATAACACGTGCATCAGTAGGAATGGCATAACACATGCATCAGTAGGAATGGCATAACACGTGCATCAGTAGGAATGGCATAACACATGCATCAGTAGGAATGGCATAACACATGCATCAGTAGGAATGGCATAACACCTTCATCAGTAGGATTGGCATAACACATGCATCAGTAGGAATGGCATAACACCTGCATCAGTAGGATTGGCATAACACATGCATCAGTAGGAATGGCATAACACATGCATCAGTAGGTATGGCATAACACACGCATCAGTAGGAATGGCATAATGAGCGGCGATCACGTGACCCATGTAAAAAATATCTTTGATCCAACAAGTTTGCCAGATTGCAAAGTTGAATCCCTGAAATGGCATAGAAAGTTTGCATGAAATTGCACGGGAATCAGTGCTTTAGTTGGAACGAACATTGTCGCAAGAGTTTTTTACAGTGTTGACCAGAATACATTTTGTACAGTGTTGACCAGAATACGACATTTTGCACAGTATTGACCAGAATACGACATTTTGTGGAGTGTTGACCAGAATACGACATTTTGTACAGCGTTAACCAGAATACGACATTTTGTCCAGTGTTGACCAGAATACAACATTTTGTACAGCGTTAACCAGAATACAACATTTTGTACAGCGTTAACCAGAATACGACATTTTGTACAGTGGTGTCCAGAATACGACATTTTGTACAGTGGTGACCAGAATACAACATTTTGTACAGTGTTGACCAGAATACAACATTTTGTACAGTGTTAACCAGAATACGACATTTTGTACAGTGTTGACCAGAATACAAAATTATGTACAGTGTTGTCCAGAATACAACATTGTGTACAGTGTTGACCAGAATACAACATTTTGTACAGTGTTGACCAGAATACAACATTTTGTACAGCGTTAACCAGAATACGACATTTTGTACAGTGTTGACCAGAATACAACATTTTGTACAGTGTTGACCAGAATACGACATTTTGTACAGTGTTGACCAGAATACAACATTTTGTACAGTGGTGTCCAGAATACGACATTTTGTACAGCGTTAACCAGAATACGACATTTTGTACAGTGTTTACCAGAATACGACATTTTGTACAGTGTTGACCAGAATACAACATTTTGTACAGTGTTGACCAGAATACAACATTTTGTACAGTGTTGACCAGAATACGACATTTTGTACAGTGGTGTCCAGAATACGACATTTTGTACAGTGTTGACCAGAATACAACATTTTGTACAGTGTTGACCAGAATACAACATTTTGTACAGTGGTGTCCAGAATACGACATTTTGTACAGTGGTGTCCAGAATACGACATTTTGGACAGTGGTGTCCAGAATACGACATTTTGTACAGTGTTGACCAGAATACAACATTTTGTACAGTGTGGACCAGAATACAACATTTTGTACAGTGGTGTCCAGAATACGACATTTTGTACAGTGGTGTCCAGAATACGACATTTTGTACAGTGGTGTCCAGAATACGACATTTTGTACAGTGTTGACCAGAATACAACATTTTGCACGGTGGTGTCCAGAATACGACATTTTGTACAGTGTTGACCAGTATACGACATTTTGTACAGTGTTGACCAGAAAACGACATTTTGCACAGTATTGACCAGAATACGACATTTTGTAGAGTGTTGACCAGAATACGACATTTTGTACAGCGTTAACCTGAATACGACATTTTGTACAGTGTTGACCAAAATACAACATTTTGTACAGCGTTAACCAGAATACAACATTTTGTACAGTGTTGACCAGAATACAACATTTTGTACAGTGTTAACCAGAATACAACATTTTGTACAGTGGTGTCCAGAATACGACATTTTGTACAGCGTTAACCAGAATACGACATTTTGTACAGTGTTGACCAGAATACGACATTTTGTACAGTGTTAACCAGAATACAACATTTTGTACAGTGTTGACCAGAATACAACATTTTGTACAGCGTTAACCAGAATACGACATTTTGTACAGTGGTGTCCAGAATACGACATTTTGTACAGTGGTGTCCAGAATACGACATTTTGTACAGTGGTGACCAGAATACGACATTTTGTACACTGTTGACCAGAATACAACATTTTGTACAGTGTTGACCAGAATACAACATTTTGTACAGTGGTGTCCAGAATACGACATTTTGTACAGTGGTGTCCAGAATACGACATTTTGTACAGTGTTGACCAGAATACGACATTTTGTACAGTGTTGACCAGAATACAACATTTTGTACAGTGTTGACCAGAATACAACATTTTGTACAGTGGTGTCCAGAATACGACATTTTGTACAGTGGTGTCCAGAATACGACATTTTGTACAGTGGTGTCCAGAATACGACATTTTGTACAGTGTTGACCAGAATACAACATTTTGTACAGTGGTGTCCAGAATACGACATTTTGTACAGTGGTGTCTAGAATACGACATTTTGTACAGTGTTGACCAGAATACAACATTTTGTACAGTGTTGACCAGAATACGACATTTTGCACAGATCGAGACAGACAACCGTTGTTCCGAGGCTCTGAGACAACGCTGGCGGTCAAGGCGAACAACGACTGTCGAGATCTGTGCCAGGTGTTAAATGTAGGTCTTCTTCTTCTGCGTTCGTGGGCTGAAATTCCCACGTACACTCGTGTTTTTGCACGAGTGAAGTTTTACGTGTATGACCGTTTTTACCCCGCCATTTAGGCAGCCATACGCCGCTTTCGGAGGAAGCATGCTGGGTATTTTCGTGTTTCTATAACCCACCGAACTCTGACATGGATTACAGGATTTTTTCGTGCGTACTTGGTCTTGTGCTTGCGTATACACACGAAGGGGGATAAGCCACTAGCAGGTCTGCACAAAAGTTGACCTGGGAGATCGGAAAAATCTCCACACTTAACCCACCAGGCGGCCGCGGCCGGGATTCGAACCCTCGACCTTCCGATTAAGAGGCCGACGTCTTACCACCCCGCCACAGCGCCCGTCAGAAAAATGTAGGTCAAAAATACAAGTAACACTAACAGTTATGCCTCGATTCCTTTCATGAATATTCCCGTTACCTTTTTACCATTGAACACACACAAACATGCACTCCTTAACAGTTGGCTTCGCATGTCTCAAAGAAGGGAAATCCAGTGTTCAATTGATTCATAACGTTTTCATATTTAATTCAATTAATACTGGGTTTTTTAATCGGATAGCCAATAGGATAATCTACTGTTAAGCTTTTAACGCCTTAAACATGCCACGATTAAAATCAAAACTTGACTTCTTTTTGTGTGAAAATAAAGTGGAGCCAGAAGATATAGCCCCTCTTTTATTTTACATTATCATTTGGGTAGGATTGTGTATGCTTATTTACATAGAACACAACTATATGAATTTTATCCTTATCATATTCATGGGGAAGAAGGCACACACTGGACATGACATGGACGGGGGGGGGGGGGGGGGGGAGATGATGGTCTTACCTTGTGCAAGGCCGGAGGCAGTCAGCAGCATGACGCTGACAATGAACACCGGTACACACACTGCGCCCATCCCGCTGCGGCACTCTCTCTTTCTCTCTGATGATCGTGTTGACCAGTCCAGAACGCGGGGCCAAGACGACAAATCTGACAGTAAGGTCGCAGCAGGTCTGAGAGTAGGGTTGCAGCAGTTGTGGATGTTAACTTAGACTGAAGGGTTGCTGCAGTTGTGGATGTCAACTTTGACTGAAGGGTTGCTGCAGTTATTGCCAGAGACTTTGTCTGTTCACCATTTCTCTCTCAGATGATCGTTTAGACCTGTCCAGCAAAACCGTGCCACCAAGACGACAAGTCTGACAGTAAGGTCTGGCCCCTTCTTGGTGTAGACTTGGGCTGAAGGGTTGCTGCAGGTATTGCCGCACACTGTGTCGGTACGTCCTTTTCTCCTGGTGCCGAGCTGCTTCACTCAGTTTGTGCTACAGCAAGGTGTCACATACATGTCGAGTACGACAGTAATCTTGTAGCAGTTATAGATTCAAACTTTATGTGAAGAGTTTCTGCAATTAGAGCTGCAGATTTTGTCTGTACATCATTTGTCTCTGGTGCTGAACCGATTCACTCAGTCATTCGAACAGTACTCGGTGCAACACACACGTAGCGTCTGACAGTAAGGTTCGAGTCAAAGATGTGCATAGAGTCTGTGTGCGAGTTTCTTGCCGTTATATGGAGTGCGTACAAGAGGGAAGAAAGTTGTTGACTGTGGGACTGTATCGTGACCTTTGGTGTCCTCACCGCTCTGCACTGGTTGTCACCGCTTCTTTCCGGTTTCCGGATGACCTACTTCGTCCCCGTGGCGTTCTTCAAGTCGCACTTACCATTAACCTAATTACTGAATTAATATGTGTATTAAGTATGCATGTTGGGGTCCACTGTAGCACACAGACGGAGGGCAATAATATGTGTATTAAGAATGCATGTTGGGGTCAGTTGTAGCACACAGACGGAGGGCAATAATATGTGTATCAAGTATGCATGTTGGGGTCAGTTGTAGCACACAGACGGAGGGCAATAATATCAATCAATCAATCAATATGAGGCTTATATCGCGCGTATTCTGTGGGTACAGTTCTAAGCGCAGGGATTTATTTTTTATTTTATCTTTTTTTGTAAGCAATTTATATCGCGCACATATTCAAGGCGCAGGGATTTATTTAGGCCGTGTGAGATGGAATTTTTTTTACACAATACATCACGCATTCACATCGGCCAGCAGATCGCAGCCATTTCGGCGCATATCCTACTTTTCACGGCCTATTATTCCAAGTCACACGGGTATTTTGGTGGACATTTTTATCTATGCCAATACAATTTTGCCATGAAAGACCCTTTTGTCAATCGTGGGATCTTTAACGTGCACACCCGAATGTAGTGTAAACGAAGGGACCTCGGTTTTTCGTCTCATCCGAAAGACTAGCATTTGAACCCACCACCTAGGTTAGGAAAGGGGGGAGAAAATTGCTAACGCCCTGACCCAGGGTCGAACTCGCAACCTCTCGCTTCCGAGCGCAAGTGCCACCCAGTCCACACAGATATATGTGTATCAAGTATGCATGTTGGGGTCAGTTGTAGCACACAGACGGAGGGCAATAATATGTGTATCAAGTATGCATGTTGGGGTCAGTTGTAGCACACAGATGGAGGGCAATAATGTGTGTATCAAGTATGCATGTTGGGGTCAGTTGTAGCACACAGACGGAGGGCAATAATATGTGTATCAAGTATGCATGTTGGGGTCAGTTGTAGCACACAGATGGAAGGCAATAATATGTGTATCAAGTATGCATGTTGGGGTCAGTTGTAGCACACAGATGGAGGGCAATAATATGTGTATCAAGTATGCATGTTGGGGTCAGTTGTAGCACACAGATGGAGGGCAATAATATGTGTATCAAGTATGCATGTTGGGGTCAGTTGTAGCACACAGACGGAGGGCAATAATATGTGTATCAAGTATGCATGTTGGGGTCAGTTGTAGCACACAGACGGAGGGCAATAATAATTATGTGTATCAAGTGTAACCGAGTGCCGAAACACTACGATCACCTCGGAAGGCGAAGTGCAATCAAACAGGATTGAAAATGTTAGGGCCAATTTCTTAGCCCTATAAAAACTGTTATGCAAACCCGAAGGTTTCCATGAACATACAGACATCACTGTCAACTGGTTACAGAAAAAATCGTCTGCTCCAGTGAGCGCGGAAACCAAACGATTGATTATCACGTGACACTTTTGCCATATTTA
Source organism: Littorina saxatilis (assembly GCF_037325665.1). Lineage (NCBI taxonomy): Eukaryota > Metazoa > Mollusca > Gastropoda > Littorinimorpha > Littorinidae > Littorina > Littorina saxatilis. The sequence goes on from NC_090246.1 coordinate 79,439,158, forward strand.
GAGTTGTTTGCACAGTAAATACAGCCGCGAAAAATAGCTCGCTTGAAACTGTCTTACATATCAATTCCTTTGTAATTTAAAAATTACAAAACACCATGAAAAATCATTATCGACGATCGCGAATCTGCTCATATCAATAATACATTACAAAAAGTTCTAAATATGTTAAAACAAAAATCGGTTTCCTTGCCAGACAAGGAAACTCAAGGCATCCTGTCAGGGAGAGAATGAGCCGAA